>NC_088242.1:72454417-72790667 GCF_036934945.1 Oncorhynchus masou masou
ATATGTCCTCTGAAACACAGTCAACTTTTTTGTTCAAATTTCTTTGATGCACGTTATTGTGTTGGATCTGAAAGTGCTTTTTGTTTCGGGACGACACCATACTAAAATTCCCTTTGTAAATCTGTTGAAATAGCCTCATTTCGTCAGGAATTGTTCTTTCTAATAAAGTTCATCTATAGTATCACAGGAATGGTTTGATAGTTACAGAAAGTTAATGGAAAGGTGTATAACATGGTGACAGAGTCCCACGAGAGGGAGGGTATTGTCAATATACAACCCTGACTTCATATGGAACTCCATAAACCAAGGGCTTAGCAAAGATTTGTGTATTTGTCACATTTCAGTACAATTATTCATTAAAATGAATGACATGTTTCAGCAGACAGACCAAGACAGGAGATCGTTGATGGTAGGGGAGAGTCATTTTATTTGGTTAATGCTTTATATAAATGGAAATCCATGGAGCCAGCCAGTGGGTTGATATCAACTACATTATTTGTGACAGAAAAACCAAGCGTAGTCATGCTTTCAATATTTTATAAAAGAAGCGTTAAACATTGGTTTTCTAACTTTTTTGGCTTAGAGTTGGGATGAGGGTAATTAGTGAAGGTTTACATATAGCATGGCAGATTTCATTTCATTTACAAGAGGAAAAGCTGCATAAACCAGATGATTAATTTAAAATAAAAGTTCTCAAAGTTCTAATGAACATTGTGACAAGACATAAACCCCAAAATAAATTACTTGTACATTCAAACACTGCACGAAAGATCAGAAACATTCACACTATTATCATTTTGGAGAGGATATTGTAGAAGAGATAAATTGCTGAGGAGAGGGACAATGAAGGTAGCAACAAAATATCTAAAACAAATACATCAAGAATACGATCAAAGGAACAAGGCGCCAATTGTGCATTACTGAAAACTGAAGCTAACTTAATCACACACAAAATATCTAAATAAAAATACTCTGATGACTGAAATATGATATAGACTACAGTTTCTTATATTAGTACACAATGGGAAACATGAATCTTACTGTCAATCTTAAACAGTAATGTATTTTAACTGCAGGCTGAAATATATCAATCTAGATGTAAAACAAGTAAACAGCTTTAAATCATAATGCGCCGTCTGTCAATGTGGCATAGGAAGAATGAACAGAAAGTGGTCATTTCCTTAATGGTGTTACTTTTGACCATATAATAACAGTGAATAGAATCAATAGATTGTATTCTGAAAATATAACGTGCTTTTTATTCATAATAGAAAATTAACTTGTAATGATTGTATGCAAAATACTTCAGCTATCCACTATGGGTTAGTACACATTTCCCTTGTGAAAAAAGGTAGGAAAGTTTATTATTTGCATACAGGTGTATGACTTATCAGGCAGCTCAAATGGAATTCATTTGAATTATCTGAAAACCCCTACATTTACTGTAGTTGATAGTGTAGGGTTCTCTCAGATAACAAAACTGGTTAACCAGACAAGGTCTCCTGAGTTCATGGGTAACTTGTGTTCAACAATGGGTTTTAGGTTTTGGGTAGTGTACATTTACTGAGGTATGGTTCAATTAAAAAGCACTGTACATGCAAAATTACCCTTTATCCATTCCTTTTGATAAAAAAAGATGAGCTACTGTACGTGTGTGTGTGTGTGTGTATATATATATATATATATATATATATATATATATATATATATTATATATATATATATATATATATATATATATATATATATATATATATATATATATATATATATATATATATATATGTATGGAAGACTGTTCATAGAATAGACTTTGCAGGGTATTGAAAATAAATGTATGTTTCTCAATTATAAAAAAAAAAAAAAAAAAAAACAGTAAGGCTAAAAAGTATTTAGTCAGCCACTAATTGTGCAAGTTCTCCCACTTAAAAAGATGAGAGAGGCCTGTAATTTTCATCATAAGTACACTTAGACTATGACAGACAAAATGAGAAAAAAAATCCAGAAAATCACATTGTAGGATTTTTTTATTTTTTTATTTGCAAATTATGGTGGAAAATAAGTATTTGGTCAATAACAAAGGTTTATCTCAATACTTTGTTATATACCCTTTGTTGGCAATGACAGAGGTCAAACGTTTTCTGTAAGTCTTCACAAGGTTTTCACACACTGTTGCTGGTATTTTGGCCCATTCCTCCATGCAGATCTCCTCTAGAGCAGTGATGATTTGGGGCTGTTGATGGGCAACACAGACTTTCAACTCCCTCCAAAGATTTTCTATGGGGTTGAGATCTGGAGACTGGCTAGGCCACTCCAGGACCTTGAAATGCTTCTTACGAAGCCACTCCTTCATTGCCCGGGCGGTGTGTTTGGGATCATTGCCATGCTGAAAGACCCAGCCACGTTTCATCTTCAATGCCCTTGCTGATGGAAGGAGGTTTTCACTCAAAATCTCACTATACATGGCCCCATTCATTATTTCCTTTACACGGATCAGTCGTCCTGGTCCCTTTGCAGAAAAACAGCCCCAAAGCATGATGTTTCCACCCCCATGCTTCACAGTAGGTATGATGTTCTTTGAATGCAACTCAGCATTCTTTGTCCTCCAAACACAACGAGTTGAGTTTTTACCAAAAAGTTCTATTTTGGTTTCATCTTTGACCATATGACATTCTCTCAATCTTCTTCTGGATCATCCAAATGCTCTCTAGCAAACTTCAGACGGGCCTGGACATGTACTGGCTTAAGCAGGGGGACACGTCTGGCACTGCAGGATTTGAGTCCCTGGCAGCGTAGTGTGTTACTGATGGTAGGCTTTGTTACTTTGGTCCCAGCTCTCTGCAGGTCACTCACTAGGTCCCCCCATGTAGTTCTGGGATTTTTGCTCACCGTTCTTGTGATCATTTTGACCCCACGGGGTGAGATCTTGCGTGGAGCCCCAGATCGAGGGAGATTATCAGTGGTTTTGTATGTCTTCCATTTCCTAATAATTGCTCCCACAGTTGATTTCTTCAAACCAAGCTGCTTACCTATTGCAGATTCAGACTTCCCAGCCTGGTGCAGGTCTACAATTTTGTTTCTGGTGTCCTTTGACAGCTCTTTGGTCTTGGCCATAGTGGAGTTTGGAGTGTGACTGTTTGAGGTTGTGGACAGCTGTATTTTATACTGATAACAAGTTCAAACTGGTGCCATTAATACAGGTAACGAGTGGAGGACAGAGGAGCCTCTTAAAGAAGAAGTTACAGGTCTGTGAGAGCCAGAAATCTTGCTTTTTTGTAGGTGACCAAATAGTTATTCTCCACCATAATTTGCAAATAAATTCATTAAAAATCCTACAATGTGATATTCTGGATTTTTTTTCTTTCTCATTTTGTCTGTCATAGTTGAAGTGTACCTATAATGAAAATTACAGGCCTCTCTCATCTTTTTAAGTGGGAGAACTGCCGCAATTGGTGGCTGACTAAATACTTTTTTGCCCCACTTGTGTGTGTGTGTGTGTGTGTGTGTGTGTGTGTGTGTGTGTGTGTATATATATATACACACACACACACACACACACACACACACACACACACACACACACATATATATATATATATATATGCTGTTGTCGTTTTTTTTACAATCCAGCTTTTGAGAAACATACATTTCTTTTCAATACCCTGCAAAGTCTATTCTATGAACCGTTTTCCACTATACTTATATGCACTTAAAACCTTAACCAACCCCCAGCTAGAGATAGCAGCAAAATGGGAGACTCTGAAACACACACAGGAAAACATATGCACCCAAACCAACCACGGGACAGAGGACAGAAAGCCTTAGACAATTTAGTGTATGCATATTTTAGTGATTAGTGTAATATTTGGAATAGCCGAATAGTTGCCAATTAAAATAATCTTTGCACCAGACTAGTAAATAAGTATTATTCAGTGTGCAAACCATACATATGAAACTAATAATCTGAGGAATGCGTCTAATATTACAGTGAATAATATACCATAAGCATTAGAGGACAGCCAGAGGATTGCCTTTACGCAGAAGCCATCAAATGTTCTCTATGTATTTAGTTTTAGCTTAAAGAAGATATGCATTTACTGAGCTAGCTGGACGCAGTATCCCTCTGAAGATGAGTCTTCTGCATTAGAAGTGTATGATGTGTACAAAATGATTGTAAATACAGCATGTTCACAATCAGAATACATTCATGAAAACAAGCCAACCGAGCGACCTCTTCTGAAAATATTGGGTGAGATGGGTAACTTGACTAGACTTGACAGACGTTACCAAACACTGAATACATCAGGGAACAGCTTTACGAAACATATCCTTGGGTTGTGTTTCCACTGGAGAAAATGGTGGGTTCAAAATCCAACATCCTCTGTTTAATGCTGGCATTCACCTGAAAAACAAGTGAAAATACAGAATAAGGCTACATATAGAGTACCAGTCAAAAGTTTGGACACACCTACTCATTCATGGGTTTTTGTTTATTTTTACTATTTTCTGCATTGTAGAATATTTCAAGAACTTTGAAAGTGCAGTCGCAAAACCCATCAAGCGCTATGATGAAACTGGCTGAGGACCGCCACAGGAAAGGAAGACCCAGAGTCACACCCTGACCTTAGAGAGCTTTTTATGTCTCTATTTTGGTTTGGTCAGGGTGTGATTTGGGTGGGCATTCTATGTTCTTTTTTCTATGTTTTTGTATTTCTTTGTTTTGGCCGGGTATGGTTCTCAATCAGGGACAGCTGTCTATCGTTGTCTCTGATTGGGAACCAAACTTAGGTAGCTTTTTCCACATGGTTTTTGTGGGTAATTGTTTTCTGTTTTGTGTCTGCACCAGACAGAACTGTTTCGTTTTGTCTCAGTGTTCAGTTTAAATAAAGTCATGAACCCTTACCATGCTGGAGCTTTGGTCAGGTTCCTCCTCTTCAGAAGACGACACCCGTTACAGAACTACCCACCACCAACGGACCAAGTAGCGTGTTATGGAGGAGCAGAGGGTTCAGGACTCCTGGACATGGGAGGAGATATTGGACACAAAGGGACTCTGGAGACAAGCTGGGGAATATCGCCGCCCGAAAAAGGAGCTGGAGGCAGCTAAAGCTGAGAGGCGGCGAGATGAGGCAAGGCAGCGCAGCAGGCATGAGAGGCAGCCCCAAAAAATGGTTTTATGGGGCACATGGGGAGATTGGCGGAGTCAGGCGATAGACCTGAGCCAACTCCCCGTGCATACCGGAAGCAGCGTGGTACTGGTCAGGCACCGTGTTATGCAGTAAAGCGCAGTGTCTCCAGTGCGTGCTCATAGCCCGGAGCGCTATATGCCAGCCCCCCGCAAGTGCCATGTGAGAGTGGGCATCCAGCCAGGGCGGATTGTGGCAGCTTAGCGCACTTGGTCTCCGGTGCGCCGTTTTGGCCCAGGGTATCCTGCGCCGGCTCTGCGCACTGTGTCTCCAGTGCGCTGGGACTGGTCAGCTCGTCCTATGCCTGCGCTCCGCCCATGCCGGGCTAAAGTGGGCATTGAGCCAAATGGAGAGGTGCGAGTGGTAAGCACCAGATGTCCAGTGCTCCCCCACAGCCCTGTTCGACCTGTGCCTACACTCTGGAGGGGGTGGGCTAAAGTGGGCATTCAGCCTGGAGGAGTGGTGCCAAGGCTGCGCACCAGAGCTCCAGTGCTCCCCCACAGCCCGGTTCATCCGGTGCCTCCTCTATGCACCAGGCCTCCTGTTATGTCTCCACAGCCTGGTGGGCTCTGTGTCAGCCCCACGCACCAGGCTGTCTCTGCATCTCCTCCCTCCAGAGTCGCCCTCCAGTCCGGAGCCTCCAGAGGATCCCTCCAGCCCGGAGCTCCCAACGAGGGCGCCCAGTCCGGCGCCCGCAACTGGGCGCCCAGTCCGGAGCCCGCTACGAGGGCGCCCAGTCCGGGGCCCGCTACGAGGGCGCCCAGTCCGAGGCGCGCTACGATGGTCCCCAGTCCAGGGTCGGCAGCGAGGGTCCCCGCTCTAGAGGCTCCACCTAAGTGGGCAGAGCCAGAGGTGGAGCGGGGTCTACGTCCCACGTCTCACCAGAGCCACCCCTATAGGTTCAGGTTTTGCTGACGGAGTCCGCACCTTTGGGGGGGGGGGTACTGTCACGCCCTGACCTTAGAGAGCTTTTTATGTCTCTATTTTGGTTTGGTCAGGGTGTGATTTGGTTGGGCATTCTGTGTTCTTTTTTCTATGTTTTTGTATTTCTTTGTTTTGGCCGGGTATGGTTCTCAATCAGGGACAGCTGTCTATCGTTGTCTCTGATTGGGAAACATACTTAGGTAGCTTTTTCCCACATGGTTTTTGTGGGTAGTTGTTTTCTGTTTTGTGTCTGCATCAGACAACTGTTTCGTTTTGTTCCATTTTGTTATTTTGTCTCAGTGTTCAGTTTAAATAAAGTCATGAACACTTACCATGCTGCGCTTTGGTCCGATTCCTCCTCTTCAGAAGACGACACCCGTTACACAGAGTTACATCTGCTGCAGAGGATAAGTTCATTAGAGTTACCAGCCTCAGAAATTGCAGCCCCAAAAAATGCTTCACAGAGTTCAAGTAACAGACATCTCAACATCAACTGTTCAGAGGAGACTGCGTGCATCAGGCCTTCATGGTCGAATTGCTGCAAAGAAACCACCACTAAAGGACAGCAATAATAAGAAGAGACTTGCTTTGGCCAAGAAACACGAGCAATGGACATTAGACCAGTGGAAATCTGTCCTTTGGTCTAATGAGTCCAAATTTGAGATTTTTGTTCCAACCGCAGTGTCTTTGTGAGACGCAGAGTAGGTGAACAGATGATCTCTGCGTGTGTGGATCCCACCGTGAAGCATAGAGGAGGAGGTGTGATGGTGTGGGGGTGCTTTTCTGGTGACCTTGTCAGTGATTTATTTTGAATTCAAGGCACACTTAACCAGCATGGCTAACACAGCATTCTGCAGCGATACACCATCCCATCTGGTTTGCGCTTAGTGTGACTATCATTTGTTTTTCAACAGGACAATGACCCATCGCACCTCCAGGCTGTGTAAGGGCTATTTGACAAAGAAGGAGTGATGGATTGCTGCATCAGATGACCTGGCCTCCACAATCACCTGACCTCAACACTCTTGGTTACTACACGATACCATATGTGTCATTTCATAGTTGATGTCTTCACTATTATTCTACAATGTAGAAAATAGTAAAAATAAAGACAAAACCTTAAATGAGTAGGTGTGTCCACATTTTTGTCTGGTACTGTATAGTGTCTTGTGAAATGATTCCAAGTTGTGAACACTGTACAATCGGACAGACCTGGCTTCCTATTCAATCAACATGAGCTATCAGGAGACAGAATATATTTGGCATGGGTTCCCAGATCCTCAAAAAGTTCTACAGCTGCACCATCAAGAGCATCCTGACCGGTTGTATCACCGCCTGGTATGGCAACTGCTTGGTATCCGACCGTAAGGCATTACAGAGGGTAGTGCTTATGGCCCAGGACATCACTGAGCAAGCTTCCTGCCATCCAGGACCTACATACTAAATAGGCAGTGTCAGAGGAAGTCCCAAAAAATTGTCAAAGACTCCAGTCACCCAAGTCATAGACCGTTCTCTCTGCTACCGCACGGCAAGCGGTACCGGAGCAAGTCTAGGTCCAAAAGTCTCCTTAACAGCTTCTACCCCCAACCAGTCTTTTAATCAAATGGCCACCCGGACTATCTACATTGTTTTTACACTGCTGCTACTCGCTGCTTATTATCTATGCATAGTCACTTCACCTCTACCTACATGTAGAAATGACCTTGACTAACCTGTACCCCCGCACATTGACTCGGTACCAGTACCCCCTGTATATTGCCACATTACTGTTATTTTATTGTGTTACTTTTTATTTTCAATTTTACATGAGTTTATAAGTATTTTATTAACTCTCTTGAACTGCATTGTTGGTTAAAGGCTTGCAAGTAAGCATTTCAAGGTAAGATTTATACTTGTTGTATTTGGCGCATGTGACAAAATGCATTTTATTTGAAACCCCACATCTTACAGAAGAACAATGTTGAGAAATAATACCTATTGATTTACTACTGATCCGTTTGCATTTCTAAGTCGACTGTCCACTGGGTGTGGGAGGAAATAGCCTTGCTGAGCTGAGTTTGACTTATAAGAATACTGTAGAATATAAGGTAAACAGGAGGCCATATCTTTCTCACAGGAAATTGGGACTGTGTTAAAGAACAATTGAAAGGACGGATGGGAGAAGCCTTATATCAACACTTGAAATGTTGCGACACATGAAAGCATATGTGACGTAAAGCTGTGCAGAGACCAGAAGCACTTTATTTGACCGTACGGTTTCCATTTTCCCTGGTATTTTAGTAGCAATGGATACATTCTTGAAGACTACTTCAAAGAATTTAACACCAGTAACATTGGAACGAGGCTACCTGGTACAAAATGGTACATGGTGGTGTTTGTTTTATGGAATCACAATGAAACATATGTTATTTATGTTATTGCTATGTAATTAACATTTTCGCATGTCTTTTCTTAGATAATAGCTATTAATTACTTTACCGTGAAATAAAGTGAAACCATAGGTTCGGTTAACTCCAAGAACTTCCCGAACCATGTGAGATGGATGATATTGAAAGTATTTGGTTGAGCTCAAACAGTTCCCACTTTCATGGTTATCGTTGTTTAGTGTTTATTAAGCAGACAGTCTCAAATCTAAATATCCTACTTTCAAACATTTCCAAAATTTCCAATTATGGCAAGGGAAATGTGTGTGGCAGCTCCACACAGAAAACCTTTCATGATTAAACATCTAAGGGAAGAACATTATTGTTACATTGTAAAATGTTTAATTTTGCTTAAGCACTGGCAATGAAAGTAGTGGAGATTAAACAGAAAAAGCCAATATGATGCATTTCCGTATGCTCTAATTTTGTCCTTATGTTTTTAAACTGAAATAGTATGAAGAAGGGCTCAGGGCACATGCGCTTTGCATTACAAACTGAACATATCACAGAGAAAGTTACCCATTCACGGATGCAACAAAAACATATCTATAACATTCATCTAATGAGTAAATCAATGACACTGAAATATTTTTAAGACTTCTGAAACAGGAATAATCAGTGAGCTATAAATAAAGGTTAGAAATAGAAAGCATCCTCATAAACAGGACTGTCTGAATCAAAAAGAAAAGGCTGAACGACTGTGCCACTCTTGTGGGTTTGGGAAATATTTTGGTGCTCCCTCATTTCAAGTTCAGACCGCCTTGAACTGATGAGAGTAGGCCTACCTGTACTTGACATCAAAGAGGGTGGAGTCCTCTTCATCATCATTCTCCTCATTCAAAGGAGCCATTTCTACTCGCTCTGCTGGTGTCGTGATTATGTCATACTTTCGTGTTTTCCTGATTCTCCGTCCAGATCTATGGAAAAACAGAGAAGTGTTGTGATAATTACATTTCAAGGGGGCTGCATTTACACAGGCAGCCCAATTCTGATATTTTGCCTAATTATTGGAAAAATTTCTGATCTGATTAGTTAAAAGACCAATTAGTGAAAAACAGTTATCAGAATTGGGCTGCCTGTGTAAACGCAGCTGAGGTGTGTAGTAGTTTCCCACTTGGAACAAAGAAGAATCTGATATGGCTGCTTTGCCATATGGACAGGATTAAAGTAGTGTATTGTGGTTGCAGTTTAGCGTTTTTCGTCATTAATCTTGTTCTGTAGGCAGCTCTGCAGAGTGGTCACTAGCTGGTACAGCCACAAAGACATCAAATCTGATTTTAAACCTAACCACACTACTAACCCTAATGCCTAACCTTAAATTAACACCAAAAAGCTTGTTTTCAGGAATTTTTACAAAATAGCCCATTTTGACTTTGCAGTTGGCCCATCTAGAGAAATCGTTCCGTTGTGCCTCTAGGGTAAGATTCATGACAGTAAACGTCAACCTGCATTGTGGTTAAGGCCTAATGTTCCACCTGGTGTAGGGAATGATTATGTCACCGCTGATGTAGCCTAATGTAGTGGTGTTTAACATATTTAGATATTCAATTACTGACACAATATGATAGTTGCTGCAATATAAAGAACACCAAGACGCATCCCCAGTTTGCCAACTCTCCTACTACATACTGGCTGATCGAAATCAATAATGACGCACATGCTAAGTTATTTAAGTAAGATCTTTATGAATGCTTCAATTCGATTTCATAGAAGAATAGTATAGTATATTACAATAGTAATATATGTTAATTAAGATAATACAGTTGCCTATTGGTGTAAACATAAATCAGCCTACCTGATCACTTTGATTACCAAGCACGTGATGAGAACAGCTGTTAGCGCGCAAATAATAATTACAGTATTTTTAAGAGTAGGAAGATATTGTAACATTGAAGACATTCTTGATTCGGTCTTATCTGTGTCGTTATTTGACAAATCCCCTCCATGAATGGATGATGTTGAATTTAGCTGCGTTGAGGGTGAAGGTGGAGTTTGTGGTTCACCGATAACTTCCCATGCCACAGCAATAACCAAAGTGAATATGAAACTGTATGACACCATCCTGCTTGAAAGAATAAGCGCAAATGTCTTGTGAAAATTATCGTCGGTGTTCTTTCTATCTAAATTACTTTCACGAAGCCAAGGAAGATATGTGATTGAAAATATTCAAAGACATGCTGTGACATTTCACGAAAGGTGTTTAAAATTGCGCCGCCGCTCGCCAAACGAAATTGAAACGATTCCATAAAATGGTGTAAATATCCAATCTGTATAACCCAACAATAATATCTCCTGAATGGTTGCGGACTGCTTCTTTCGCTGCTCGCTGCCTCTCCTAACTGCTGTCAAAGCAAAAGGTGCCAGGCTTCCGGTCTGGACAGCCTGGTATCATAGACTAGACGTAACATAGTACACGTAAATCCGGAAAACTAATTTCTATGATATGTTACGTTTGGTATTGTTACATAAGACATACGGTTACTGAAAGTAGGGTTGTTGGGTTGGGTTGGGCGTATAATGTGAACGTCTAGCAGCACAAAGGTTGTGAGTTTCAATCTCATCACTGACAATTTTAGCAACTTTTCAACTACTTACTACTTTTGTGCAACTTTGCAACTACATAGCATGTTAGCTAACCCATACCTAACCATAACCTTAACCTTTTTAGCTAACCCTTCCATGGCATGTGAAGTAGGAATACTTAGGGTGCTGCAGTATCCCCTGAAAAATTGGAATAATAATATATATTTATTTTATTTTATTTCACCTTCATTTATCCAGGTAGGCTAGTTGAGAACAAGTTCTCATTTGCAACTGCTACCTGGCCAAGATAAAGCAAAGCAGTTCGACACATACAACAACACAGAGTTACACATGGAATAAACAAACATACAATAATACAGTAGAAAAGTCTATATACAGCATGTGCAAATGAGGTAGGATAAGAGAGGTAAATTTACAGATGAGCTATGTACAGGTGCAGTGATCTGTGAGCTGCTCTGACAGCTGGTGAGGGAGGTAAGACTCTCCAGCTTCAGAGATTTTTGCAGTACCAGTCAAAAGTTTAGACACACTAACTTATTCAAGGGTTTTTCTTTATTTTGACTGTTTTCTACATTGTAGAATAATAGTGAAGACATCAAAACTACAAAATAACATATATGGAATCATGAAGTAACCAAAAAAGTTACACAAATCAAAATATAATTCTTCAAAGTTGCCACCCTTTGCCTTGATGACAGCTTTGCACACCCTTGGTATTCTCTCAACCAGCTTCATGAGGAATGCTTTTCCAATAGTCTTATTTCATGGTTTTGATGTATTCACTATTATTCTATAATAAAATAATAACCCTGGAATGAGAAGGTGTGTCCAAACATTTGACTGGTACTGTATAGTTTCTTGTGAAATAAGTTGTGAATACTGTACAATCGGCAGTCATGGCTTCCTATTCAAGCAATATATATATATATATATATATATATATATATATATACAGTGGAGAGAACAAGTATTTGATAGACTACTGATTTTGGAGGTTTCCCTACTTACAAAGCATGTAGAGGTCTGTAATTTTTATCATAGGTACACTTCAACTGTCAGAGACGGAATCTAAAACAAAAATCCAGAAAATCACATTCTATCTTTTTTAAGTAATTAATTTGCATTTTATTGCATGACAAGTATTTGATACATCAGAAAACCAGAACTTAATATTTGGTACAGAAATCTGTGTTTGTAATTACAGAGATCATACGTTTCCTGTAGTTCTTGATCAGGTTTGCACACACTGCAGCAGGGATTTTGGCACACTCCTCCATACAGACCTTCTCCAGATCCTTCAGGTTTCGGGGCTGTCGCTGGGCAATATGGACTTTCAGCTCCCTCCAAAGATTTTCTATTGGGTTCAGGTCTGGAGACTGGCTAGGCCACTCCAGGACCTTGAGATGCTTCTTACGGAGCCACTCCTTAGTTGCCCTGGCTGTGTGTTTCAGGTCGTTGTCATGCTGGAAGACCCAGCCACGACCCATCTTCAATGCTCTTACTGAGGGAAGGAAGTTGTTGGCCAAGATCTCACGATACATGGCCCCATCCATCCTCTCCTCAATATTGTGCAGTCGTCCTGTTCCCTTTGCATAAAAGCACCCCCAAAGAATGATGTTTCCACCGCCATGCTTCACGGTTGGGATGGTGTTGTTGGGGTTGTACTCATCCTTCTTTTTCCTTCAAACATGGCGAGTGGAGTTTAGACCAAAAAGCTCTATTTTTGTCTCATCAGACCACATGACCTTCTCCCATTCCTCCTCTGGATCATCCAGGGGGTCATTGGCAAACTTCAGACGGGCCTGGACATGCACTGGCTTGAGCAGGGGGACCTTGCGTACACTGCAAGATTTTAATCCATGACGGCGTAGTGTGTTACTAATGATTTCCTTTGAGACTGTGGTCCCAGCTCTCTTCAGGTCATTGACCAGGTCCTGCCATGTAGTTCTGGGCTGATCCCTCACCTTCCTCATGATCATTGATGCCCCACGAGGTGAGATCTTGCATGGAGCCCCAGACAGAGGGTGATTGACCGTCATCTTGAACTTCTTCCATTTTCTAATAATTGCGCCAACAGTTGTTGCCTTCTCACCAAGCTGCTTGCCTATTGTCCTGTAGCCCATCCCAGCCTTGTGCAGGTCTATAATTTTATCCCTGATGTCCTTACACAGCTCTCTGTTCTTGGCCATTGTGGAGAGGTTGGCGTCTGTTTGATTGAGTGTGTGGACAGGTGTCTTTTATTCAGGTAATGAGTTCAAACAGGTGCAGTTAATACAGGTAATGAGTGGAGAACAGGTGGGATTCTTAAAGAAAAACTAACAGGTCTGTGAGAGCCGGAATTCTCACTGGTTGGTAGGTGATCAAAAACTTATGTCATGCAATAAAATGCAAATGAATTACTTAAAAATCATACAATGTGATTTTCTGGATTTTTGTTTTAGATTCCGTCTCTCACAGTTGAAGTGTACTTATGATAAAAATTGCAGACCTCTACATGCTTTGTAAGTAGGAAAACCTGCAAAATCAAATACTTGTTCTCCCGACTGTATATATACACCGTATATACATATATAAATCTGAAAAATAATATATATATGTATATACAGTGGTGATTTTATACAATGGGGATGTAGAATGTAAATATTGGTGGGGCCAACAACAAAAAAAGGGATACATGCCAGCAAAGCCACTACACAACACAACACAACACAAAACAACACAAGACTAAACAATACATTAATTGCACTATAACGGTGACAAATGGTGCCCACAAACTGTTAGGGCCTACATAAAGCTGTCCCAACAACAGAGTCCCAACAGCAGTCCCAACACCTTACGACTGCTACACCTGCCTATCAGCGGAGCCTTGTCTGGCAGCAAAACAGTTACTTCAGCCTCATTCACTGCCTTTAAAAAAAGCATACAGTGGGGCAAAAAAGTATTTAGTCAGCCACCAATTGTGCAAGTTCTTCCACTTAAAAAGATGAGAGAGGCCTGTAATTTTCATCATAGGTACACTTCAACTATGACAGACAAAATGAGAAAGAGAAAAATCCAGAAAATCACATTGTAGGATTTTTAATTTATTTATTTGCAAATTATGGTGGAAAATAAATATTTGGTCACCTACAAACAAGCAAGATTTCTGTCTCTCACAGACCTGTAACTTCTTCTTTAAGAGGCTCCTCTGTCCTCCACTCGTTACCTGTATTAATGGCACCTGTTTGAACTTATTATCAGTATAAAAGACACCTGTCCACAACCTCAAACAGTCACACTCCAAACTCCACTATGGTCAAGACCAAAGAGCTGTCAAAGGACACCAGAAACTAAATTGTAGACCTGCACCAGGCTGGGAAGACTGAATCTGCAATAGGGAAGCAGCTTGGTTTGAAAAAATCAACTGTGGGAGCAATTATTAGGAAATGGTAGACATACAAGACCACTGATAATCTCCCTCGGTCTGGGGCTCCACGCAGGATCTCACCCCGTGGGGTCAAAATGATCACAAGAACGGTGAGCAAAAATCCCAGAACCACACCTAGTGAATAACCTGCAGAGAGTTGGGACCAAAGTAACAAAGCCTACCATCAGTAACACACTACGCCGCCAGGGACTCAAATCTTGCAGTGCCAGACGTGTCCCCCTGCTTAAGCCAGCACATGTCCAGGCCTGTCTGAAGTTTGCTAGAGAGCATTTGGATGATCCAGAAGAAGATTGGTAGAATGTCATATGGTCAGACGAAACCAAAATATAACTTTTTGGTAAAAACTCAACTTGTCGTGTTTGGAGGACAAAGAATGCTGAGTTGCATCCAAAGAACACCATACCTACTGTAAAGCATGGGGGTGGAAACATCATGCTTTGTAGCTGTTTTTCTGCAAAGGGACCAGGATGACTGATCCATGTAAAGGAAAGAATGAATGGGGCCATGTATCGTGAGATTTTGAGTGAAAACCTCCCTCCATCAGCAAGGGCATTGAAGATGAAACATTGCTGGGTCTTTCAGCGCGACAATGATCCCAAACACACCGCCCGGGCAAGGAAGGAGTGGCTTCGTAAGAGCATTTCAAGGTCCTGGAGTGGCCTAGCCAGTCTCCAGATCTCAACCCCATAGAAAATCTTTGGAGGGAGTTGAAAGTCCGTGTTGCCCAGCAGCAGCCCCAAAACATCACTGTTCTAGAGGAGATCTGCATGGAGGAATGGGCCAAAATACCAGCAACAGTGTGTGAAAACCTTGTGAAGACTTACAGAAAACGTTTGACCTCTGTCATTGCCAACAAAGGGCATATAAGAAAGTATTGAGGTAAACTTTTGTTATTGACCAAATACTTATTTTCCACCATAATTTGCAAATAAATTCATAAAAAATCCTACAATGTGATTTTCTGGAGAAAAAAAATCTAATTTTTGTCCTACCATAGTTGAAGTGTACCTATGATGAAAATTACAGGCCTCGCTCATCTTTTTAAGTGGTAGAACTTGCACAATTGGTGGCTGACTAAATACATTTTTTGCCCCACTGTAGCTGATATGGCTGACCTGCTTAAACAAATGTGGTTTGTAATGACAATTGAGATGTATAAACTATGGCATAAGGGGACGACAAGTGGATGAGGCAATCCGTAACTTCGATTAAGACATTAATGAGCGAGCATGGACGGACATAGTCAATATATCTATTTGTTCAGCTCTTTTGAAATGTACAGCAACTGAATTGAAAACATGGGCCGTTCTTACAGTGTTCTCCCTGTACATCAAGTCAGAACCGTAGGATAAATAAAGGGGACAAATATGCAGACGATGAAAGCTCTTACAATATTCGATGATAACATTTCTAAAAAAACTGGTTCTAGGCTACATGTGCACCACCAAGTCAGAACAGTAGGCAAAGAGGTGAACATAGACCAAATTATTAGGGTGAGGCACATGGGCTACTAACAGTATTACTTTATTAGCTACACTATACATGTCTCCCTGGCAGATTATATAATTTATGCAGCAGCATACAAGACATTTTTGGACTCACCTTGTTGTGCTGTGCTCACTTGAACAGGAAGGTGGCACAGCGGTCCTTCGTGGGCAACTTTTGTCATCAAGGTCTGGGATTCTCTGAATTTATGGTGCTTTCAAGACAACTGGGTGGTCGGAAAAAAACAAGGTCGAATCATGATGACATCAGTGATCTTCAGTTTGTAGATGTAGAAAAAGGCCTGAGTTTTGAATATACAATTCTGAGTTGGATGAAAGTTCAAAACATATTTTCCCAGTCGTAGCTCCTTTTTTTGTTTTGAACGCACTAAAGTCAGATTTTGCAGTTCAGAGATAACATTTGTTTTGAGCATGGTACAAATCTTACTTCATTGACAGCATGGCCAATGTTGAATGTTTATCCTTTTAAACGAGGAAAAGAGAACCTTAAGCTCAGACTTTGGACCACACAGCCACTCTGCTGAATAGCAGGCTAATGATTGCTTTGCAATGCTTGCAGTTAGCCGCACTGATTCCTCCAAATCACTAATTGTTGAATTTGCGATTTCCAACTTGTTGTGTAATGTTTATGTCCAATGGCCGATAAGCACCTATATGTTTTATCTATAATTTATCTTCATTATTTCTCTTCATATGACAAGAATTAAAAAGTATTGCCAATAGATTGTCGACTTGATTCATGATGATGACTGCTAGCTAAGACTTTGAAAGTATGATGTTGACATGATTAGTCCAATCAAAGCTACTGTAGATATGTGATTTGGCGTCATTTTATCTGTGGCCAATGACCTTAAGCCTTCTTGGATGGGCACTTCTAATGTAACTCTGTGGCAGCAATTTTCTGTCTCTACCTTTAGACTTGGCGGTGATATAGTGTCCCCATGAGTGACAGAACACTGAGCCAATCACAGCGCAATGCTCCGTATTTTCTGCTGTCTTGCCCCACCTCCACAGAAAGCACTGAGCAAGGCTGAAACACCTGCATTTTGGAGCTGCCTTACTCAAGAAAACAAAAAAGAGACCATGTTTGTATGCAGCTTTATTAACTCAATGATATATATGTTTTCTGTAGTGTAGGCAAAAATATTTTTTCAGCATCTCTGCTTCAGCAAAAATAAAAATGTGTTGTATAATTAATAACAATATCTTGCAGTATTCAATCAATCCTGAATTGTAAGAGTCCCTTTATCTGTGATCTTCATTCCAATGGAATCCAGAAAGACCAAAACCCTGTCCTCAAACATTTAAATCAAAAGGTGCAAAGTTATGGGCATCAAATTAAATATTTTTCTTGATCAAATAACATAGAAAACAACCACTTTTTGTTCAGTATCAATTTACCATCCTTACAAGCCACTGAATGTAAATGTACATTAACATATCTAGGTTTATACATGTATACTTTCCATCACCATGAATGAAAAGCAATGAGTACATTGAGACAGCAAGTGGTTTGTGAGGATGTAAATGTGATGATGTGACTTAGTTGGTAGAGCATGGTGCTTGCAACACTAGGGTTGTTGGTTCAACTCCCATGGGGGACCAGTATGGGAAAAAAATGTAAATGTATACACTCACTACTGTAAATTGATCTGAATAAGAGTGTCTAGTAAAATGAATGAATAGACCATTTCAGTTTTAACATCAGTAAGTTGCATTTGCAAACTATACTGAACAAATACATAAACACAACATTCAACAATTTTACTAAGTTACAGTTCATATAAGGAAATCAGTCAATTTAAATAAATTCATTAGACCCTAATCTATGGATTTCACATGACTGGGCAGTCATGCAGCCATAGGTGGGCCTGTGAGGGCATAGGCCCACTGACTTGGGAGCCAGGCCCACCCTCTGGGGAGCAAGGCCCAGACAATCAGAATGAGTTTTTCGACAAATAAGGGTTTTATTACAGACAGAAAAACTCCTCCGTATCATCAGCTGTCTGGCTGGTCTCAGACGATCCCACAGGTGAAGAAGCCAGATGTGGAGGTCCTGGGATGGCGTTGTTACACATGGTCTGTGGTGACGAGGCCGGTTGGACATACTCTCTAAAACGACGTTGGAGGCAGTTTATGGTAGAGAAATTAACATTAAATTCTCTGGCAACAGCTGTGGTGGACATTCCTGCAGTCATCATGCCAATTGCACACTCCCTCCAATTTGAGACATCTATGGCATCCTGTTGTGTGACAAAACATTTTAGAGTGGCCATTTATTGTCCCTAGCACAAGGTGCACCTGTGTAATGATCATGCTGTTTAATCAGCTTCTTGATATGCCACATTTGTCAGGTGGATGGATTATCTTTGCAAAGGAGAAATTGTCACTAACAGGAATGTAAACAATTTCATGCACAACATTTAAGAGAAATAAGCTTTTTGTGCAGATGGAACATTTCTGAGATCTTTTATTTCAGCTCATGAAACACGGGGCTAACACTTTACATGTTGCGTTTATATTTTTGTTCAGTATATTTAAAGAAACTGGAAAACATAGCATTGGCATTTGTTTTTCTGAATCACAGCCCATCATGCTGTGATGTGGGCGAGCTTATGTCACATGCACACACTGAAGGGCAAACTAGCCAGCTCCTGACTGGGACCTGCTCGTGCATAATGTAGATCAACGAGCCAGTGGCGTGTATTCATGGCTGCCAAGGGAAGCCAGTCTTCTCCAAATGGGGTCCCCTGAGAAGATCTGTAATATTATAAAACTAATTATTAAAAATGTATTATCTTCAAATGTGTATAGAGTACAACCTTTTAGTGTCAATTAAGGTCCGCTTACACTTTTAGAATGTGTTTTCATGTCACACCTACTCCTGATCGCTGGTCCTGACAACCCACATTGCGTACACCTGGCAACCATCATTGCGCGTACCTGCTCCCCATTGTTAAAAACACCTGGACTTCATCAACACCCTGATTACTCTCCCTTCATATTGACCTCACCAACCTCAGTCAGATGGTTAAAAAGAGCCAGGGACCGTACCGTGTCGTGTCGTGGAGTGGAGTGGAAGTCAGAAAATGTATTACGGATCATCTGGCTGTTTGAAAATGGCACCGAAGAACATGGCTGACGTTTTACATTCTCCCAACCAATTGTGCTATTTAGTATTATTTTTTTTGCGTTTTCAGTAACTTATTGTGTACATAATGTTGCTGCTTCCATCTCCTATGACTGAAAATAACTTCTGGACATCAAAAGAGCGATTACTCACCATGGACTGGAAGAAACGTTTTACTTTAACGAGTCCGGCGAGAAGGATATCCTGCTTTCACTGGAACAAGCCCAGATCCACGCTCTTTGTTTGAAGAAAAGACACCAGGAAAGGGTCCGCAGATCGGGCTTCCTTCTGAAAATACGGAGGCGAGCGAGTAAACTCGCACTGCCTTCCATTCTTCTCACTAACATGCAATCATTGGACAATAAAATGGATGACCTACGATTAAGATTATCCTACCAACGGGACATTAAAACTGTAACATCTTATGCTTCACCAAGATGTGGCTGAATGACGATACAGACAACACCGAACTAGCGGGATTTTCCATGCACCGGCAGAACAGAGATCCTACCTCTGGTAAGACGAGGGGTGGGGGTGTGTGTCTTTGTCAATAACAGCTGGTGTGCAATGTCTAATATTAAAGAAGTCTTAAGGTATTGCTCGCCTGACGTAGAGTACCTTATAATAAGATGTAGACCGCATTATCTACCAAGAGTTCTCATCTGTGTTAGTCGTAGCCATCTATTTACCACCACAAAATTAAGCTGGCACTAAGACCGCTCTCAACCAACTCTATAAGGTCATAAGCAATGAAGAAAATGCTCAAAATGCTCACAAAAGCGGTGCTCCTAGTGGCCGGGGACTTTAATGCAGGCCAACTTAAATCAGTTTTACCAAATTGTTACCAGCAAAAACTAAAGCAGGAAGTACCAGTGACTCGCTCAATAAGGAAGTGGTCAGATGACGCAGATGCTACACTACAGGACTGTTTTGCTAGCACAGACTGGAATATGTTCCAGGATTCATCTAATGGCATTGAGGAATACACCACCTCAGTCATTGGCTTTATCAATAAGTGCATCGACGACGTTGTCCTCACAGTGACTAAATGTACATATCCCAACCAGAAGCCATGGATTCCAGGCAAAATCCACATCGAGCTAAAGGCAAGAGCTGCCGCTTTCAAGGAGCGGGAGACTAATCCGGACACTTATAAAAAATCCCACTATGCCCTAATAAGAAACAATAAAAAAAAAAAACGTCAATACAGGATTAAGATTGAATCCTATTACACCGGCTCTGACACTCGTCGGATGTGGCAGGGCTTGAAAACCATTACGGACTACAAAAGGAAACCCAGACGCGTGCTACCCAGTGACGCGAGCCTACCAGATGAGCTAAATGCCTTTTATGCTCGCTTCGAGGCAAGCAACGCTGAAACACACAATGAGAGCACCAGCAGTTCTGGATGACTGTGTGATCACCCTCTCGGTAGCCGATGTGAACAAAACATTTAAACAGGTCAACATTCATAAAGCCGCTGGGCCAGACAGATTACCAGGACGTGTACTCAAAGCATGCCTGGACCAACTGTCAAGTGTCTTCACTGACATTTTCAACCTCTCCCTGACCAAGTCTGTAATAGCTACATGTTTCAAGCAGACCACCATAGCCCCTGTGCCCAAGGAAGCGAAGGTAACCTGCCTAAATGATTACCGCCCTGTAGCACTCACATCGGTAGCCATGAAGTGCATTGAAAGGCTGGTCATGGTTCACATCAACAGCATCCTCCCGGACCCCCTAGACCCACTCCAATTCTCATACGTCCCCAACAGATCCACAGATGACGCAATTTCAATCACACTCCATACTGCCCTTTCCCACCTGGACAAAAGGAACACCTATGTGAGGATGCTGTTCATTGACTACAGCTCAGCGTTCAACACCATAGAGCCCACGAAGCTCAACACTAAGCTAAGGACTCTGGGACTAACCTCTGGATCCTGGACTTCCTGATGGGCCGCCCACAGGTGGTAAGAATAGGCAACACATCTGCCACACTGATCCTTAACACTGGGACTCCTTGGGGGTTTGTTATTCCCTGTTCACCCACGACTGCATGGCCAAACACGACTCCAACACCATCATTAAGTTTGCTGACGACACAACAGTGGTATGCCTGATCACCGACAACAGTGAGACTGCCTATATGGAGGAGGTCAGAGAACTGGCAGTGTGGTGCCAGGACAACAACCTCTCCCTCAATGTGAGCAAGACTAAGGAGATGATCGTGTACTACAGGACAAGGCAGGTCAAACAGGCCCCCATTAACATCAACGGGGCTGTAGTGGAGTGGGTCGAGAATTTCTTGGTGTCCACATCACCAACTAACTATCATGGTCCAAACATACCAAGACAGGAGACTGATAATATTTGGAATGGGTCCCCAGATCCTCAAAAGGTTCTACAGCTGCGCCATCGAGAGCATCTTGACCGTTTGTATCACCGCCTGGTAATGGCAACTGCTTGGCATCTGACCGTAAGGCTCTACAGGGGGTAGTGTGAGTGGCCCAGTACATCACTGGGGCCAAGCTTCCTGCCATCCAGGACCTATTTACTAGGCGGTGTCAGAGGAATGCCCATAAAATTGTCAGACACCAGTCACCCAAGTTTTTAACTGTTTTCTCTGCTAACGCACGGCAAGCGGTACTGGAGCGCCTAAGTCTAGGACCAAAAGGCTCTTCAACAGCTTCTACCCCCAAGCCATAAGACAATTCATAAAATCGCCACCGGACAATTTACATTGAAACGAGGCAGTTGATTTACTGGCTAAACAAGCTCTTAGAAGTGGGAATGTTGATGTAGTTTCAATGAGCAAGGCAGAGGCAGAAAGCCTGATATGGACAGCCATGGTGCAGAGATGGTAGGAGCAGTGGAATAGAGATACTAAGGGCAGGCATTTATTTCAAGTACACAGGAAAGTCGGGGAGGATGGAAGGGACAAGAGGGGAGGCTATTTTTACAAGATTAAGGGCCAGTTGAATAAGTCCTTAAATGTGATAGGGAAGCATCCAATGGGAAAGTGTGATTTTTGCCAGGAGACAGTGGTGCATGTATTGCTACAGTGTGGGCAGTATCAGAGGGAAAGAGGGAGGCTGATATCTTGTATGAGGGAGAAGGGGATACAGGAAATTAGTTTGAAGAGTATATTGAGTAGAATGTCATTAGATATAGTCTCAAATATGTCATCTTTATTAAGAGCAATGGGGCCGGCAGGTAGGATTTCGTTTCTCCCTGTCTCTGGCCCACACTCCAGTACAGATGGTGGCGGTAATGACCATAACGTTGGATGCTAACCACCGATAAACCCCGAAGAAGTCATCAGGCAGAGGCAATGCGTTTTGGACGTTGGCTGTGCACGTCAGAGAAGGAAGACAGAGACCGCGCTTGTTTGAAATCAAAAGGGGTCGCGGTAGCTTTTGATGAAGATTATCATCAAGACGAAGCAGCTGCATTATAAGTGGGATGCACTGTTGACCGCAACATCCCGAGGCGTTCGTGCTGATTGTACGGAGATTGTGACAGCGGGTTAAATGGCGTCCCTTGAGAAAGCAAGAACAAGAGATGTCAGGAGAAGTGCAGTATTACATAAGGAGATGTATACTTGGAAAAATGGATATGGTTTGTTAAAGAAGAATGGTAGAAAGTGTAAACTGAGTGAGCTGAAGACCGAAGGAGAAATGGAAGTGTATGAGGGTGAAGTATTGGAGATGGTAGGTGTGGTGAAGTTCTCGGAGCCTGAGGCTTGCACCGAGGGTCAGGATAAAAATGAGTCTGTGACAGTAGGAGTGCAGTTTTTGGAAAAAGAGGACCCCTGCCTTTTGGCTGATCCATTTGTGGTTTCAGGGTGGGTGAAAACAGAATTGTGTACTGTGGAATCGGTGAGGGTAACCAGAAGTGGTCTAGTGATAATTGTTTGTGTTTCTGCTGGTCAGAGGGAGAAGGCGCTCAGTGTTAAACGAATGTGGGCAAGAAATGTGAATTGTTTCGCTCTCAAGAAAAGGGTGCCATTGAAAATAGTGGCTACTACGGTAGCAGTAAATGTAAAAGTTGACAAAATAAAGGGGAACATTCTCGGTGTGTGTAATGCTCGTCGCTGGGTGTGATGCAGAAAGGGTGGTGAGAGTGGTGAAACAGAAGTCATTGTCTGTTTTAAGTTTTGTTGTTTTTGCCCGACAAAGTGATGTTAGGATATATAAGTTATCCTGTACGAGCTTTTGTACCGAAAACATGACATTGTTACATGTCAAGTTTATGGGCATGTGGCAGCAGTGTGTAGGAGGGAGGGTCCAAGGTGTGACAAATGTACAGAAGGGCATGAGACAAAGGAATGTGTAGCATTGAGGAAAGTAGTGGAATGTGTTAATTGTAGGGGTACCCGTGGAGCTGGGGATCAGAAATGTCTGGTGCGAGAGGGGGTTGAGGTTTCCAGGGTTAGAGTAGTGCAGGAGTTGTCATATCCTGATGCAGTGAAGGAAGTGGAGTGATCCTGTGAGGAGTAGTGTGCATGGTAGATCTGTACCATTACAGAGGGATAGGCCAACAAGTGATGTTTCAGTAAGATTGGATGTTTAGCATTTATAGCAATGGTTATCAACTGTACTGCAGGGATGGAACATAAGTCACAGTGCGTATGAACATACAGCGTTAACTAGGGAATATCATTTCTCCAAGTCGGGACCACTGCATTTTCTAGTGTAATTTGGAGTTGTGTGCAGAATTTTAAGAACCCCTTAATTAGGCAATCTATTGGAAGTGTAATGGTTGCTTCATAGGTCTCTAATCTCTTTTAATGGTTTTAATATAAAAAGATGTACAAAGACACACGCTTGAACTTTTACTTGAAAGCATTTCACTTGAAAGCATTTCACTGTGTTTAATTTGTCACTCGGGATGTTGGCTTACTTTATTTGTGCAACGTTTAACAGTTGATTAGTATATTTGTCATTTCCACTTGACTAAGACTGAGCCTACTATTAAATGCATTACATTTTTCCACAGGTTCCCATTTCATGACAAGCCCAGGCTACAGCAGTGGGTAGCACCTGTCAGGCGGATGAATTGGAAACCAACCCAACACTCTTGTCTCTGCCCATCACTTTGAAGATCAGTGTTTTTGGGATGATGACAAGGGAAAGGTCAGCCTCACTGCTTCTGCTTGTGCCCATTATTTTCTCCCCTGGTTGTCTTCAAAAGTGGTCACAATGCCCCAGGGAAAGATCAAGGAATACAGTAGGTACAGAGGTAAGTGGCAACGCTGCTAATGTGAAAGCGTCTGTGGCATGATCACACTTAATGTGTACGTTACATCGTTGAGGTACTTGTTGATGATGATGTTGGTCACAGCAATATCAATGTGTTGTGTCTTTAGTATCAATAAAGGTGAAGACTGTTATTTTATCAACTCAATTCTCTGTAATTATTATTATGTGATTAAACTAATCGTGTAAATGTAATTAACTAGGAAGTCAGGGCACCACAGAAAATCTTCAGATTACAAAAATTATAATTTTCCAAATATAACTCTTCAGATATTTTAATCTGATCAATTAGTCTTCTATTAATGAATTATTCTTTATCAGTCTCATTTCAAACGTCGTAGAATTCTTGGTTATCTGTACAAACCCAGCCTAAACTATGAATCATCCATACACCAATTGGCTTAATCATTTATTTACTAACTAACTAAATAATCACAGAAATGCATAACAAACAGTAGATATTGGTTACTAACAATGATAGGGAAGATCCCCTAGTGGAATAAACCAATATGACTGCTTGGTGGACAAAGAAAAGGGGGTGTGGACCGATAAAGGAGCTTGAAAGACAAAATGGATCACTACATACAGTGGATAATTATATTAATTGAAATGCGAATTCTTTGCAGATGAACGCTCGCTCATTCGGGAATAATTGCAATCAATATATTTACGCCAATATGTCGTTGTCTTCTCTGTTGGAATCGTCGGTCCGTCTGCTGGAGAGTCAGTTCATCAGTGTCTCTCTGGTTACTTATGGTGTTAGCTCTATCGGCGGCTCCTGATAGTGTCTGTTGTAATGGGTACGTCAGGGGTCCATTGTTCTTAGAGTAGATGTTTCTGCGGTCGCCGGTATTTGCATCCCAGGTTTACATAATTTCTAGCTGCAGACGAGTAATTAGTATTGAAGATTTGCTCATATTCTGTAGGGATCGATAGTCTCAGAGTTTAACCATTTCCAGCCGTGTAGTCAAAGACTCCTGAACGGGTAATCAAATGGCTATCCGGACTATTTGCATTGTGTTCCCCCCTCCCAACCCCTCTTTTTACCCTGCTGCTACTCTCTGTTATCATATATGCATAGTCACTTTAACTATACATTCATGTACATACAACCTCAATTGGGCCAACCATCCAGTGCTGCCACACATTGGCTAACCGGGCTATCTACATTGTGTCGCTATCTACATTGTGTCCCACCACCCGCCAACCCCTATTTTACGCTACTGCTAATCTCTGTTCATCATATATGCATAGTCACTTTAACCATATCTACATGTACATAGTACTACCTCAATCAGCCTGACTAACCGATGTCTGTATTTTGCCTCGCTACGTTTACAGCCTCGCTACTGTATATAGCCTGTCTTTTTTCACAGTTTTATTTCTTTACTTAGCTATTGTTCACTTAATACCATTTTTGCACTATTGGTTAGAGCCTGTAAGTAAGCATTTCACTGTAACACCTGTTGTATTCGGCATACATGAGAAATAAACTTTGATTTGATTTTCTCTCTTTCTGCATGGCCAGGGGGAGAGTCTCCGCCAAGAATTTACGACCTGAGATAACAGAACCTGGGTGTAGGAGTCAGAGGGGGAAGCCACGATCTACACCCAGAAAGGGCCACATGACAACTGTGATGCTGGATGTGCATGATGACACCAGTGGTGTGTCAGATGTAGACCTACATCACAATGACATAGCTGTGATAGTGGATGTGAGTTAAATGTGGTGTCAGATTAGCAGAGGATCTAAACCCAATACAGACAAACCCATGCGCTCTATCCCAGTTTGCCTGTAATTTTACCGTTTGTTTTCACATGACACTTACCGAAGGTCCTCCTGTGTATTCCAGCTAACTTTGTTAATCGCATGCTAGTCATCAAATTTCACTTGTGTGTTCCAGGCCGGCTGCTGCTGATTCTTTGCTTCTCACTAGGCGATGTTGCCACACCTCAGCTGAGCAGAGGATCCAATATGACAAACCATGCAGTAATTTCTCAATGGTACAGCTTCTTGGTTAAATACAAAGGTTCTCTTTCATTTTCTCCTCTACATTTGGATTGACAATGGTGCTTGTGTGCATCTAATATATTTTATGAGCTTTGATTAGAAGCATAACCAAACGGCTTTAGAAGTATAACACAGAAACTATAGATAACGTTATCCAGAAATCTTACATACTGTTTTCTGAAAGTTATTTTAAAACTGCAAATCCCTATCCTAAAGAAAATTATCCAACTTGTAACTTTGATTTGGACTATCGGTTTCTGTCAAAACACCCACACTGATGAAAGTGATATTGTGGAAAGCCTAGATATGGAACCGCTTGGATGATATCAGTCTTTGGGCAAGGCATCATGAAGTTAAATCATGTCCTCTGCCTCTCACTCCTCTGTCACTTCTCTCCTCTACACGTGGTCATTGCTTCAGCACGTGGACATTGCGGTCCTCCTGATCAAGTTCAAATGAAGTGTATTCTCTGATTCTCAACACAAGTAAAAGAGGTCTCATACAGTGAGTATACCAAACATTAGGAAGAACTTCCTAATAAGAAGAACAGCCTCAATTCATTGGGGCATGGACTCTACAAGGTGTCAAGTGTTCCACAGGGATGCTGGCCCATGTTGATGCCCATGTTGATGCCAATGCTTCCCACAATCCTTCTTTAACATGTCTCCGCCCTTCCTCTACAATGATTGAAGTGGAAGGGCGGAGACAAGTGACATCAATAACGGATCATAACATTCACCTGGTCGGTCAGTCTCATGGAAAGAGCAAATCAAATTTAACATGTCACATGTGCCGAATACAAAATTTGTAGACGTTACCATGAAATGCTTACTTACAAGCCCTTAAACCAACAATTCAGTTCAAGAAAGAGTTAATAAAATATTTAAATAAAGTAAAAATAATTCAATCAATCAAAAAGTAACACAACAAATGTGTATAACAATAATGAGGCTATATACAGGGGGTACCGGTACAGAGTCAATGTGCCGGGATACAGGTTAGGTGTTCTTAATGTTTTGTATACTTGTTTTGCTCATAATGGTAGCTGTATGCATGTGTTCTCTCTTTTCTAGTTGCACAACTAAGTTTCTGACTTACAATGACAGTCTGCTCACTATAATTCCCATCCAATATATTTTTACATGCATGTCTGGGGAAACCCCTTATCACCCAGTAACTCCTCCTTCAGGCTGATGATATCCATGCCCTGTTGGACACCTATGTCCCCAGATGCAGAGAAGAAGGATCACCAGCTCAGCTCATCACTGTCTAATTTCTGGTGGGGAAAATGGACATTGCTCAACCTGCGCTTGATTTGGCCCATTTGCTACCCAGCCAAACAGATTAACATTTTAATGCATAAATCCTTTAGCTTTTGCATTGTAAAATTGTGTGTCTCTTAAAAGCTGGCTGGTTATTAAACAGTTTTATATCTTCTCAATTAGTTAAGTTATTACATATGAAAAGAATAGCTGTGGATTTTTCCACTATTATTGCTTTGTGACTCTCCGACCAATCTCTAATCATATCCTGTAGTCCTGTGAAGTGGAGTCCCCCCCCCCCCACCCCCCCCCCATCAATCCCTCAGGGGTCCAATGTTAAGTCAAACTCCAATCTCTTATAAACTGTGCTGAACTGATACAGTGAACCAGCTGAAGTCGGTATGTAAACTGACACCAATGGAGGTCTTGGCGCTATTTGTGTAAAACAAGAAAGAAAACAAGTAGGCAGACAGTACAAGTCAACTTTATTGAACTATTTACAAAACATAAGTAGGAGCAGATTAGAATATCGTTTACATCAGGATGCACAACCTTCTACTTCTGTAAGGAGTTCATTATTTTGCCATTCTTACTATGTTGAAGCACTTGATGATTGTTTTTGAATAACAGGACAGAAATAAAGTACCTCATGCTAAAAAGAGAAGTCAGAGATCTCTTGGCAGGGGTTAGAAAGGATAGACCCAGCAAAATGTATATCTGTCATAACTCACAATGTCAGTGGCTCTGTAAATACATAATGTTGTGACTTGTAGAATCCTGGAGTTGGAATAATATATTACTTGTACATAACGCTGCTTTTATCATACTGTCTCATTTAGAATGTGTAAATGCAGCTTTACTGATTAATTGTCAAATAATAACGGCATAACTTTTGCAAAAACTTATTTCACCAACTTTTCATTTTGTAACAAGTGGCATGTTGTGTTGAGTAGAAAATATACAACTGCTAGGTCTCCTGAGGTGCACATGTTGCGCTAACTAGAGCACGTATGATTTAGTCCTCAATAAGTTACGTGCACACAACTGCATACACAGAATTACCTTTCATGGTTGGAGTGGTTGTGGTGCCTGCAGATTTCCCGTTCCCCAATGGTGATGGTGCAAAAGCAGATTTCCCCTCCCGAAACTAGTTGCAGCCATGCAGATCCACGTCCCTGGCAACATTGGCAGAGTGCCCAAAAACTATACCGCACTGGTGGAGTGGAGTAGTCCTAGAAAAACTGGAACTAGCAATATGGCAGCAGCCACGAAATGGTCGTTGCCACAAAGTCAGAAGGCATACCTACTTGACCAATCAGATGAGGGAGTATAATGATGTGTATGCCAGCCCAGAAGGCTCGCCTACACGACCAATCAGATGAGGAAGTATGATTCCTACTCTATGCCGGTTTGTGGGAAATACCTACTTATTGAGTTAAAAAAAAACAAATCTCCCATTCCACCTGATTACATATGTGGCGTGCCACATTCACCATATGAATGGTGTGATTGGTAAAATGATGTCCACCTTTTAATGGGGTGATTGTTGTCTAATCTGGTGCCCATTCAATGGTGTTCTGTTTCAAGTTGCGGGACTTGTAAGAATGCCACCTGGGGAAAGGCAGACAAACAAAAGACAAAGAGAAATATCCTGCTGAAAAAGGCAGTAAGTTCAAAGGCTGATCACTGGAATTTAAACCATACACTTTTACAACATCAATTTTGAATTCCCAACTAACAATGGAATGTTCCTCAATAAAACCGTAAAAGCCTTGGTTTCATGCCTGTTAACATTAGAAGTCTCCTCCCTAAATTTGTTTTATTCATTGCTTTAGCCCACTCTGCCAACACGGATGTCCTAGCTGTGTCTGAATCTTGGCTTAGGAAGGCCACCAAAAACCCTGAAATTTCCATCATTAACTATTACATTTTCCGACAAGATAGAACTGCCAAAGGGGGTGGAGTTGCAATCTACTGCAGAGAGAACTCTGCAGGCTATGTCTTATTATCCAGGTCTGTGCCCAAACTACTTTTAAAAATCCACCATTCCAGAAACAAGTCTCTCACCGTTGTCACTTGCTATAGACCACCTTCTGACCCCAGCTGTGCCCTGGACACCATATGTGAATTGATTGCCCCCCATCTATCTTCAGAGCTTGTGCTGTTAGGTGACCTAAACTGGGACATGCTAAACACCCCGGCCATCCTACAATCTAAACTTGATGCCCTCAATCTCACACAAATGATCAATAAATGTAAATGTAAATGTAATGAACCTACCAGGTACACCCCAAATCCGTAAACACAGGCATCCTCATTGATATCATCTTAACCAACCAGCCCTCCAAATACACCTCTGCTGTCTTCAACCAGGAGCTCAGCAATCACTGTCTCATTACTTGCGTCTGTAATGGGTCTGCGGTCAAACGACCACCCCTCATCACCGTCAAACGCTCCTTAAAACACTTCAGTGAAGAGGCCTTTCTAATTGACCAGGCCCGGCTATCCTGGAAGGATATTGACCTCATTCCGTTAGTAGAAGATGCCTGGTTATTCTTTAAAAGTGCTTTACTCATAATCTTAAATAAGCATGCCCTGTTCAAAAATGTTAGAATCAGGAACAGATATAGCCTGTGGTTCACTCCAGGCCTGACTGCCCTTGACCAGCACAAAAACATCCTGTGGTGTAAGGCATTAGCATCAAATAGCCCCTGCGATATGCAACTTTTCAGGGAAGTTAGGAACCAAGGCTAGCTTTTTCAAACAGAAATTTGCATCCTGCAGTACAAACTCAAAAAAGTTCTGGCACATTGTAAAGTCCATGGGGAATAAGAGCACTTCCTCCCAGTTGCCCACTGCACTGAGGCTAGGAAACACTGTCAACACCGATAAATCCACAATAATTGAGAATTTCAATAAGCATTTTTGTACTGCTGGCCATGCTTTCCACCTGGCCACCCCTACCCTGGTCAACAGCCCTGCACCCCCCAGAGCAACTCGTCCAAGCCTCCCACATTTATCCTTCACCCAAATCCAGATAGCTGATGTTCTGAAAGAGCTGCAAAATCTGGACCCCTACAAATCAGCCGAAAGCCAAGTTAACAGATCACCGACCATTTCGATTCCCACCGTACCTTCTCCGCTATGCAATCTGGTTTCAGAGCTGGTGTAGGTGCACCTCAGCCACGCTCAAGGGCTTAAACGATATCATAACCGCCATCGATAAGAGACATTACTGTACAGCCATATTCATCGACCTGGCCAAGGCTTTTGACTGTCAATCACCACGTTCTCATCGGCAGACTCAACAGCCTTGGTTTCTCAAATGACTGCCTCGCCTGGTTCACCAACTACTTCTCAGAGTTCAGCGTGTAAAATTGGAGGGCCTGTTCTCCGGACCTCTGGCAGTCTCTATGGGGGAGCCACAGGGTTCAATTCTCGGGTCGACTCTTCTCTGTATACATCAATGATGTCGCTCTTGCTGCTGGTGATTCTCTGATCCACCTCTACGCAGACAACACCATTCTGTATACTTCTGGCCCCTCCTTGGACACTGTGTTAACTAACCTCCAGACGAGCTTCAATGCCATACAACTCTCCTTCCGTGGCCTCCAACTGCTTTTAAATGCAAGTAAAACTAAATGTATGCTCTTCAAACGATGGCTGCCCGCACCTGCACGCCCGTCCAGCATCACTACTCTGGAAGGTTCTGGCTTAGAATATGTGGACAACTACAAATACCTAGGTGTGTGGTTAGACTGTAAACTCTCCTTCCAGCCTCACAATAAGTATCTCCAATCCAAAATTAAATCTAGAATCGGCTTCCTATTTCACAACAAAGCATCCTTCACTCACGCTGCCAAACATACCCTCGTACAACTGACTATCCTGCCGATCCTTGACTTCGGCGATGTCATTTACAAAATAGCCTCCAACACTCTACTCAGCAAATTGGATGCAGTCTATCACAGTGCCATCCGTTTTGTCACGAAAGCCCCATATACTACCCACCACTGAGACCTGTATGCTCTCGTTGGCTGGCCCTCGCTTTATGTTTGTCGCCAAATCCACTGGCTCCAGGTCACCCATAAGTATTTGCTAGGTAAAGCCCCGCCTTATCTCAGCTCACTGGTCACTATAGCAGCACCCACCTGTAGCGCGCGCTCCAGCAGGTATATTTCACTGGTCATCCTCAAAGCCAATTCCTCTTTGGCTGCCTTTCCTTCCAGTTCTCTGCTGCCAATGAATGGAACAAATGGAGTGAGAAAAAAAAATCAATGAAGCTGGAGACCCATATCTCCCTCACTAACTTTAAGCACCAGCTGTTTGAGCAGATCACTGCACCTGTACATACCCCATCTGTAAATAGCCCATCCATCTACCTCATCCCCATACTGTTATTTATTTTTTGGCTCCTTTGCACCCTATTATCTTTACTTGCACATTCATCTTTGCACATATGATTCCTGCGTTTAATTGCTATATTGTAATTATTTTGCCACTATGGCCTATTTATTGCCTTACCTCATTTGCACACACTGTATATAGACTTATTCTATTGTATTATTGACTGTTTATTATTTATTATTATTATTTATTTATTCCATGTGGAACTCTGTGTTGTTTGTGTTGCACTGCTTTGCTTATTCTTGACCAGTTCGCAGTTGTAAATTAGAACTTGTTCTCAACTAGCCTACCTGGTTAAATAAAGGTGAAATAAATATAATCAAAAATTTAATTTAAGAAGGTGGCACTTTAAGGTTGTCATAACTCTGTGGTCACTAAAGATCCCATGGCACTTACTGCAAGAGTATGTAACGATAAGTAATGATAAGTACCATTTTAGGTGCAATGTGTATATCAAACTGTATTCCTATCATGTAATACTGTGTATAAAAATACCATGTATGAATAATCTATATGTAACAATATTTGTATAAAACATGTGTGAAACAAAATTACTTTTGTACTCCAAATAGAAGGGTGGATGGGTCAATAAAATAAGAGTATGTAAGTGGGGTTAGGGTGGTGAGTTTCACCTTACACTGAGTCCAATCAATTAGTATTATTTCATGTTTAGCCATCTTCCATAGCTTGAAGACCATGCTTTTGTACAGAGACGGAGACTGGTACAAAATACCAAAAAGGTAGACTGCAAGGCTATGTTAAGTTAAATAAATAAGTGACTATAGTAAGTGCCTAGGTTACCAAATAAAGTAACAGGATTTAAGTTAAATCTTAAATTAGCCAATTTCTGTGAAACTGTACGTTTTACTTGTGGATTACTTGTATTTGAAAATCAAAATAAAATCAAGTTGTCGATTTCTTTGTCTGCATGCCATTTTAAAACCAATGGGGATATTGGAGTAAACCTATTTGGGTTAATACAAGTAACTGAGTAAGGACAAACATCATGATAAACTTGCAAGCTAAGCTTGAATAAGACAACTGATTACCACTTTGCATTTACAACGGTTGTTTTATTATAGCTAATAAATAACCACATTTCTGGATAACTAGATAAAATAAATTGATGTCCCTCGTCTGCCCCTGTAAACTGGGTGGGGGCATACACATCATCAAACTGCCTCATCCGATTGGTTGAGTGGGCGGGGCTTCTCACTTTGTGGCAACTAGTTAATGAACGTGAGTAGATTATGTTGAAGACAATGGTCAGGAATTTTGGATGCTGTCTCCAGTTCTTTATACCTTAGTTCTGTCAAGGTGCGTTGCTCTTTGTGGCCAACAATCATTTGATTTCATTTGGAATGCTTGCGGGGAAGAAGGAATGGGGATTATCTACTGCCGGAAGACTGAGCCCTGTTTGGTGTGTGTAGGTCGGCCACTGTTCATGATGCTGGAGCCCTGCAGGACAGGGAGTCTGGACATTTTCCTTTTCATGCATTCATTAAATGCGCCATAAACATAACATTCAAATCAAAATCAAATTTATTTGTCACATACACATGGTTAGCAGATGTTAATGCGAGTGTAGCGAAATGCTTGTGCTTCTAGTTCCGACAATGCAGTAATAACCAACAAGTAATCTAACTAACAATTCCTAAACTACTGTCTTATACACAGTGTAAGGGGATAAAGAATATGTACATAAGGATATATGAATGAGTGATGGTACAGAGCAGCATAGGCAAGATACAGTAGATGGTATCGAGTACAGTATATACATATGAGATGAGTATGTAAACAAAGTGGCATAGTTAAAGTGGCTAGTGATACATGTATTACATAAGGATGCAGTCGATGATATAGAGTACAGTATATACGTATGCATATGAGATGAATAATGTAGGGTAAGTAACATTATATAAGGTAGCATTGTTTAAAGTGGCTAGTGATATATTTACATCATTTCCCATTCAATTCCCATTATTAAAGTGGCTGGAGTTGAGTCAGTGTCAGTGTGTTGGCAGCAGCCACTCACATTCTGAGTATTGTGTGCGCCCCAGACACTGATGAGCCTTATATTGAGAGTACATCTATTGAAATGTCTTCAAATGGATATTTTACCCAAACTACACATTGGGGTCCTTACCCTGTAAGCAGTCTATAGACATGGTGTGACTGCAATCCATGCATTGGTTTAGTTTCCTTGGCACTGTTTCCACATGCTAACATTTGATCATTTGTAGCACAAATCCCATTCAAGTCACTGATTATTTGAACATGATGCGTGATAAATGTTTGTCAGTCCTATGTCATGGTATTTGTGTCACAAATGCTAAAACGTTGGCATGTGGAAACAGTTCCAGGAAAACAACAAAGATAACGTATGGATTGCTGTCATAGCTTGTCCATAGGTTGTAAGGAAACCAATAAGTAATTTCATAATTTGGGTTAACGATCCTTGTATGACCCTTTTGATGATGCTGGATGTGTGGATTTGGGAACAACTGGGAACCTGAAAATGTGAGACTTCAGTGTGTTCAAGGCAACTGGGAACTCTGACTAGAAAAATTTGTTTTGAACTGTCATCCAAGTCGGAATTCCAAGTCGGAAACTTGGGCATCTTTCTAGAGCTCCAACTTTCCGACCTGAAGATCACTGACGTCATGACTTGACCTTTTTCTTTTCCGAGTTCCTAGTTGTTTTGAAAGCACCACTAGTATTCTCACTCAGATAGCTGCATGTAGCTGTCTGAAATTTATACAAATGCAATATTTGGGACCACATTATTTTAGCAAGCTAGACATCTAAATATCTGTTCATTTTATCAAGTCTTCACCTAGCATTTTGTTTTTCTTAGAAAGATTGCCAGGTGCACGGTGTTTCCTCCGACACATTGGTTTGGCTGGCTTCCGGGTTGGATGCGCACTGTGTTAAGAAGCAGTGCGGCTTGGTTAGGTTGTGTATCGGAGGACGCATGACTTTCAACCTTCGTCTCTCCCGAGACCATACGGGAGTTGTAGCGATGAGACAAGATAGTAGCTACTAACAATTGGATACCACGAAATTGGGGAGAAAAAGGGGTTAAAATTCACAAAATAAAAGGAGGTCAAACTGATTTAAGTTTCCCTGCATTTAAGTCCAAATAGGAGCGCCGCCTCTGGATGAGTGTTTTCCTGTCTGCTTATGGCAGAATACAGCTCATTGAGTGTGGTTTTATAGTGCCCGCTTCGGTCTCTGGTGGTATGTAGACAGCTATGGAAAATACCGAAACTCTCTAGGTAGATAGTGTGGTCTACAGCTTATCATGAGATACTCTACCACAGGCGAGCAAAACCCTGAGACTTCCTTAGATACCGTGCACCAGCTATTGTTAACAAATATGCATTGGCCCCCGCCCCGTCTCTTACCAGAGGCTGCTGTTCTGTCCTGCCGATAGTGTATAACCCGCCAACTGCATGTTTTTAATGTCGTTGTTCAGTCACAACTTGGTGAAACAAGATATTACCGTTTTTACTGTCCCGTTGGTAGGATATAAGTGCTTTCAGTTCGTCCCATTTATTTTCCAGCGATTGAACGTTAGCTAGCAGAACGGATGGCAAGGGCAGATTAGCTACTTATTGCCTGATCCTCACAAGGCATCTCTTTCCGCGAAACCTACTTTTCCTTTTGAAGCGAATCATGGGGATCTGGGCCTGGTCGGGTGTCCGTAGTATATCCCTCGCGTCTGAGTCAATGGAGAAGAACTCCTCGTCCAACTTGAAGTGAGTAATCCTAGTAGTGGAGGCTTCCAGGTTTTGTATTGAAGTCAATGTACCAAGAGGACAGAAGCTAGCTGTGTACTCCGGCTACACCATGGTGCTACCCTGCTGAGTGCTGTTGAGGCTACTTTAGACCTTCATTGCAAAACGGTGTGTTTTAATTAATTATTTGGTGACAAATATATTTTGTAAAGTTTTATCTTAACTTTTTCTGTTTTACAATTTTCATTTTTTAAAAGAAATTCACTGAGGAGGATGAATAAAACGAATTTATTAGTTGATTAATAAAACTCCCCATGCTCCTCTGAGGAGCCTCCACTGTTGTAAACAAGCTGATGCATTGTTTTCTAAAAAAATGAAGGTTATTGACCACACATAATAAAATGAGAGCATCTACAACCAATTGCGCTCTAATAGACACTAGATGGCGGCATTTATTCACCATGACACTGGGATCAGCATAGCCCTTTGCTTCCCGACTGTTCGTAAACAGGATTAGGGTTACCACACTGCCTGCCATATGTCCACGTTACAGCGTTTGTTTACGGAGAACAAACGGAAGACCGAGTGGACTACCTGTGCTAGTTAGCCATCTGCGTCTCCAAACACGTGTGTAAACGGTGGACAGACGCCACAAAGGTGTTGTCACTGAAAAAATACGGTGTGCTGAAACTGTTAAAACTGGTTTAAACAGTGTACGGTAATGAAGGCTTGTCGATGAGCTTTAGGCGGACGGGCTCATTGTAATGGATGGTGCAAACATGTGGTTTCCATATATTTGATATCGTTAAATGTATTCCATTCCAGCCATTGCAATGAGCCTGTCCTCCTGGAGCTCCTCCTCCCAGCCGCCTCTGTTGTACAGTGTGTGCATTTTGCAGTTGTGAAATTAGTTTTATGTTATATGAAAATAGAGGGATTTATATTTCTAGAACATTACTGCAATTGAGAATCGATTCACGTTTAGCTGGAGTATTTGGCAGCTTTGGCTTCCAGAGCCAAACCACCCTTTAAACAGACATGTAAGGTCCTTGGATTAAGGAGTAACGTTAGCCCAATATTGGACTAAAGGAGCCTAACTATTGAGCATGGGCTGTCAAATGCTGCTTTTTAATTTATTCATTTTACAACAACAATTACTCTTTGTCTGACACACTACTGGTTTTATCAAAATAAAACAACTCCATATTTTTTTTTTTTTTTAATCAGATCTGTTGTCTGTTTGGCAGAAATTGTAAGTCAGACGCCAACGCAGAAAATGAGTAGATCTGGTTACTGTTGCTTGGATACTTGTTTTTCAAACTAGTGAATAAGGGCTACAGCAAAATTTTACTGACAGGAAACGATGGTCTACTCTTTCAGTCTAATACAATACAAACGTTGCAGTTAAAATTACCATAAACTTCATAAATGGGCATATCAACTGGCAATAATACTTTACTTCTAGAGCATGTGTAAGCAAACACGTGTAACCAACTTCAACCTTTATGATTTTATGGGCTGTTAATGTTCAACAATGACAATACGTTTGTTCAATGTTGCATTAATATATCCCCTTTTCGCTCATCACAAATCACAATGTGTCTTTCAGCAGGAGGTAGAATTTGACCCTAACTACTGATACAGGATAAGATATCCCCCTCCCAGTTTGGGTAGGGTAATCTGATCCCAGATATATAGTGAGGGTAATTTCTAGCTCAACTGGCACCATTTTGTTTTTCCTGTGCAAATAAGTTTCTGTGATCTGTCCAATGAGGGAACGAAGGGTGCCGTTTTTCATTTGAATGGTGGTTTGGTTTACAACTCTTGTTGCTAGGCTGTGGATATTTTTTCCAGGAAATCTTCCACTGCAAAACAGCCAAAGCTGTTCCGCTCACATCTTATTGGTCGGTGATGGGGTGGAGTACTAAGGACTGAACAGTACATTCAAAATGGCGTAAGTGTTTTTGCTGCTTCCCACAAAGCAACGCCATTATGGTCTATCCATGACATTCTTCAATTGTACCTGTATACAATTGGTTCTTACATGGTCAATGCATATTATTTGTAATATTAATATAACTTATCAATACAAGCATTTACATATTATAGGCAAACAATTACAAATGTGGTAGTCTATATTAGTTTGACACTGGTATATTTTGACATATCTACTGTGTTCTGTAATTATTTAATTGAATAGCCTTTCGCTATCCAACACGTGATGAAATAAGTGTACTGAAATACAGGACAGGAGGTAGTAAAACAACTTCAGCATTGTTTAATGTTCAAAACTATACTATTTCAACAATGATGTTGGTTTATACATCTTGCCTCATAAACACAAAACATTTCTTAAGAAGAACAAACATTAAATGCAAAGCAGACAGTAAACCTTTGAGCATAGATCTTTGGACAAAACAAGGGAAATGTTGCCACAATGTATCTCCTAGTTTTAACATTTGATACATTTCAGACAAGTGTATAAAATACATGTAGAGCCACAATGTTGCATATTTTCCTCAATAAATCGCTTTATAGTAATTATCTAAACCATTCGAGTAGAGACTCCTTTGCTACCCAGGATGCTGGTGTGTTTCAGAGGAAGTTGTGTGCGCTTACGTTGAAAAAGAGGGGGCAGAGCTATTGAATAGGATAACAGTTCATGCAGACCCAGCGAGAAGGACAGACGGAAGAGACCAGCATCCAGCACAGAATGGCAGAGACGCAGAACTGTCAGGGCGAAGATCCCGATAAAATGACGAAAATCTGCGAGAAATGCAGCGGTCGCGCGGGTAGAAGACGGGAGATAGCGCCCGTCTCACATGTGGGTAAGAAACTAAAGAACAAAAACAGTTTTCCCCTATAAAGGCGCGTTTAGAAGATGTGGCAATATGGTGGAAAGAGCGAGGGTTCTACGGTCTGTTGTAAAAATGGCCATGGTGTGTTCCCTGTTAAGAATTATACAAATAAAAAATTCGGACCTAATGTTCGTGTGGCTTGAAATTCTAATTCGTTGGATGAATAGGATAATGAAAAAAATGTGTTGCGTTAATTTAAGTCATACAAAGTAACATTATTATTGGGTACACTTTCGAGTTCTAGAACCTACGCATTTAAAATGTGCTTTGTCCTTGAAAGGGCAAATGCCCTTGTCTGAAATTGACAGATAATTAACTAAATTGAGTAACGTTACACCTTAACAATAAATGTTGATTTTAAGTGGGTTGAGAGTAAGATGAAAGTATGAAGCTTTATATTGTGAGTTCTAATATATAGTGCATTTCGATGTTTTTCATACAAAAAAATTATATCTGTTAGAAAAGGCTTTATTGCCAGGTTTAGGTGTTACATGCTGGAAAACATTCCAGACAGGTATAGTTCTGACTAACTTGATATTTCAGCTCATTTTAACAGTGGTTAAAATTATTAAATTAAATTTGAAGTTAAACATGTTCGATAATGGTGCTTTTTCTTTACACATAACACAAGTTTTATGTTCAAATGAAACTGCAACGTCTTGAGGAGCATATATGAAGCTATTTTTCAAAAAAATATAAATAGGGTGTTGGCTTTTAACTCTTTGTGTTACAGAATGGAAATAAAAGTCTCAAATAATTCCGTAAATATTTTTTGGGTTATTATTTTAGTAGTTATGAGAGTAGGTTTTTCACACTTCACAAATACAGAACGATTCACTTGATCACATTTCATAGAGGAATTATTAAGAAATACACCCTTTTCCAAGACACAAAAGCTACTTAATGCTATCCTGACCAGGTTATTGAAATATGTCCATACAGTGAGGATGAGATTTTTTTTCATAGCTACTTCATGTAATCAAGTTGATGCTGTGTTATCATATTTATTAAAGCTTCATATAAAAGTCCCTGGTGCTGAGATATTGATTCAGCCAAGTCTCAAGATTTCCATGTTTAGGGACACTATTTAAACAAGGTATCATTGACCAGCTGCTATATTGTGGTCATAAATTGGTTGCCGGGTTTAATCTTTGTGTTCCATGAACAATTCTTACTAATTTTGATACAAAAATCGTTGGATAAATGGCCACAACGCATATTTCAAGTTGAAAGTATAGTATTTTTGGACATGCATGTATTCAAAGTGTAAATGGTTATAAGTTGCCTTCTGCAAATGAATTTAGATCACCAAATATGGGTAGATATTAGTTGATCGAGTATATGGTTGCCTCCTAGTATTTGTAGTAACATTTCGAATATGAAATTATGTACGGATGTATAGAATCTCTTGTACCAGACAATGTATGGCATTCTGCCAGATTTTGTGACATAATCACCATAATGTATATTTATTTTTTTCAGGAACCATTGAAGTTTGAAAAATGGGGGTAAAGAAGAATACCGAAGTTTTGATACTTGAAAAATGGTAGGTTTGTGAAAAACTGAGCTTATGATGGCATTTTCTGACTATTAATTATTAACAGTGCGTATGTTTAATTTAGCAAGTACGTTTCTCCTGACTGCTATATTAGACTGACCAATAGGTTGTGCTGTTTGCCTGTTTTCACTTTTGTTTTTGTTCTTTTGAAGGTTTGTTGTCCGGGTGGCCCACCAAATCGATGATTAGGGGGATCGGAATGATCAAGGCTTGTAAGTATAAAGTGTTCGCTTTTAATTAAAGACGGGGAAGAAGATAGAACCTGAAAACAACACATTTTGAATAACATCTCTTCCATGTAAAATATTATATGGGTGTGTTATAGTGTAGCCCAACACTACATTGTAACATTTGCATTGTGTACTTACTTGGAATTTATTTAGTCTGTGTCCATTCAATACCTGAAAAGAAGAGTAAATTAGGGACATTTCTTAAAATGAATAAATACGTTTAAAAAAATCGCTGAACACACTTGTGAGCAGTGTTATGATTGTTAAGACCACAAGAGGGCAATATTATTCACTATTAAAGTTAGCTCTTATTGCTACCATGATGCTGCTTCAAATCTACGCAGGTTACGTTCACATTTTGTGGTTTGACTTATTTTTAGAATTTGATTCTCTGCTAAGGTCTCTGTTAAGTGCTTGTAAAAAATGCTATTTATCCTCTTTGGGAGAACTAACTGACATTCGTACATTAGTCCGAAAAAAATGGCTGGCTAGCTAGCCAATGGGTAAGTAAAGAAATGATCTCAGACAAGTAAAGGACATTGGAAATTAAAGTGCTTTTAATAATATGCCTATTAATTTGGCTCAACTCAATCTTGCCTAGGTCTTAAATGTATGATCGTTATCCTAAAAGTAGTATTATCCTTGTGTTCAAGTTGCTATATGGCTTAAGTCTGTTCAGGTTCTTTATCAGTTAGAATGTTTCTGGTTGAATGAGATGAGTTAATAAAGAAAGTAATACTAATAAGCTAACTAAAGTTGTTAATAAGTTAGCTAGCTAGCTTGCTAAATTGGTCAAATTGGCAATATTACTAACCAAGAAGATGCCATGTTGTATTTTGTTAATATGAAGCATGGTTATCATAATTGATAATACACACGTTTGATGAAAATTTGTAAATGATTTGTTTGGTTGAAAAGGTGAAAGGTCTGTAATATAATGTCACAACTCATAGACTAGGGTTGCAGAATTTTGTAATGTACTCTTGGGGGGATCATAAAACAAATCTAAAGTCGGGAACCCATGTTTAAAAAATATATATATAATTCTGCTCTACTTGAACTGAGCATTACGCATAGCACTAGGAAACCTGATCACATTTTTGGGAACTTGAACTTTTGGTTTGCAAAAAAACGGTATTCAAGTAAAAGCCTAGATGAGGAACTCCATTCCGAGAGACCACATTTTGTAATATTTGGCCAGTATGAGTGAGTATTCATGAAACAACTTGTGGTCTGGTGTATTTGATGGTCACCTAATTTCTCATCTTATCCCTTACAGAATAAAGACATGGACTGACTGCCTGTTCCATTCCCTCCCCATGAAGTAAGAAGACAGCTATGTAAGTCTAGTCTGTGTTGTGTGCTGTAACAAATGGAATGTTTCTTCAAATGTCTGCTGTAAATGTAATGTTAATACTCTGTACTAAATCAATTTCTTAGAAAAACATTAAGTTCTGTTTAATAACATTGAAGTAACATAACTTTTACATAAGTTCAAATCCAGGCATGTCATATTTGAACAAAACACAGGGCCTTAAACATAGCACTTGATCTTTAACATCCATAACAATCCAGAGCTGGGCTATTTTTTTTGTAACGGGAGTAGGATTCCCAGTGATGTGGTATAATTTGGAAAACTGATTTTAACCAATTGAGATCTACCACCATGACATTTCTACCTCTTCTTGTATTGTTATTAAAATATGTATATTCCAGTGAAAGTTTACCCTTTTGTTGTTTTTTGCTGCATAGTGAAAGCTATAATTATATCACACATTGTTACATGCCACTGAACAGACACTTCAAATTAAGCTAAATCAGTTTAAAGTTACTAATCTCTTAATTTGGTATATGAAGCCCTGTTACAAGGGCATCCTATTTTATCACAATGATTTAAAGGGATACTGCGAGATTCTGTTTTTCTACCGCGTCCAATGAACTTGTGGATACCATTTTTATGTCTCTGTGTGAAGTATGAAGGAAGTTTGGAGCTAGTTTCGCTAGCCAATGCTAATTAGCGTAAGCGCAATGACGAAGTCTTCAGGTACGCTAGCGTATGATGCGTAAAGGACTCGCCCTTTAAATCTTTACTTCAAATATGCTCATGCTTCCCCTAGAAGCTAGTAGTTGCCATTCACTGTTGATAACTCCTGATGCTTAAAGAAGCTTTCTTCCAACTTTCAAATATTCCGTGATTCTTCTCTTGCCTGTGGCCCAATTATTCACAACTGCCCAAATTTATCCCCCAGTGTATTTTTCCCCTCCTTTTTTTTTGTTATCAGCTTTATTTTGAAATGTAATAGATTGAAGCTCCTTTTTTCACTTAGTCAGTGTATTCTGACATAATACATAGACTACTGCATTATGCTATTCTACCTATTTCCTAGCTGGGATAATAAAGTCACCTACCTACTACTACCATTATGATTCAGTATTTTCTGCTTTATTCGGGGGGAATTTCACTTTTCTTAAAGTCAAACGATCACAGTTCGGCCATGCTGTCTTTTTTTTCTTCAGTAAAAAGGTGAGATGCGAAATAATCCTGTATTAATTAGACCCAACCCACCTCTACTAATGATTTCTTTGCATGTCCACTAAATTAGAACTTCAAACTAAAGGCCCAATGGATATTTCCTTGTACTTTGAATATGAGATGGTTTCTCGTAATAATTCAGTTTTCTTTGCAAGATCCTCAATCTTCGCTTTGTTTTCACTTGTTGGTCATGAACTGACATCTTCGGTCGGAACCTGCCTCTATTTTGTCTTGGCTTAAATGAATGCGTAAATAGATTTTAAGAACTCTTTTTATTATTCTCGTTCTTATTAAAATTATTTTTCTAATTTTTGTGATTTCCTCTCTTCCTTGGTGAATCTCTGCTGGTCATGTGTGGAAGTTTGAGGCCGGGTGCATGCAGAGGAAGCACATTTAGAATATTTTGTGCAGTTTAACTCCATGCATGATTACTATTGTTGGAGTTTTGTGTTTCGTTACAAATAAAGGAGCAGTAGTTTAGATGCAACTAATAGTTCATCAATATCAGTTGGCCAAAAGTGGATTATGAGATTAACTCATGCCAGCGTGTGCTCAAATTGATTCCTGTGAACCCCCTAGTGGGCAGTTGAAGTAGTTTAGCCTAGCTTGACAGTAAAATAATAATAAATCAAATTAATGTCACCAATTTATTGTCTATCTATTCTAATGAACATAGTGTAATCCCAAAAGTAGATCACAATCCATGGGTTGTATGAACAATTTTGATTTTTCAGATATAAATAACGACTTTACATTATCCATGCTAAAATTAGAATTTATACTGATCTGTCATGATTAACAGACATTTTGTAACATTCCATTTGCTTAGCTTTCACCTGTATTTCCTGTTTTGTCTTTGTTGTTTTCAAATTATTCAGCTGTAAAATTTGTTGAATGCTTGCTATTAAATTGCACAATGCTGTGTTCATGTGCTCTCGGAATCATCGGAAATATGGGACTGGGATACCCCCGGAAAGCTCCCAGAATTTACGTAATTACGAGTTTCCGACATCCAAAACCAATCATAACGGGCGCCCAAGTATGAAATAGCCGTTGTACTCCTGATGTTTCCCCGTTCTGTTAGTTTTGAGTTTCCTACTTCAGGTGAACGAAGCATAATAATATTTGACTTTAGATTTATCGTTAAAACACTTGTGAGAATCATAGATTTCTAAAGGTTTTAAATTATTGCTTTTGTGGAAATTTGAACAGCTGACTTGCATTACTTTTAGTATTCCATTCCTCAAAAATATTAACATAATTGTCTAACGTTCATATTTGAAAATCATGTCTGCATATTACACGTGTATGGTTAGTAAGCATTCAGCCCTTAATGCTCTTTATATAAACATTCTGGATTTTTGGGGTTTTATTTGAATTGCGATATTTGTCACTGCATACTGCTATGATACAGACATTTTAACTTTGGGTTTCATTACCAACTCGACTTTCAGCTAGCTATTGAGCATTGGAATCGGAATCTTTTGTGGTGTTGTTGAAGCTCTTTTCGCAGGCTAATTCCAATTGATGGGATAGGACAAAAGTGAGGTCTTAATTAAATGTAATTGGGGTTTTCGACTCATTTTCTTTTTCTTAATTCCATTAAAGACCCCATTCTACTGGACATTGAAGTGGAGACAGCTGCTTTGTCATCAAGATGGCGGCGTTGATTTGGGAGCTAATTGGATTTTTGAAAAGCTGACTGGATTTTTCAGGATTTTATTTTACTGGATAAGATGCATCAATTGGAATTACATCAAACTTTGACATGGACTCTTGTGCTTTGGATGTGCTGGCAATTCTTTGGACTCAATTGTTTGAATATTGTAATGGTTTCCTTTACTGAGTTCAGTTACACTACTTCTGTGATTTCCTAATAGGATGTTATTTATGTTAAATAAAACATTGCAATTTTCACTATTCTGACTTTCTTTCATTGATCAATATGCTACCCAAGAATGTTTCAGGACTATTTGTCTTTTTGCTAAATGTGAAAATTCTCTCCAACTGAATCAATTTTACTCAAATGTAATCCAGTTTCTGGTATTTTCTTGGGCTTCCGATTTACTCCTGTTTACTGGAAGGTATGATACGTTTGCCTTGTACAATCTAAATTGACATTTAATAGTGCTAGCTAAATTAGGCCTACTAACTTTAAATAAGATCTGGGGAATTGGAGGGTAAACGCAAGTAATACTTTACACAACTTTTTATTTTGAACTTTTACACCTATTACGCTAAAGTTGTTTTGCTCAAGTGTTTACGCTACTTGTCTCCATTACGAGCAATACTTAATGTAGCAACTTTATAAAATTATTTATATCCCGGGTTAATTTAATTGACCAGTTTATTACTTCCTACACTTTTTGTAGGATTGTTCTGTATTCACAATCCGACTCGTAATTGGCGCAAACATTTATTTTTTAAGTAAGTCAAATGAAAGGGTATGGCTTCTAGTGATCAACACATTCCATGGTGAATGAAGGGGCTGGCTAATCCATACAGTAATACTCTGCATTTCTACATAGCTCTACATAATACACAGTTGAAACAGCTTTTGGCAAAAACTGAAATGGTGGCCAAGGCTCTGCCTCTAAAATGGCTCCTGAAGTCATACTTCCTGTCTGAGCAGGAAGTGATGGGTCTTAGTGTTTAATTCTTTTTGTACAAATATTACCCTTATTGATAAAATATATGGATATGACTTTGGCAAAGGCTATCCTCTTAAAGTGATGCAACTATTTATGAAATAAAAATGTAATATAGGTTTGCCGTTTTTATACAAAATAAAGGGGGTGGGACTTTGGGACATCACCTGAGTGTGGGGTAAATGGAAATAACGTCAATCAAAGGCAAAGCTTTCAGAGCTAGGAAGGAGCTCTAGATGGCGGATGAGCCTTGGGAAGGGGAACAATTCATTGGGCTTTCGTCAGCCCTTTTTCTTTTTCATGAAATCAAGCTGGAATATGCCGCTCTATCAATATTTTTTTTATTTAAAATAAAAACTAGTACTATAGTGAACAGTAGATTAGGTTTACTGCTTTTATTCGTTTTTCGTCGTGTATATCGGTTTTACTGAGAGTATGCGCGTGTCGTTGTCTTCTCTGCCTAGGTCTGGCAGCCATGGCGCGCCTCCATTTTTCGTGTGCTCTGAGAAGAGCTCTAGCCTTTCGTCTCACGATCACTTGTGTTGACGCTTCAATATCCTATTAATGTCTTTTCCCCTAATGTTTATTTTCATTCAAGCTTTTTTTTAATATACCTTTTTTGGGGGTAATGAGTATTATATAGTCTATAACCTACTTTGCGGATGTGAATCTAATACTTCATTATACCTTACTGTACATGGAATAGGTATGTTTACATTTTTATAATGCCTACAATCGATTTAATTTTTATTTATCACATTTTGGTCGTCCTTTGTCTGATGACGCAGTTAGAATTAGTGCATGTGGCTCGGTCGGTGGATCTAATTGTAATTCTCAACACTTGGCTTTTTAATTACAGGATGTCATCAGTTGTCATTTATCCATCGATAATTTATATATTAATATATGTCCAATTTAAACGCCTGACACAACGTTTGTCTTATTTCGTAACGTCAAGGATTTTACTGTCCTCTGAGAAACTATCTTATGGGACTTTTATGATAGTTCATCACTCTTCTAACTTTTGACAGCAAATACCAGCACATAAGACCATCAAATCCAACGTTTTCAAGATAAAACTATGATGAAGAATAAGAATAAAAAGCAAGAAGATGAAGGTTCGACTCAAAGCAATGCATCAAGGTACGATCATCTATTTAACTTTTTAGACATCTGTTTTCATTGTTTACCTTGACAAGCATGGTTGATCGCCTGTGGACACATTTGCTACATAGTTTTAACGATTTGTACCAGTTTCAAACCAATGACCTTGGTCTTGTTTAATAGCCACACCCTAATTTTGCTAGCATTTTGTTACACTAAAGACTGAACTTTCAGGCCCATGTTATTTCATCTTTACCCACATGTATACAACCTAGAATAAGTTTAATTGGCTTTTTTCCCAAGAACAAATGCATGATTTCAATGTTTGTTGTTCCATCGTTACTATGTGATATGACCTTGTCATATTAGTCGACACTGCATTGCACCATTTGAACATGCAACGCGTATTCTTTTTTCAAACGTTTTAGAACTCTAATTTACTCATGTTAACAGCATGTGTGGCTGAAGGGAAGTATTTCAATAAATATCCAGTAGGCTCTATTCAACTTGTTTTCTGCATTGGCAACTATGTAGGTAAGTTTAAAGACGCATTTGTCATCATTTGAAACAGTTGACAACATTGGTTTTAGTAAGCTTAAATGTGGGTAGCCTAAATTCTAAAGTGTGTAGTATTTGAATGAGAACTGTTAAATGTATAGTAGACCATGCAGTCAATCACGACTGAATGTTCACTAGATTTTAGTTTCTATTTAGGCTGTTGTAGATCTATTTACCTCCTGGATATGTTGTCTTCAGTTACTCCTTCATTTGTTACAGGCTTCTGTCCATAAGAAAGGGAGCCTCTATTATTGTAGGCCTATTTGAAAACGGCCTCACTGATAGTCAGTCCTCTTGTAAATGTATTTAACTTTGACATGTTTTATGGATAGCCATTTGAAATAGTTATTAGGTAAGGTGTGTGTATATACTGAAAAAGTAAGCATTCTGATGTCATTCAGAGAACAATTTGAGGGGTTATTGGCATTGATGTCACTCTTTTTGAAGTGCTCTTCACTGATACACAAATCAGACTAACCATTGACATACTACATTTTGCACAGATTTGGTGTTCACTCAAAAGTTCTAGATTAGGCTTTTCTATTAGGCTGCATTTTCGGATTTGATAGGACAGCTGATTCAATTGAGTGATGTCATCAATATATAGTAGCCCTTTATTCAGCTGTTCCTGTATTTGTGACCAAGAGGGGCTTATATTCTGATACCAAGGAATAGGCTACTAGCTAAGTGCCAGGATGGTAAATGTCATGTATTGCAGATGTTTTCATGGTCTCAACAACTTGAGCTATTAGATTATACTTTTATTTGTAAATTAATACAGAAGTTGGGATTCAAATGATTGAAATGTATTATCTGTTTGCGTTGGAACACAAAACAATGTAATTTATTATAATCAATAAAAAGTTATACATGTGCACAGGTTATTTTGAGGCATACTTGTGTCAAATAACCATTCTTGCTTGCAAAATCATGGTAATCTTGAGTGGACATATCTGCTTATCCATCATTGTGAAATAATTTCATTCTATCGGGGATGGTAAGTGTACATTGCTTACACCTCTTACATCTCTGATAGTTTCAGAATTCAGTCATGGAATTAACTGTCTTATGTCGGCTTATGTATAATTGGTGACTGGATATCGTAATTAAAGCCTCATGGGGCCAACATGTTGTCACCTATTACATGGCTTACATTTCTTACCATAGGCCTACATGACTACTACAACTACAGGCCTGTTTGGGTGTCTCTTCAAGAGAGAAGTATTGCATTGGTTTTAGATTGTCAATCCATGCAAATGTTTCAGCTTAGCTGCCCATAGCCCTTAATTCAATTGATAATGGGTCACATACATGACATGAAGACGTTGTCAAACAATTAAAGGCTGTGTAGTGCATTTGCTATCCTGTTGGCAGCCATTTTAATAACCATGCACATTTTATCCGAAGTCTGTCCCTCCAAAATACTAATCCTCTACCACACTTTTGACTGCTCTCGTCCTGATAGGGGACTACTTTTCAAGCACATGTAAGCAAAAGACACTGGGAGAGCAGATCCCTTCAATAAATATTATTTTGAAATACAGGGCATGAAGTGGAGTCCACTTTTAATTCACAAAATGGCTCTTGTATTGTACTTTCTGTATTAAAAGTGTGCACAGAACTACAGGAAAGGGGAACAGGAAGTGTTTCAAAGGTCATAGGCTTTTATTTTGAGCTGTGATTGGCTCATTCCTCACCTAGCAACCCACCAGCCTGTAATCATTTACTTCAGTTGTTTGTCCCGCCTATGTCTAACTTCACACTCAATGAAGGGAGTCACTTGCTCATGGGGGTTTGAGCATTTGTCACTGGGTGACTGACTGGTCAATAAATTACAATAACTTTATCACAATTCATTAGCTTTTGATATCACAATAACAAATCTTTCTTATCTGAATGGTTATATAAACATTTAATCAGTTAGATTTTCTATAGTTAGATGTATATTTTCAAATGAAATATTATGTTCTAATAGAATAGCTCTAGTTATATGCATAAATACTGTCATAAGTGATTACACATAGGTAATAAAGCACGGCTATAAATGAAAGGATTGTTTTTGTTCTATTGTAGCAGCCTTCTCCATGTTTTAACCATTTTAAGGTAGGCTGACTGGATATGATCTATTTTGAAAATGAAATAATGCTGGATGTGGGTACCCCCTATAGTCTGTTCAAGGTACTGCACATTCTATGTCAGTATGGGGCATAGACAGACAGGTTTACATTCTTGTAATTTGCTGGGTTTATTATGTAAGAATTACAGTTTTAATAAATAAATGTTAGTGATGTGTTCTGGTTTCATTAAATAAAGACATTCCATTTAAATTGAATGTTGACATTTCTTCTAATCTTTTTTTAGTTGCATGTAACATTTTCACGGTAAAGTACAGTATGAATATGGCATTTTTTGGTTAGATTGCTAAAAATGTGGAGTGTTTTGAATGTATCAGGGCATGGTTCTGTCATTGTTTACATACATTAGTTAAATGTAGCCTAATGTTTGCATTAACAAAATGATATGATGTGCTCTTGAGGTAAATATTACTTCAGGTCTAGACGTTATAATTGGTTGTTGGATAGAATCTCAGTAGGAGCTTCATGTTTGGTGGAGTCACTGTTAGCCCTATGTATGTACTGATGTGGCACTGGCAACCATAGGACTTATTTGGCGCCCCCTATTGTTTTAAAACAGTAATGGTTATTTGTGAAAATTTGTAGGCTATGTTAGGAATTGAATGAATGCAAAGATATTTTTAGTGTGGGCAACTTTTAAATACTGTGAAAAGATTTTTCAACATGACAATAGTAGTATGGACATAAAACACATCCCAGATTGAGAAGCACTTGTGTGGTTTTCAGCAATTTCTCCTGCATGGGGTTATGGAAGTATTTTTAAAGATCTGTTTTAAGAGGATTGGATTGGCATAGAGAGCGGTCTTGTTATGACAAAGTTAATCTGAGCACACTATGGTGATGTAATGATGTTTCCTTTCCACCTAAAGGCGTTAGCATTTTGTGTGTAGTCATTTCAGTACTACATGAACTCCATTCACTTAGAAAACAACATGTTACATATTCTCCAACTTTTTGTATTTTGTGAAATAAGCCTCTTAACTTTCTACACTCAAATCCTAGATGACATTGGCTGCTGTTGTGCCCTTGAGCAAGGTGCTCAACACCCCAAAACACCAGCTCCATGGGTGCCCAGTGTGGCAGCCCCCTGCTCCAACCTGTATGTGTGTCTTTCAGAGGTGTTAGGATGAAGCGGAAGTCACATTTCCTTTGGCCCTTGTGTTCTATTTTGAATAATAAAGTGTGTACAATTTTGAATAATAAAATGATCTTCATTTGTTGAGCCAAATCAGTGCTTGACAACAGTAGGTGGGAGATTGGAGAAACTGTTCATGAAATGGGCTTGTTATTGAAAAGGGAAATCTTTGCATAGCTTACCAAATGAAAGTACATCACTATAAAAGGATGATATTAAGTAAATCTGGAAATATTTTAGACTGAAATTCCACATTTTTGATGCTATAGCAATTCGGCCTCAGAAGAATCGAACCACTCTGGGTTGGAGTCCGGGAGTCAGTCGGAGAGTGAGCAGGGCAGGGAGAGGAGAAGATTGCACCACTCAGGAGAGTCCAACAGCTCTTCTGAATCTGGGAGCCAGTCCGGGTCTGAGAGTGAATCCCAGCAGGCCTCTGCAGAGGTCAAGGACAGACAACCAGTTAAAAAGAAAGACAATCTGTCAGATGTGAAGAAGGTAAACAAAGCAAGGCCTGTACTGCAAACTAGTTTGCTTGAGTTATATGTAGGGCTGAAAGGCCGTTGCAGCGTTGGAAATAAATTGAAGCCCAATGCCAAGTCTGTGGTCTATGCAAATATATATATATATATATATATATATATATATATATATATATATATAAGCACCATTTCAGTTGAATGCATATAGTTATACCACAGACTTGGTATCCTACTTTCCCCATATTTGGTTATACCATTATTTACCTGATGATTATTTGCCTGATGGTTTCTAGATTATAAATCAGATTTTCTATACCAGGCCAGAAGAAGACATGTACTGTATTTACATTTTAGTCATTTAGCAGACACTTATATAGAGCGTCTTCATATTCTGTTCAGATTCAGAAGCAATTAGGGTTAAGAACCCACAAGGGCACATCAACAGATTTTTCACCAAGTCGGCTCTGGGATATATCGCGCCATCAATTGCACAACAGCTTTTATGCATGGACATTGCATATTTAGAAATGGAGTCCTGTCTCAATTGGGTTGGAGACGGAAAATGGCAAGGATGCAATGATCCAATTTGGTATTTGATTCCAGATGTGGGAAGAGCATCCAGATGTCTATGGGGTCAGGCGATCAAATCGCAGTAGACAAGAACCTGCTCGTCTCAATATTGGAGCTGGGGTAAGAAGTGCAACATGAAATCTACTGAAATACTGCTGAATGGATATTCTTTGAAGAAAACTTCCAAAAAACTTCTAGTGTATGTCATGTGGATTTATTGGTGTCTCAGTCAATTTAGCTGCAACCCCTTATGGCAAAGCCTAATCTCTCATTGAGATGTAATCAATTTCAACACATTTGCAGGGTAGCAGTGACTCCGAAGGTGAAAGTCCTAAAAGAAAAGCACCACGACAGAAGAAGAAAGAGTGAGTATTGAGATTATTAGATTTGTAATGCCATAGATGACGTTCGTTATCTGTAGCACATGTTTGCATTACTGGCAATCCATGTTGTTTTTTTTGCTTCCAAAATGCACTTTCTGCTATTCAATTAGACGCTTCCATAACCTTGGATCACATTCTTGCTTGATATCATGAACATATAGCCATAGTATCCCATGACAGTCTGGATGTAAATGCAAGACTTATATTTGGTTTGATCTTTCAATTCAGTGGCGTTTGTATTTGTCATTTTTTCCAATAATTTTCTGGATACTGTCCTTGCCATTTTCATGCATATGTGGATGTTTGTGCTTGTCTAAAGTGTCTCATTAGGAGATTCAGACAGCAAGACTGAGGTGGTCTTCAGAACTTTACTTTATGTTTAGTTATCTGATCAAATCTTGCTAACCAGAGCGCCCTAAGCCCGGTGTAGAGCATTAATAAACCCAAAGGGTGAACTTGTGGTATTTCTGTGTTGTAAGAAATACCTGGAAAAGTGATGAATCGGATGATGATGATGATGATGATGAGGAGGATGCCAGCAGTGCAGACAGTGAGCAGGAAGAGAAAAAAGTTAGATCCAGACGACTTCCTGCTAGAAGGTAAGGGTGTAGTGAAGCCTGGCCTTCAGACAGCTAATCTGTCCACTTTCATGTCCATTGTGTGTGATCAGAAACTGGCTGTTGTAGTGCTTTTTTGGCTTTGAAAGTGCTGTATGACCGGGTTTCTTTTTAGCCTTCAGTCACATACAAAATATGAAATCTGTCAATTCCAATCTGATAATTGTTCAAAATGTTCTTCTGTGTATTATTTATTACTGTGCATTTAATATGTTGTATCAACTATGATATGCATTATACTATTCTATATTGTTATATTGCAGTGAATATTTGCATTTAGACTCAGAAGGATGACCAAAAAAAGAACAGTTAAATCCTAAAGTCAACCAAAATGATGTTCTGATGAAGGCTTGCTAACATTATCAGCTACAGTGCCTTTGGAAAGTATTCAGACCCCTTGACTTTTTACACATTTTGTTATGCTACTGCTTCTAAAATTGATTAAATAAATACAAATTCTCAGCAATCTACAGACAATACCCAATAATGACAAAGCAAAAACAGGTTTTTAGAAATGTTTTAAAAATAAATTCGTATTCAGACCCTTTGCTATGAAACTCGAAATTGAGCTCAGGTGCATCCTGTTCCCATTGATCCATCCTTGAGATGTTTGTACCTGTGGTAAATTCAATTGATTGGACATGATTTGGAAAGGCACACACCTGTCTATATAAGGTCCCACAGTTGACAGTGCATATCAGAGCAACAACAAAACATAAGGTCAAAGGAATTGTCCCTTGAACTCCAAGACAGAACAGTGGTCTCCATCATTCTTAAATGGAATAAGTTTGGAACAACCAAGAGCTGGCCTCCCGGCCAAACTGTGCAATTGGTGGAGAAGGGCCTTGGTCAGGGAGTTTACCAAGGACCCGATGGTCACTCTGACAGAGCTCCAGAGTTCCTCTGTGGAGATGGGAGACCCTTCCAGAAGGACAACCATCTCAGCAGCACTCTACCAGTCAGGCCTTTATCGTAGAGTGGCCAGACGGAAGCCACTCTTCAGTAAAAGGCACATGACAGCCGCTTGGAGTTTGCCAAAAGGCACCTAAAGGACTCTCAGACCATGAGAAACAATATTCTCTGGTCTGATGAAGCCAAGAAAGATTGAACTCTTTGGCCTGAATGCCAAGTGTCACGTCTGGAGGAAACCTGGCACCGTACCTACGGCAAAGCATGGTGGTAGCAGTATCATGGTGTGGGGATATTTTTCAGCGGCAGGGACTGGAAGACTAGTCAAGATCGAGGCAAAGATGAACGGAGCAAAGTACAGCTAGATCCTTGATGATAACCTGCTCCAGAGTGCTCAGAACCTCAGACTGGGGTGAAGGTTCACCTACCAGCAGGACAATGACCCTAAGCACACAGCTAAGACAACTCAGGACTTGAACCCGATCGAACATCTCGCTCTCGAGACCTGAAGACAGATTTGATGCAACGCTCCCCATCCAACCTGACAGAGCTTGAGAGTATCTGCAGAGAAGAAGGGGAGAAACTCCACAAATACAGGTGGGCCAAGCTTGTAGTGTCATACCCAAGAAGACTCGATGCTGTATTCGCTGCCAAATGTGCTTAAACAAAGTACTGACTAAAGGGTCTGAATACTTATGTAAATGTGATATTTCAGTTTTTATATTTGTAATACACTTGGAAAAATTTCTAAAACTGTTTTTGCTTTGTCACTGTGAGGTATTGTGTGTAGATTAAGGGGGGAAACAATTTAACCAATTTTAGAAGGCTGCAATGTAATAAAATATGGAAAAATTTGAGGGTTCTGAATACTTTCCGAATGGACCCTACATTAAATATTTTTGTAGGCTTTAGGACCCCCCCCCCATTGATCACTTGGTATTCTAAAGGCATTTAATTAAGAAATTCACCTGTAAGCCTATCAACAATAAATTATTAATATTGCTGAGGTCGGAGGGTTGAAAGCTGTCTCAAGGCCATTGGTGTGAGTCAGATTGTTAGGAGTGATTATAGTCAGCTAGAGCTGTTAGAGGAAAACTAGTAAGTGGGCTGTCTTGCAGAGTGGTTAGAAGTGGTATATGTGTGTATTTGACTCAATATTTTACAGACCAAAGAACAAATCATCTACAGTCAAAAAACAGCAGCCTCCAAAGGGAAGGAAAACCAGGAAACAAGAGTCATCTGTGGAGGAAGATGATGATGACGACGACGATGATGATGATGATGATGATGATGACGAAGATACCCCAAAGAGACAAACCCGGCGAAGGGTGTCTGCTAAAGTCAGGTATGTCAATGTTTCACTTGTTCAATATAAAATATGAAGGAAATTGTTTACCGTGCATGACATGCATTGTGTTGGTTTGTTACAGTTACAAGGAGGACCAAAATGACTTTGAGACTGACTCTGACGACCTGATAGAGATGGAGGGAGCTGAGGTGGAACCGGAAGATGACAGCGAGACCATTGAGAAGATCATGGATACCAGGACAGGCAAAAAAGGAGGTGATGCATCCTCACTTAGTATCTCACCTGTATTGTGTTAACCCATCTAGATAGACATTGCCAGCAGAAGGGTTTTACTACTAAGCAGGATCAAGGAGTTAGCCAGATAACTTGCCTAACTATTCTGATAGGCTTGAAATGGGCATGGTCTAATTGATTCAACAAATGAAAACTCATATCTAAGTTTCTCTTTTTTAATAAACCAGAATATCCATTTTTTTGTGGTTTATCAAAGTTAGCTGGATAACTAATTGATCCTGCTTTATAGTACCCTCTGGTGTTGAAAGAGACAGTAACCGAGGTGCTCATATTACGATGCTAGACAAGATATCTGTTTACTCGCGGCTGCCTCCTGGTTAGGAATCTATACTGTGAATAATATTCAGATATTGAAAATATTAATGTCTGAATCTTGTGTGTGTATCCATTTTAGCCTGCGGGGCTTCCACTACCCAGTATGCTGTGGAGGAAAATGGGGACCCAGGAGCCGACTTTGACCCAGAGAAGGATGAGGGAGAGATCCATTACCTGATCAAGTGGAAAGGCTGGTCCTACATCCACAACACCTGGGAGAGCATCGACTCCCTCACTCAACAGAAGGTCAAGGGACTCAAGAAACTAGATAACTTCAAGAAGAAGAACGATGAGCTCAGTGCTTGGTGAGGGCTTGTTGTGTACACATGTAAAGTAGCTACAATTGAAGTTTTATCTTTCAGTGTTGTGTTCTTTTACTTGTTGACACTGATTATCTTCCATAGGTTGAGCAAAGCATCCCCTGAGGATTCAGAATATTACAACTGCCAGCAAGAGCTAACCACTGATTTAAATAAGCAGTTCCATATTCTGGAGAGAGTCATTGGTAAGAAACTAAACTCCTTTGAAATGTGTCTTCATTGACTAGCTGCAATGGTTCATTGATGAAAATATATTTGACAAAATTGTGATTATTACAACAGACGTACCTTCTTTCTTCACACTTTATGATATATTTACAGAATTGGTACAGAACAATTATAGCTATTTGGGGAATGTAATTTGAGATGTTATTATTATTATTTTCAGCGACTAAAACCGGGAAGACACAGGGTCTCTCGGATTTTCCTTGTAAGTCCCTCATGTCATCACCAACATTATCATACACTATATATACAAAAGTATGTGGACACCTGTTAAAATTAGTGGATTCTGCTTTTTCAGCCACACCCATTGCTGACAGGTGTATACATTCGAGCACACAGCTATGCAATCCCCATAGACAAACATTGGCAGTAGAATGGCCTTACTGAAGAGCTCAGTGACTTTCAATGTGGCACCGTCAAAGGAGGCCGCCTTTCCAACAAAATAATTCATCAAATTTCTGCCTTGCTAGAGCTGTCCCGGTCAACTGTAAGTGCTGTTATTGTGAAGTGGAAACGTCTAGGAGCAACAACGGCTCAACCGCGAAGTGATAGGCCACTCAAGTTCACAGAATGGAAGTGCTGAAGTGCGTAGCGCGTAAAAAATCCTCTGTCCTCGGTTTCAACGCTCACTACCAAGTTCCAAACTGCCTCTGGAAGCAACATCAGCACAAGAACTGTTCGTCTGGTGCTTCATCAAATGGGTTTCCATGGCCGAGCAGCCGCACACAAGCCTAAGATCACCATGCGCAATGCCAAACGTTGGCTGGAGTGATGTAAAGCTCACCGCCATTGGACTCTGAAGCAGTGGAAATGCATTCTCTGGAGTGATGAAGTACGCTTCACCATCTGTCAGACCGACGGACGAATCTGGGTTTGGCTGATGCCAGGAGAATGCTACCTGCCCGACTGCATAGTGCCGATATAATGCTACAGCATACAATGACATTCTAGACGATTCTGTGACTCCAACTTTGTGGCAACAGTTTGGGGAAGGCCCTTTCCTGTTTCAGCATGACAATGACCTTCTCTGTGCACAAAGTGAGTTCCAGAAATGGTTTGTTGAGATCTGCACAGAGCCCTGACCACAACCCCATCAAACACCTTTGGGATGAATTGGAACGCTGACTGCGAGCCAGGCCTAATTGCCCTACATTAGTGCCCGACCTCACTAATGCTCTTGTGGTTGAATGGAAGCAAGTCCCCACAGCAATGTTCCAACATCTAGTGGAAAGCCTTCCCAGAAGAGTGGAGGCTGTAATAGCAACAAAGATGGGGCCAATTACATATTAATACCCATGATTTTGGAATGAGATGTTTGACGAGCAGATGTCCACATATGTTTGGTCATGTAGTGCATCTTCATTATCATACTAAGCACATTTTGAATAAAACCTTCAGAAAAATATTTTCACTGAAGATGTTGTTTTCACTGTACACCAGCTCACAGCCACAAGAATGGTGCTTCTTCCAATGAGCCAGAGTACCTGTGTAAGTGGATGGGCCTGCCTTATTCAGAGTGCAGCTGGGAGGATGGAGCTCTGCTGGGGAAGAAGTTCCAGCACTGTATAGACGGCTTCACCAACAGGAACTCCAGTAAAACAGTCCCCTCCAAAGACTGCAAAGTGAGTGAGGAAAGTGTCCCGACTAGATAGATTGCACATCAATACTCATCACAATTGTTTTATTTAAACATTTACTATATCAGCTAGAACACAAAAATGTACAATATGTAGCTATATTAATTTCAGAACAGTGCAGTGATTTTCTAACTCTAATTTCAGGTGTTGAAACAGAGGCCCAGATTTGTTGCACTAAAGAACCAGCCATCGTATATTGGGGATGAGAACCTGCAGCTGAGAGATTACCAGTTAGATGGACTGAACTGGCTGGCTCACTCCTGGTGCAGGTATACATCAAGTCACGAGGGACACTAGAGAAACAGTAGAGATTATTACTGTTTTAATCATCTCATTTAGTGGATGTACTGATACTGTACTGAGGTGCACTGTTAATTACCTGGAATTAAGTCGTTCGTAGGTCATTTTAGCATGAATGTAACCCTAATAAGACTCCATGTTCTGTGTTTTTCAGGTGCAATAGTGTGATCCTGGCTGATGAGATGGGTCTGGGGAAAACCATCCAGACCATCTCGTTCTTGTCCTACATGTTCCACCAGCACCAGCTGTATGGGCCCTCCCTGGTGGTGGTACCCCTATCCACCCTCACCTCCTGGCAGAGAGAGTTTGACACCTGGGCCCCCGATATGAACGTGGTGGTCTACTTGGGAGACGTGATGAGCAGGAAATCGGTACGGAAATCTCCTCTTTACAAACCTCGAAAGAAGCGTTCTAGTCTTGTTGCCAACCAACAATGAATGTCCCCTCTTTAATTTTTTATTTAACCTTTATGTAACTAGGCAAGTCAGTTAAGAACAAATTCTTATTTATGGGTTAAGTGCCTTAAGGGGCAGAATGACAGATTTTTACCTTGTCAGCTCGGGGATTTGATCTAGCAACCTTTCGGTTACTGGCCTAACGCTCTAACTACTAGGCTACCTGCCGCCCCTCTGCTTTGCTTTAAACAGATCCGTGACTATGAGTGGGTATGCCATCAGACGAAGAGAATAAAGTTCAATGCACTTATAACTACGTATGAAATTCTACTGAAAGACAAGGTAAGGCATCTGTATTTCTTTGAAGCATTTTCAGACAGATGCATTTCGATATACTGAATCGGCTTCGATTTGTACTGGCCAAAATAGTACACATTTTGTGATTATTTAAAATATAAAAAAGACAGAAAGCAACATTTAATTGTTTGATTGAATACAACTCTCCACTCAATGTGTGTTGTCTGTCCATAGGGGGTGTTGGGGAACATAAACTGGGCTTTCTTGGGTGTGGACGAAGCTCACAGGCTAAAGAATGACGACTCCCTGTTGTACAAAACCCTGATCGAGTTCCGGTCCAACCACAGACTTCTAATCACAGGGACCCCACTGCAGAACTCTCTCAAAGAGCTGTGGTCCCTTCTGCACTTCCTCATGCCTGACAAGTATGTACTTCTCTTCTCTATAAAATGTATCATGTATATTTTGGCAAATGTGGACTTTGAGAAGAACAACCTGTGCATTTGTATTCATTTACAGTGTTCTTATCTCGATGCAATTGTACTTTCCCCCTCTGAAGGTTTGAAAATTGGGAAGATTTTGAAAGTGAGCATGGTAAAGGGACTGACAATGGCTACCAGAGCCTTCACAAAGTCCTTGAGCCCTTCCTCCTGAGGCGTGTAAAGAAGGATGTGGAGAAATCCCTGCCTGCCAAGGTAGAACAGATCCTCCGTGTGGACATGTCTGCTGTGCAGAAGCAGTACTACAAGTACGTTCCTTCAAATGTAGCGCTTCTGTCTATCCATGTCTGCCTGTCTGGACAGATGATTTGAGCAGTATCTAAGGTCTTACTCCTTGTCCCTGAAGTTAACTGGTGGTGTGTTTTGGTGCTTGTTTCAGGTGGATTCTGACCAGGAACTTCAGAGCCCTGCAGAAAGGCACCCGAGGCAGCTCCTCTGGCTTCCTCAACATCGTCATGGAGCTGAAGAAGTGCACTAACCATGGTTTCCTCATCAAACAGCCTGAGGAAGAGTGTGACACTCCACAGGAGCACCTGCAGGTAGGACTAGCAAGAAGAGCTCAGCTCAGCGCATTATGGCAAAAGATGTTATGTCCATGTGATAGTACAGTGGACTAATTATCTCTACTTTTGCTGTTTTGAACATTTAGAAATACCCTCATTGGTTAAAATGGCAGCAGAGCATGATTACATGTAGCCACACTAATGTATCGGTTTGTTAGAGGGTGGAGAAGAGATGTTAATTTCCCTAAGTTTGACAGTTGACCTTTTGCGTATCTCAGGCGTTGGTGAGGGGCAGTGGGAAGCTGGTTCTTCTGGACAAGCTACTGACCAGACTTCGGGACAGGGGAAACAGAGTCCTCATCTTCTCCCAGATGGTGCGCATGTTGGACATACTGGCTGAGTACCTGGCCCTGAAGCGCTACCCATTCCAGGTAGGGTATAACACGGCCCAGGGGATGGCAAGGCAGCAGGTCCAACCCTTCAGTAGTGTACCTGCTGTTCTTTTATTCTGCATGACTTGTCCTTGTTCTCTTACATCTCCATTAAATGTTAATACATCTTTATTATGGTGACTTAGTGAGGGTGTTTTCAGTAGCTGTTGAGATATTGGAGCAGTGTTGGAGTCCACTCAGATGTTAACCGACTCATGTGTCAGTGTTGCCGCAAACATGCTCTTGCATAGTTATTTTTATCCTCAAGTTATTTTTGATGGGGACTGGCTGGTCCCCAGGGCCAGAGTGACGACTGGGTCTTAGCACAGGTAAATAACTAGACATAGTTTTACTGTTGTAATTCTCTTTGACAATATGCTGCTTGCCTGATGGATCAAATAATGCCATGTATAGCTGAGCATTCCCAAGTGGGATCTTAGGGTTTGGAGTTCAGGCAAGGTTCCAAGGCCTGAACTCTCTCCTTCCCTCTCTTCTCAGCGCCTGGATGGCTCCATAAAGGGAGAAATACGAAAACAAGCACTTGACCACTTTAATGCTGAAGGTTCTGAGGTATGTCATCTATACTATGTTTTAGCTATTACAGATTGCAGGTCTGAACATTCGAGGCGTTGATATTTGAAGTGTCTATGTCAGCCCTGAATCTGCGTCGGAACTCAGTTGGTATGCATTTCACTTACTCAGCGACGTATCTACCTGAAGATAACCATAGTGATACCATACATTAACATGACAGCCAGTACATTGTTTCATCTAGTGTTAAGATTTATTTATTATTTATTCCTCGGAAGTTATCATATTCTTTTGAGGTCAATTTAGCAAGACATTTACTGACCTGTGATAGCGTAGCTCAACCAAGTAAAAACAAAATGGCCGTGACTGTTACCTGGTGTGTTTTACCACATCAGGTAACACTTTATTTGGATCGTCCCAAGTAGATGGTTTGTAGATGTTCAATAACTGTCAACATTTCAACTAACTATCTACTAACCCTAGCTCAAATCTTTAACCCTTATCCTAACACTTGTTCTAAACCTCACCTTTACTGTAACCTTAACAAGCAGTTTCTTATCAATAGGTAGTTTGTTGATATATGACCATCTGTGGATCATCTATATGGGAATATCCAAATAAAGTGTGAACCCACACCATAAAAGCCACAAGAACGGTTATCACACTTGACATGTTCTCTACTTCAGGCATTTTGTCCCTTCACCTGTGATGTTCAGCAGGTTTGGCGTGATGCACTATGTGATTTGTTTTGAGAATAATAATCCCCCCTCTCTGTCCAGGACTTCTGTTTCCTGCTGTCCACAAGAGCTGGAGGTTTGGGTATCAACCTTGCCTCTGCAGACACTGTGGTCATCTTTGACTCTGACTGGAACCCTCAGAACGACCTGCAGGCTCAGGCCAGGGCTCACAGGATTGGCCAGAAGAAGCAGGTATCTACAATGAGACCCACTGTCATCATGGAATGTGTTTGTCTTCCAACTTTGTGAGCGAGACGTTTAAATGTCTCCTTTCTTGTATTTCTGAACAGGTGAATATCTATCGCTTGGTCACAAAGGGATCTGTGGAGGAGGACATTATTGAGAGAGCCAAGAAGAAGATGGTTTTGGACCATCTTGTAATTCAGAGAATGGACACCACTGGTCGAACTGTATTGGATAACAACTCCGGAAATTCAAAGTGAGGAAACTTCACCATGCGGTCTACTAGTCTTTGAGTGATATTTTGCTTTGACTGAAAACATGAGGTCCCTCAGGTTTTTAACATCAACATCTTTTCACAGCTCCAACCCATTCAATAAAGATGAGCTGACTGCCATTCTGAAGTTTGGAGCTGAAGATCTGTTCAAAGAGGCAGAAGGAGAGGAGACTGAACCTACGGTACACAGACACACATTTCTATTGATTATGTACTCTGTTGAAAGTTAAATTGTATGAGTGATCGATTTTCAAACTTCCAGATTTGCAGAATGTCTGCGTTTCTTGTCCTTTACATTGTACCTTTCTCTTTTCGCCCTTGCAGGAGATGGATATTGATGAGATCTTGCGGTTGGCTGAAACCAGAGAAAGTGACCAGGGATCAAGTGCCACAGATGAGCTTCTCTCTCAGTTCAAGGTACCTAGAAGTTGATCCAACTCTCAGCCTGCTTTTCACAATACTTCTCGGAATGCCTTTAGCTACTATTCTAACTAAAGATAGATGATTATTCCCAGTCTCAGACAGTACATGCATGTGTCTCCCTCCAGGTGGCCAACTTCTCCAACATGGAGGAGAGTGCTCCAGAGATGGTGGAGCGAATGGTGCCTGACTGGGACGACATCATCCCGGAGGACCAGCGGCGGAGGCTGGAGGAGGAGCAGAAGCAGAAGGAGATGGAGGACATCTACATGCTGCCTAGAAGCAGGAGCTCCAATAAGAGGGTATACAGGAGAGAACACACATCTCACGTTAGATCTCTTGAGCATGACAGAGATGTGACTACTCCATAGTGCAGCTCAGGTGGCTGTGTGTGAAGGGGCTTCCCCAGGGAGTATGTGTGCTGCTGAACTGTTTACTTTCATCCTCTCCTGCTCTCTGTCGGGGGACTGGGGGTCTGATGGGGTGGTAATGAGGTGTTTACTGCCTCACGGTGTAGGTGAATCCCTGGTGATTCCACTGCGTGTGTATGTGAATCTTCTGCCTGAGAAGCTTCCTTAATGAATCATTAGGGCTTATTGCAGCATTGTCCCTTGTGATGCAACAGTGGGTATTTATATCACACAGATAACCTTCAACAGCATAGGATATTATCCAAATTCATGAAATGCATAGAAGAGTCACCTCAAAATTATTCATGAGTGTGATTCAATTATAATTCTTGATTAGATTTTCTCTTGATTTTATTTAATATTGTAGTAGAGAAAACAAACATCCTTAAACATTTCAGCATTCAGAAGTATTCATAACTCAAAAAGGCATTGGGCAATTACAATCAGTAGGAAATAGGTTTTGCTTGTTGTGTCTGAAGGTTGTATTGTGTCTATTAATTGCAGGCCCAAGCCAACGACAGTGACAGTGACGTTGGCTCCAAGCTGAAGCACCGCTCCTCGGGCTCCGAGAGCGAGACAGACGACAGCGGCGATGACAAGAAGCCAAAGAGGAGAGGCAGGCCCAGAGCCCGCAAGAACAACGTGGAGGGTTTTACTGATGCAGAGATCCGCAGGTTTGTAGGTCTCTTTGGCCATTTAGACTGAATGGTTTCTCCAGTGTTTCATTAAACACTTAGTTCAAATTTTACACTTTCCTTCACCAGGTTCATCAAGGCTTATAAGAAATTTGGAGCTCCGCTTGAAAGGCTGGAGGGCATTGCCCGGGACTCAGAGCTGGTGGACAAATCCCAGGCAGACCTGAAGAGACTGGGCGAGCTGATCCATAGCAGCTGTGTGACGGCTGTCCAAGAGCATGAAGAGCACCTCAGAGAGAATCCCAGTGAAGGTGAGTGTGTCTGACTGCTGCCGACGGCCTGCCTGCCTGTCTGACGTCCTGTCTGATTCAGATTTTTTTTAAAAACCCAGGGAATGTGTGTGCTAATGTTTTGACTCATGCATACCCGGTTCCTTTAGCCAAAGGCCCTGGGAAGCGCAGAGGTATTAACATCAAGATCTCAGGAGTGCAGGTCAATGCCAAGTCCATCATTCAGCACGAGGAGGAGTTTGAGCCACTGCACAAAGCTGTGCCAGCTAATCCTACTGAGAGAAACCAGTAAGTTACCGTTGCAGATATATCTGAGGCCTGTGAAACATTTTATCAGATGAAAATAAATATTACTATAACAGATGTGGGTCAAAGAGGTAACAACTGATGCAGACACCAGGGCATTGTCATGATTTGCTGCAGTAGCAGAGGGTTTGACCACCACCTCTTTTCGCCACAGATTCCAACTGACCTGCAGAGTGAAGGTGCCTCACTTTGACGTGGACTGGGATCTGCAGGATGACACTCAACTGTTGCTGGGGGTCTATGAGCATGGCTACGGAAACTGGGATCTGATGAAGACCGACCCCGATCTCAAACTCGCAGACAAGGTTACCATCAGAATGTCAGGATAAAAAATGTTCTCAGAAAGCTGTGGAACTCTATGAAACTATAAAGCTGTGCGTTAGATTGGCTCCTGTTAACAAATTGTATTCTATATGCACAGATTCTCCCAGATGACCCAGAGAAGAAACCTCAAGGGAAGCAGTTGCAGGCCAGATCAGACTACCTTCTGAAGATGCTGAAGAAAGAAGCGGACTGTAAAGATGTTACTAAGGAGGAGGTTAGAAAAGACATGGCTGCTCTGTTTAACAGGACCTCTCTTAAATAATAAATGTACAGTCTGTCTGGTATTGGTTTCTGCACAGTATATACCCCATTGGCTCATCATATCTCCCCCCCAGGCCAAAGTGAAGAAGAGGAAGCCTCGGGTGAAGAAAGAGAACAAGGCCCCTAAAGATGAACAGGGCAATGACATCTCCTCCCCCCGCATGTCAGACAACCCTTCAGAGGAAGGGGAGGTGAGGGTAAGTCATCTCAAAACACCCAGCTCTACCTGCCTATCAACCACCAGCCTTTTCACAAGGGAGTTTCTTGTTGGTTACAGAATACCGGGATAGAGAAAACAAGGGAAATGTGATGCAGTCTTTGTTGGTAGTCCACCAGAACTAGTCTACTTATTTACCGTTCCGTGTTCTTTATTTAACCAGGATGACGGGAATGAAAAAACTCCCGCAAAGAAGAGGCAGAAGAAAAAGGATAACAAAGAGAACAAAGAAAAACACGGAACTCCTAAAAAAGAGAAGGACGCGGACAAAGACAAAAAACGTCCGAAGCCAAAAAAAGAAAAGGTACTTTGGCAGTGGCAAACTTTATGTCTTGTGCTGCGGTAGTATACAATTTCACACCCATTAACCTTTTCTGTTTCCAAACAAATGGGGGAACATTTAGCTTTGTCTGTGTTGTGGGTTTAGGAGCAAGATGGGGTGTACAGATTGCTCCTAAATCACCGGGAGGGATAGTGTCACTGTGCAGGTGTTTGTATGGAGATCTGTGTTAACCTGCTTGGTGGCGTGTCTGTTTGTTTCTCTGTGTCTCAGGCAAAAGGAGCAAAAGGGAAGAAGCCCCAGGGGCCGGTCCACATTACTGCTGGGAGTGACCCTGTTCCCATCGGAGAGGAGGACGATGAGCTGGACCAAGAGAACTTCAGCATAGTGAGTTATTGCACCCTGTAACGACAAAAGCATGGCCATGCTAGTTACCCACCGGCATGGACAGGATAAGGAAACATTAACTATGTTGAAGACTAATGTAGGTGTTAATAAGCCATTTAATATGTCAAACATAATGGATGTTCTGTTACAGCTGAGGATAATTGAAACATGGATCATCTTTGGCTTGGCTCTCTCTTGTACTTAGCGGAGTAAACTGTCTGTGTGTGTCTGTCCAGTGTAAGGAGCGCATGAGGCCGGTGAAGAAGGCCCTAAAACAGCTGGATAAGCCTGATGAGGGCCTGTCTGTTCAGGAGCAGCTCCAACACACACGTACCTGCCTGCTGAAGATAGGAGACCGCATCACTGAGTGCCTTAAAGCCTACAGCGACCCAGAGCATGTCAAAACATGGCGTCGGTAAGCCCTCATCCAACCATAAGTTATAAACTGAGTGTACAAAACATTAGGAACATCTTTCCAATATTGAGTTGCATCCTTTTTTGTATGGATTCTACAAGGTGTTGAACGTGTTCTACAGGGATGCTGGCCCATGTTGACTTCAATGCTTCCCACAGTTGTGTCAAGTTGGCTTGATGTCGTTTGGGTGGTGGACCATTCTTGATACACACGGGAAACTGTTGAGCGCTTTATTTAACCTTTCGCCTTCCTTTCATCTACACTGATTTGAAGTGGATTTAACAGGTGACATCAATAAGGGATCATAGCTTTCACCTGATCAGTCTGTCATGTGAAGAACAGGTGTTCCTAATGTTTTGTGCACTGAGGGTTTGATTATGAAACCAACTCCTTGGTCATTTAGGTCAATCTATGTTTTTAATTCTGATGCCATTGAGTTTCATTAAAATAGTTCTCCATATTAAGGTTAAGTCTGTGACTTCACATGACTTACCAAGATGTCTTTGTTTGGCAGGAACCTCTGGATTTTTGTGTCTAAGTTCACAGAATTTGGAGCGAGGAAGCTTCACAAGCTGTACAAGATGGCTCAGAAGAAGCGGTCTCGGGAGGAGGAGGTGAGCTGGTCTCTTTTCTCCTAGTATGAAAACTCACAGGCTTCTGTAACAAGAACAACCAGACAAACTTTATTTTTGCTTGGTCCTGTGCTTGACCCTTTGCTAATTTTCAGAAGGAGCATAGAAAAAAGGGGGATGACCCATCAGGCAGGAAAAAGACTTTCCGAGCAGAGGCGTCTGGTTCCAGTCGAGACTCCACCGGCACCCAGCCATCGTCCAAGTCTCATCCAGGCATGCCCCATCCCTCTCCAACGTCCCCCCATGGTCCCCACAGAGAAGGCTACAACCAGTCCAACAAGCGACACTTTGGAAATGATGGTAAGAGTTGTTTATTTTGTATGAAGTATGCACAATTTTACAACTTTGCAGCAATCGTTTCTATCAAATTTTTTTTATATGCGCACGACACCTCACGGGCCACTATTTTATCTTATTATAAAAGATCGAGGAGATTGGCAGCGAGATCGTAAATACAACTACCCTGGAAATAGCAACCAACCCTGGCAAAGCGAGCGGCATCATCCATATGACGCCCATCGGTATAAGGACCATCACTATGGTGACCGTCGTCCGCGTGAAGACTCCTACCGCAGCAGCTCTAGTAGTTACCGTAGTGGCGGCAGCAGCAGCTCCCCTCGGAAGAGGCCGTATGACCAGTATGACAGCGACCGAGAACACAGGGACCGTCGTGCCTATTACGACAGGTGAGAATTAGGCCTTTTCAAACACAATAATGTAGAGGTTTGTATTTGTCAGTATTGAAATGTAATCCTAAAACCATATGACTTGCGATAGCTTGTAGCTCTGTAGTAGTAAGCTCTGAAAGACATCATCCCTCTCGCTCCAGACATCCAGACTCAAAGCGGAGACGTGGCGATGACTTCCGTCCTCCCCAAGACTTCAGGGGGAGTGGAGGCCATCCCCAAGACTTCAGGGTGAGGATGCCAGAGCATAGGGGGCCAGCAGGGCCAGAACACTTCACCCGGCCCTATCCAGACAACAAACCCCCCCCCCTGTTGGACCCACGCTCCCCACAGGCGCAGAAGTCCCCCCAGGACTCGCGCTCGCCAACTGCAGAGCGAACTGCAGAGCAGAAAGCAGCTGCGGCTGATTTAAACTGGAACAACAGGAAGACATGAGGACTGTCGCTGAAGGACAATGTGAGTGTATTTTGTTCAGGTGATGAACACAGTGTGAACTCCACATGCTGCTGAAGGATAGGTCTGGGCTGGCTAGACTCACTGGTTTGCTTGGCCTGACACCCTCAGTCGCAAATACTCTTGTTTACCAGCAAACACCAAACTCCAACCCCCTCCTATGGGTGTGACTGTGGTAGTGAACTGTCTGTGCCCATATTGAAATCTATTACAGATGGGTTTTTTTTTTTTTTTTTAGATGAAATGACAGGTGATCAGTCAGTGTTAGTGGTGAGTCTGTAAAATGCCTGTGGATCACTAGTCCCATGGACTATTATCTGGGGAAAGCTTACAATGCCTAAAAGGTTGATGTTGACTGATCTTGGAACATAAAAGTGCCTACAGTATTTGGCCTTTTTGACTGTTAGAGGTATGGGATTATTCCCAAAGGAACCATGACTTTGATTTTCTTTTTTGTGTTTAGCTTTATGCCATTATGATGTCCATAGGAAATGTTTCTGTAAAAATGTTATATTTATCATGTCACCCTCACCTTCAAATGTTTATGAATCTTAATGTTGATATGGTCATGCAACTATCATCATTTCATAAGAGATGCACCTTCTTCCCCAAATCCAAATGGGAGTGCATCCGTATGTCTAAATTGAAGTGGAGAATAGTAAGTTAGTCAGCTTGCCAGTACCTAGTCCTCAGAATGACTATTTAAAAGGTTTTAATGAGCATTTCTCATTACTGTTGATAATCATTCTTCTGAAAAGACATTCATCATTGCAAGTTTCTTTAAGTTGATAAAAACCACTTACTCGCTGATAAGTTAAGGACAACTTTCTAAGCAGTATTTAAGGTAATTCATTGTGCAAAGGTTCAGAAGAACACTATGACTATGTTTAAGCTATCCCTAATAACATTTTATTTGTAGATGTGCAAAGAATGAAGCTATTTCAACCATATTTCTGTGTCTTATGTATGAATGGTACTTTTGCATCTTACATTGCACTAGAAGTACTGCACTCTACCGCTTTATTCCACCCATAAAAGTATTGAACGATGTTTGAGAAGACTGGAAATCATTTTCTCTTTCTCTAAAGTTAAAAGATTGCTGTCGCTGGGAATCAAACAATGTAACTAACTTCTGGTAAATTTTCAAAGGGACATTTGAGTGTTTACGGATGTGGTTGATGACAAGCTGTTATTGGTCAATCTGGTTCAGTGCCAAACCAGAGACTGGCCCTGCTCTGGTTCTTATGATTTCTGGTGTTTTGGTGTGCTTCTCCATTTGTGCCTTATTTTTGTGTATATTTTCATACTGTATATGGGTTCATGTACATTAGTGTACTACAGCAATGATGCAGTATTAAACAGTCATGGTTTGAGACTTTTCTCAATGGATGATTTGTGGAATGCTTGTTAAGTGAAGACTGGAGGTGGGAACAAATTGTTTAGTTTCATGTTCTTCTGTAACTCCCCACAAGTTATTGGGAAAAGGATAAACAGCATTACACAGGTGAATCTGTGTATGTCCTCTGTGGGTAGGTCTGTTACAAGGAATAGCCAACCAACACCGCCTTCCTTCTCTCCACGCTACAGTCCCTGGACCTGTCCTCTTGAAAACAAGCCGAAATAATTTATATTTGTGAAAGCCACTCTTCACATGAAATGTACTGTAAAAATGTTAATAGACATGTATTAAACTTTCCTACATTATGAAAAGCATTGTCACTTGTTTATTAATCTAGTAAAGTATAAGACCAACAATCCGTCTGATTATGATAAAGGTTAATTGCTTTGTGAATGCTATTAATGATGTCATTGGGAATCTAGACCCTTCCCACAACATTTACAGTGCATTCAGACACCTTCAATTTTTCCATGTTTTGTTAGGTTACAGCCTTATTCTAAAATGGATTAAATAGTTTAACGTCAATTGACACAATACCCCATAATGAAGCAAAACAGGTTTATGAGAATTTCACACATTTCTTACTAAAATTACATTTACATAAGTATTCTTCAGACCCTTTACTCAGTACTTTGTTGAAGCACCTCTGGCAGCCTCGAGTCTTCTTGGGTATGACGCTACAAGCTTGGCACATCTGTATTTGGGGAATTTTCCCCCATTCTTCTCTGCAAATCCTCTCAAGCTCTGTCAGGTTGGATGGGGAGCGTCTCTAAAGAGATGCTCGATCGAGTTCAAGTCCGGGCTCTGGCTGGGCCACAAGTACATTGAGACTTGTCCTGAAGCCACTCCTGCATCGTCTTGGCTGTGTACTTAGGGTCGTTGTCCTGTTGGAAGGTGAACCTTTGCCCAAGTTTTAGGTGCTGATTGCTCTGGAGCAGGTTTTCAATGATCTGTACTTTTCTCTGTTCATCTTTCCCTCGATCCTGACTAGTCTCCCAGTCCCTACTGCTGAAAAACATCCCCACAGCATGATACTACCACCACCATGCTTTACCATAGGGATGGTATTGGCCAGATGAGTGGTGCCTGGTTTCCTCCAGACCTGATGCTTGGCTTCATCAGACCAGAATCTACTTTCATGGTCTGAGAGTCCTTTAAGTGCCAAGCGGGCTGTCCTGCCTTTTACTGAGAAGTGGCTTCTGTCTGGCCACTCTACGACTGGTGGACCGCTGCTGCTGAGATGGTTCTCATTCTGGAAGGGTCTCCCGTCTCCACAGAGGAACTGGAGCGCTGTCACAGTGACCATCAGGTTGTTGGTCACCTCCCTGACCAAGGCCTTTCTCCCCCTATTGCTCAGTTTGGCCCGGTGGCCAGCTCTGGGAAGATTTGGTGGTTCCAAACTGCTTCCATTTAAGAATGATGTAGGCCACTATGTTATTGGGGACCTTCAATGCTGCAGAAATGTTTTGTTACCTTTCCCCAGATCTGTTCCGACACAATCCTGTCTCGGAGCTCTACGGACAATTCCTTCGACCTCATGGCTAGGTTTGTGCTCTGATATGCAGTCAACTGTGAAACCTTATATAGACAGTTGTGTGCCATTCCAAATCATGTCCAATCAATTGAATTTACCACAGGTGGACTCCAAGTTTTAGAAACAGGATGCACCTGAGCTCAATTTCGAGTCTCATAGCAAAGGTCTGAATATATGTTTTTGTTTTGAATGCAAATGTCTAAACCTGTACACTTTGCCATTATAGGGTATTGTATGTAGATTGAGTACATGTTTTATTTCATCAATTTTAGAATAAGGCTGTAACAAAGTGGAAAAAGTGAAAGGATCTGAATACTTCCGGCATGCACTGTATATGCTAATATGAACATCCATGGCTATTCCCTGGATTACTATCGAGATGCTTGTTTTGTGTGATGTCAGGACTCCCCCGGAGCAGTTCAAATGTATTCATACCATTAAACACTTACACCAGGGGGCAGTGTAACTAAGCAAATCAAGGCGCTAAATGCAACACCACTTGGAATCAAGAATTTTAATGCTTTTCATCTCTTAAGTATTTCATTATCACTATGAAACATAAGAGGTTCACTTTGGGTGCTGTCTATCTTTTATTTAATAAATAATTTACAGTATAAACAGTTTGTGGCGCCGCTTTTGTCCTACATACACAGTTTGATCTTTCTGGCTTCTCCCAATCGGACATTTTTTTATTCCATATTTTTCTACCGTTACAAGTCTGGCAACCTATTCACAATCAAGTTCAAACCAAGTAAGAGCCAAGTGAAAAAACATAAAGTGCTTTAAAATGAAAGACATGAACACCCCAAAAAAACTTTCTTGTATTCCCTTAGTAGACATCTAGGTGGATGGAATCAAGGTTAACTTGTCTGCTCCTGAGCAGGTAAAGGAATGCTCTGAAACTACAGTAACCAGTATAGGATTCCTGCCATTAATGGATAGCTGAAAACTAGGCCCTGACAACCCAACAGCTTTGTAATGTTCACGTTTTCACTAAATCCTTTTAAAATAAAAGGTCACATTCACCAAACTTCTCATATACAAAACTGTAGTGATAAATTCAACACAAACAGATAATACAATATTTTAGCAATTCAACAACAAACATGTATACAATCACACATTACACATGTAGAACCATATATCAAACTTACAATACAAATTACATCTCTAATGACAAGATTCAGTGTTACATTCATTTTTGTTTCTTTGATCATCTTTTAAGGCCAGACTAAGAACAAACTGCACATGCTCCCATAGCAGTAGTTAGGCCAAATACTTCAGTGTAAGGATATATTACCTTTTAAGTTGTTTAATAGACGAGTGCTAAGGGACTAGGAAGGTAAGACCCAAAAATATATAACCGAGATGAAATCGGAAAACCCCCCCGAAGCAAATCGTCTGACAAGGTTTTATCCTTACTTGGGTATACAACAAATAATGCAAATCAAGATCCAACCAGAATGAAAGGTTCAATGTCTTCTTCATATAACATGCCTTTGAAGTATTAGTACCTCCAGCCTCAAGATTTAGAACTTGATTAAATCTGTATCGTGAAAGTTCAGCGCTATAGCATGATTGACATTTAAAGGCAAAGCTCCTGGCTCGTGGAGACTGCATTCACGATAAACGCTGCATGTGCCGGCTCAATCAGAAATTCCCTTTCAATTTCGCTATCGCACTGAACTTCCGCTGTACGAATTTAAACGAGCCCTTATGCTTACTAATGAATGAAATTATTACACAGACAATGCAATGGAGAAACTACAACACATCAAAATGGTACTATAGATCAGTGGAGGCTGGTGGTATGCGCATGGGCTCACTGTAATGGCTGGAATGGAATCAGTGGTGGAAAAAGTACTCAAATATCATACTTGAAAAGTAAAAAAAAAAAATACCTTAATAGAAAATGACTCAAGTAAAAGTCCCCCAGTAAAATACTACTTGAGGCAAAGTCTAAAAGTATGTGTTTAATATACTTAAGTATCAAAAGTAAAAGTATGAATCATTTAAAATTCCTTATATTAAGCAAACCAGACGGCTAGCCAGGGTCACACTAACACCTACAAACAAAGCATGTGTTTAGTGAGTCCGCCAGATCAGATGCAATAGGGATGACCAGGTGTGTGAATTTGACCATTTTCTGTCCTGCTAAGCATTCAAAATGTAACGAGTACTTTTGGGTGCCAGGGAAAATGTATGGAGTAAAAAGTACATCATTTTCTTCAAGAATGTAGTGAAGTAAAAGTTGTCAAAAATACAAATAGTAAAATACAGATACCACAAAAACTTTACGGTAGTACTTTAAAAAGTGTTTTACACCACTGAATGGAATAAATGGAACTGCACTAAACAATTAACATATAGAAACCATGCGTTTGACTAATTTCCATTGATTCCATTCCAGCTGTTAAAATGAGCCAGTCCTCTTAGAAAACTCATCCCACCAGCCTCCACTGCTGTAGCTGCATGCATTTCACATATGACAGAAGATCAAATTCAAAACCAGAAACTGACAGCTTATTTACCATGCTGTGCTGAATAAGTCAATCCACTAAGTTCAAGTAGTAGCACCAGCGTTCTACACAATCCAAATGGAAACTTTATCGCAAAAGTTCAGAGAAAGAGAGTAGTGAAAATTCAGCTGTTGGGAAAATTGTTGGCACCAGGGCTTGTTATTTGGCAAAGATTAAAGCCATAAATTAACAGGTCTACAGACAGATGCAAGCTGTATGTTCCCTAAAGCGGAGCCATGTCAACACCCTCTTTTACGTACAGGGCCTGCTCTCTACAGTGGTCAGTAAAACACATTTCTATCCACAGTTTTTATGTGGGTAAAATCATACCGTATAAAACAAATCACGACAGTGGTGTTAGAAACAGGAGGTTTTGGTACAACTTTATAAATGCCGATAAATAAATTTGTTCATTCAACATGGTGGGATCTTTTTGTGTTGGTAAAATTAATTATGCGAGAAATGGAAACCCCTTTATGCGCAAATATTAATAGAATAACCATCATATCGAAGAACTTGGAGTCACGTGATGATATGGTGGGTCCTCCGACTAGGGAAACAATGCCGCTTATTAGACGACAGATTAAATAAATTAACTTCACACGGTGATGAGCTTGATGCTCCTTTCCAATAAATGTTGAGGGTCTGACATGATGATTGATGCTTGACTGCCATTTGACAAATATTCTTGCTCTTATCCATAATAATGTCAATGTAGACAAGCCTACCCGCACTGTATCGGCCAGCAGTTGGCTAGAGCGCATGTGTCAAGACCAGAGTAGGTACATTTTCTACAATTTGTGACAAAACTAAAATCGGTAGAATTGAAAATACTATGGAAACAAATTGAACTTAAAGTACATTTTGCGTGCACTACGTCATCACACTGATTTGTATCCCCAACAAGTCCATTTGGTGCAAGCACACCACGGGTGGGAAAACATTTTATTTTAACCTAGTGTGACTATACCTTTCTCAAACCCATCACATTGACAATATACCTACGTCTGCAGGGAACTGTTGACTGCCTAGACAAGAAACAAATGATCTGTAGAAAAAAATTTCTTGGCCATGATACATTGTACATGAAAGTTGGTTGGTTGAATGAAGAGCGATACTGTGTAAACATGATCTGCGTTTCTGCCCTTGGTAGAGTTTGTTCAGGGCTTTTTCCTTATGAACATCTCCATTCCTAATTAGACCTGATACAAAAAAATACATTTATCATACTTAACACTTTAAAACGGCAATATTTGAACTAAGTCTTTTTGACACTGATTGACAGGTAAGAAGTTGGGAAAATATTTTTTTACTGTCTGCCAGTTCACTTAGAAGTAACCACTTGGCAGGCAGAGGCAGTTTCAACTGACTCTAGACCACCATGACGGTTCTATATTGGAACCTGGGGTGCAATATAACAACATTAAGAAATATTTCTCCCAAGGAAAGATTTCTTGCACTTTTGAGTAACACTCACTCTCACACACAACCGTTTCTGGAGCACACAATTAACCACAGAGGTGCGCACGCACCCACGCACACACACAGACAAACAAACACAATGTTACAAAAGACCTGGCATTATGAGCTATTAATCTCCACAGCAGACAACTAGACTCGCTGCTCTGACATCCTTTTGGCTGAGAGCTTCCTCCAAAAAGCTACAGCTTTTCCAAAGCTGGAAGATCATCAAACAGGGAGCTACTTCTGGCCAGAGGTTAACAAAAGCCCCTGTCATGTCGTCTAGCCCATACCCATGAGCCACAGGGAGCTCCACTGGCTTGGAACCAGTGAGGTTCTTTCTGCAAGAGATCATCTCATCTCACTTCCCATAGGCGCATGCAGTCCCAGTGGGAATGTGGGATTTAATCCCAGCTTGATATCCAAAGTACTGGGGCTCCTGGGCTCTCCTCACTCACCACCGCTCTCCTTCATCAAAGGACCATTCCTTAAAACAGAAGAATGAATGTAATGATAGGTGGGAGCAGATAGAGCTCACCTCACCACCAGATGGAAGTCAACACATGATGACAACAACAAAACAATGATGAAACCATGGCTGGGATGAGTTTGATTGCACATGGGCTGCTCTGTCCCCTCAGAGGCATGGAAGGGCTTGCGGACTCCACTGGCCACCAGCCACTGAGGACAGAGCAGTGGTGGTGAAGTATGACACGGTGAGAGCACTGTTTCACACCCACTGACAGTTAGCATAATGAGGATGATGTTGGCAGAGGACTATAGATGAACAAAACAGCCATAAAGTTGAGGAGGACTAGCGAAAACACATCTGATCCCCTTGGTGCCGCATTACTCCCAAATGCATCCTTTTCATAAATGTGGTATTTGTCCTTATTGGAGTGGAGCATTTTCACATCCTCAAAGGCATAGTAGGCAGCCATGGTGAAGTTGACGTCCCCGGAGGAAAGCAGGTCGAACACACAGGACTGGAAGTACAGGTCCTCCACTGGGAGGCGCTCTTTACACTTAGCCATGGCAGCCTTGTAGGTAAACCCATGGGGAGGGCTGCCAGTTCTGCTCAGGCCGTGGCCCTCCACTGCACGGGCCCTGAATGTCCTGAAGTCGATGCGTTGGTTGGCGGGGCAGCCGTGCAGGCAGAGGTACAGGTCCTGGTTGTCTCGGTCTTCTACAGAGTTCACTACTTCCTCTGGCATCCGCACAGCAAAGGTCAGGTATCGCCCTACCTGCCGGACCACAATGGTTGTACCGATGTAGCGTGCGTGGATCTCCACCTGCTGCCCAGGCACCTTCTCCACGATGCGTAGCGTGTTGGCCCCGTGGCGGTCTCCGCCATTCTTGGAGCCGTCGGCGAACGCTGCAGGCAGCTCGTCTGTCTCTGCATGATACATCTTCTGGTCCACACACTCCTGGAAGTTCTTGAAGATGATTGTCAACTGTAGCAAGAGAGAGGGGATTAGAAATAGCAGTCAGCACAACAATAGTTAACTCATTCAATACGTTTCAGGTAATGGTGGAGCCTTTTGAGGCTGAAAATAGAAAGGGTACATATAGACATCAAATTAATGAAATCATTGAACACCAGTTGAATTTACTAACTGTATGGAAGCTCTCTATTGTCATGTTTATGTGGACAAGAGTCAGTGGTAGGGCTACACAAACGACTGAGGGGTATCTTTGTGCTTTGGCATTAAGAACACCAGTAGTTTGTGTAATGCAGACCCCACCCCAGTTAAACATTTCAGCTCTGCCTCAACATAGGGGAGGCCAAAGTAAACGGCCTCAGAAAACATGGGTATAGGCCATGTTAAATCGGGCCTTAGTGTACAGACACAAAGACAAGCCATTCATAGTGGTGAAAAACATGCTTGTGAACCCCAGAACTGTGCTCTGGGGAGTGGCACTGGGCCAGTAGAGGAGAGCATGCTCTGCGGCTAATTAACTCAGGCTGGTCACTTCTCCGCTTGCATGGTTTCATTAGGACGCCAGTGAGCCGTTGTCACAGAAGTGAGCCCGGTACAGCCGAGAGGCTCTGATCTCAGAGTGGAGGGGGGAGGGGAGCACGAAAATGCCTTACCCAGTGAAGTCATCTGCCACCCAGCCCACCCCTCAATCTCCTGTTTTCAAAGGGCAACTTTATCTAAGAACATGCAAAAACCCTGTGCATAAAGAAACAATTTTCATCATTAACCTTAATGAAGGAAGTCAGTGTTTCCCCTATATTAATTTGGCAGCGGTGGCCCATCGCTGCCAAATTGTCGCCAACGCTAAAAAAAGTCATTTTTTATATATTTCTACTGAGAAGAGTGTGGATAGTGGATAGTCATTGGCTCAATGACTGGAAGACTAAGGGAACAGCTAGCATGTCACACTGGTAGAGTATACAACCGACAGTTCCCATACACTGCATCAGGAGCCAATGTTAAGCAGAGCTCCAGCAATGCCATGGTCTATCTATAAACCAGGGAAGTCTTGTTTGTATAGGCTGTAGCATTGTTTTCCCTTTGTCCAGACTGAATAACTTAAAAAGCTGTCTAACTTGTTTCCAAGTACAGCTGTGTACAAATATAATTACCTTGCACAGAAAAAAGCCTGAATGCTGAAAGTGCATCATTAGGTCTGATGATGGAAAATTGGTCTTTCTCTTTATGTGATTGAGGACAAAGTTTCAGTGTAAACCCTGAAGTCAGGATACCGCGCACGGAGGCCTTTTGGTCACACAATCACTATTGCCAAAATTTCACCAAATGTGGACCGAATATTAAGTGAATTCACAGACTACAAATGCTCGGGGTTCTTGGTTTCCCCCTTAAGTTAGTGAAAGCCATTTCAGGGTAAACCCTCCAGGCCGTCCAATGTACCATAGAAGCAAAACAATGATAATTGATGAGGTATGAGGGCCAACTAATGTGGAGAAAATGTCTGCAGTTTCCTGCATGGCTTGAGCACTTAGTTAAAACAACAGTTTCTAATTCACATACACACAATGCTAGGGTATGGACTGCTACACATACAGTGGGCCTAACATTAGTCTTGGCTGTTAACAAAACAAAAAGCGAGAGGGCTGGAGCCACCTGGTAACGTTTGATGTTTATACTGCTGTTATAATACTGGCATTTCATTTGTAAACCTTATCAAGATCCCAACAATTGGTCTGTGTATTGCCTCTTGGTCTGCGATGGAACTGATCCAAACATTAACCAGAGTCCACAAGGCTGTTCCTACTTCTCTACCCACATTAAAGAGGCCCAGAACCTTACATACGAAGGTCTTACTTACGATACTATTTCTTGATTTGAGAGCTCCTACAAACTAATCACTGCATTACAACTTGTCTGTTTACTGATTCATACAAGCCGGCCAACATATTTTCCCATTCCCTGAAAGGGCTTTCTTTAGTAAGAAAATGGCAGAATAGAGGAGTACCAGCCTTGGTCAGGACAGACAACAAAATGTTCCCTTTCCTAAAAACCTCTACCTGGCATTTTAACACAGCTTTCCTTTATGGGACCATATTGGAAGCTCAATTATGTAATAGTGGACATAGCTAGCTATCAAGCTATATTTTTAGCTATTTCTGAGTTCTTTACTTAGAACACTTGTACACTCCTCCGTAGCGGTGAGAAGACAGGTGTTTTTTGCAAGGTCTTTTGGTATTTCTATGATAAGAGAAGTGGTGACATTTTACTTCAAGCGAGTAGTTTTGCAAGGTTTCAGTCCTTGGCAAAGAATTTATCACAGAATACTTGATCAGTAGTTAGACTGTCTGGGGATGCCTGACGTTGATAACTGTGCTGTGCCCACAATATAGTCAATATGTCATGGATTCAACATGTGATTATGATAGAGAGCTGTAGAGGCTCCTCTCACCTTGCTGGTGGCCGTAGCAGAGGAGCCAGGCACGACAGGTGTGTTGGTCACCTGAACAGACAGGTATTTGTTATGGACAAGGGGCCAGGCTCCCTCAACCTTGCAGGTCTGGAAGTCATCGCTGAAAGTACGGAGGTGCGGGTCTCCAAAGAAGCCACAGTGGGTGTAGTTGGGTGGCGAAGATTGGCGATGAAGGCTGCGTTCGTAATGACACTGCTCTGGCCCATCGGAGCGCTCCTGGCTGTCAGGCTGTAGCTGTGGTGGTGGAGCGGGGGTCCGGGCTCGAGGCTGAGTTGTAGGCCCCTCCTTGGAGCAGTTGTTCTGGCTCATGAGATCCTCTATGCCATGTTGGGCTGAGTGGTAGGCTAAGTCGCCTCTGCAGGTGCGTGCGGTGCGGCGTACACAGTTGTTGTACGCCCGCAGCGCAGTACAGAACTCCTCCTCCGGGCCGGAGCTTGAGGTGGAGGCCCAAAACTCGGAGTTACACTTGAGGATCTTACACTGCAGACTCACTGTAGAGAGAAGAAAACATTAGGACCATAGTTCAAACAAACAATGGAAAAACCAATCCTTACAATGGACAGTTGTTTTATGTACTAAGAAATTTAAATAAAAGCAAGTGTTATAGTCTTATGTGTGTTTTGAAACCTATAACAATAACCTATGTAAGGGCAATGCCTTCTATTTAGACTTATGTAATTCCAAAAAGCCCTGCAGCATCCTTTTAGTTTTTCCATGTTTTTTCAATGTCAAGACAAATTGAGCATTTATTTCCATTAAATAACTCTGACCTCATGTGTAAAGAAACCCAAAATTCCACCACATGTGGATTCCAAGTGGCTGCAATTTGCCAAGTTCAAATCAATTCTGCTCTGAGATTTCATAACACTCAATGAACACCATCTCATTCTTAAAGAACATACAGCACACAAAGTGAGATTCACAGTTTAAGAGATACAGTAGACTTGCAAAAGTGAATGCATCACCAAATATATATTTTTGTGGAAGACAAGGTGTATTAATTTAACTTGTAAAAAAATATACAAACTTTATTTCAACAGGGACATTGGGGGATAAATTATTAAAAACACCAACATACACCTCAGGCCACTCTTGTAATGGCACCGGAAGAGATGACTGCCGTTTTACAAGCGCCTAACCAATTGTGCTATTGTGTTGTCCTTTGTCACGCTATTTGTAACTTATTTTGTTTCTGACACTGTCTCTTATGACCAAAAATAGCTTCTGGATATCAGGACAGCGATTACTCACCTCGTACTGGACGGACGCGAAGGATTTACTTCAGACACCAGATAAGGCACAAATCCCCGTCATTTGCATGAAGAGACAGAAATATCGGGGACATACGTCAGGGTGCCATGTAAGGATCCGACGGCAAGCGGCTAATCCGCCGCTGCCATCAGTCCTATTAGCCAACGTGCAATCATTGGATGAAAAGATAAATGCGTTCCGATCAAGACAAACCGGCCAACGGGAGATTAAAAACTGCAATATCTTATGTTTATCTGAGTTGTGGCTGAACGACGACATGGATAACATACAGCTGGCGGAGTTGTCCGTGAATCGTACTACACCAGCGCCAACGCTCGTCGGATGTAGCAGGGCGTAAAAAACTATTACGGACTACAAAGGGAAGCACAGCCGAGAGCTGCCCAGTGACACGAGCCTACCAGATGAGCTAAATCACTTCTATGCTCACTTCGAGGCAAGCAACACTGAAGCATGCATGAGAGCACCAGCTGTTCCGGACGTCTGTGTGATCACGCTCTCCGTAGCCAATGCGAGTAAGACCTTTAAAATAGGTCAACATTCACAAGGCCACAGGGCCAGGTGGATTACCAGGACATGTACTCAGCATGCGCTGACCAACTAGCAAATATCTTTACTGACATTCTCAACCTGTCCCTGACAGAGTCTGTAATACAAACATTTCAAGCAGACCACCATGGTGTTCTTGGGCACAGGGACTATGGTAACCTGCCTAAATGACTACCGACCCATAGCACTCACATCTGTAGCCATGAGGTGCACCATTATCTCAGAAACTATAGACCCACTCCAATTTCCAAACCACCCCAACAGATGATGCAATCTTAATTGCACTCCACACTGCCCTTTCCCACCTGGACAAAGAAAACACCTACATGAAAATGCTGCTCATTGACTACAGCTCAGCATTCAACTCCATAGTGCCCTCAAAGCTCATCACTATGCTAAGGACCCTGGGACTAAAAACCTTCCTCTGCAACTGGATCCTAGACTTCCTGACAGGACACCCCAAGGTGGAAAAGATAGGTAACAACACATCTGCCACACTAATCCTCAACATGGGGGACCCTCAGGGGTGTGTGCTCAGTCCCCTTCTGTACTCCCTGTTCACCCACGACTGCGTGGCCAAGCACGACTCCAACACTATCATTACGTTTGCTGACGACACAGAGGTTGGCCTGATCACCATCAACAATGAAACAACATATAGGGAGGAGGTCAGAGACCTGGCAGTGTGGTGCTAGGATAACACCTCTCCCTCAATGTGGTCAAGACAAAGGAGATGATCGTGGACTACAGGAAAAGGAGGGCCGAGCACACCCCCCATTCTCCTCGACAGGGCTGTAGTGGAGAAGGTTGAGAGCTTTAAGATCCTTGATATCCAAATCACCAACAAACTATCATGGCCAAAACACACCAAGACAGTCAAGTAAGAGGGAACAATGCCTATACCCCCTCAGAAGACTGAAAGGATTTGGAATGGGTCCTCAGATCCTCAAACGGTTCTACAGCTACACCATCGAGAGCATCCTGACAGGTTGCATCATTGACTCTGTACTGGTACCGCCTGTATATAACCCCGCTACTGTTATTTTATTGTTGCTCTTGAATTACTATTTTTTTATTACTTCTGTTTATTTTAGTAAATACTTTTAACACTTATTTTTCTTAAAACTGCAATGTTGGTTAAGGACTTGTAAGTAAGCTGTAAGGTCTACACCTCTTCTATTCGGTGCATGTGACAAATACAATTTGATTTGAATTAGTCAAAACAAGCTACTCAGAAGTGTTAACTGCATAAATTCACCAATTGGTATCCTACCCAGTGTTTTCATTTATACTATATCCTCTTGTTGCATGGCTAAAAGCCAGAAATCAGTCTTTATAAAACCCCCACCAAGAGTGAGAAAAGACCTTCCCATTTGAGAATCCAGCTCGTCGAAGTGAACCGGAGGGGGTATGAGTTTGTGTGAGCCAATGTGGGAGGGGGTAGTCTTACAGCTCTGAATGAAGACAATGTAATTTGCTATTGAGAAGAGACCAGCAGAGTCATAAATTAGCCCTGTGTAAAGGGATTAGATTGAGTTTCATCAGCAATGGGTTGAGGCAATGGGGGGAGAGGGGGGGGGGCTCCAGGACCAGAAGAGAGGTCTCACCATTCCACAGTTCAAACTGGATATAAGATATCCACCTGTCCATTGCAGAAGGCCGTAATCAAAGAGTAACGCAATTTTCAACAGGCATTCCCTGGTACTTAAATTACATGAACTGAAATTTAAGTTGCTTTGGGAGGCATGAAAAAAGTATATAGGACATAATAGATGTAATTAAAAGCAAATACCAATACAATTGGATCTCCTAGCTGTCGCCTAATAAACAAACTTCAGTTTAGGCCTTCATTTCCTCCACCAAACTTTTCCTCAGAACTCAGCAGCCAACACTTTCAGTTGAATGCTGATGGTTCTACCACACCACAACAACGATTTCCCCACCACCACCAAATGACACACCACTCCCGCCTCAGCAACCATTAAACTTCAAAAAGGAACACTTGCATTTGTCAGTAAGTGATTTGAAAGAAACCGATAAAAATGGTAGGCCATCATTGTAAATAAGATTTTGTTCTTAACCGACGTGCCTAGTTAAAAGGTAAAAAATAAATAAAAATAATAATAATGAAGGTTGGCACATTGAGTTCTATGGGGCATGGAGATATGGTATTTTTGTATCTCATAAACAGGAAAGTAAGACCATTATTAGCTGTGCTTGATCAAGTTTTAATTTCATGTTTACTTTTACTAGAACCATGCAGGTCAAACAATGAATAAATAACCTAAGCATGGTTATGAATTGCTCAGGGGGAAATTCGATGTGCAGTTCAGGGTAACTTGACTTGTTTTGACCGAGGCCAAAATAAAAAGTCAAATCAAGAAAGTAGGCTACTTTAGTAAAGGGGGATAGAATCCGTAAACCCTACCCCCATCCCCCCAAACAAACAACCGCACGGGGGTGTAGCACTTGAGTAGCCTAGAGCTGCGTAAAACGGTTAAATTAAAATAAGACGTTATTTCTATAACTAAATGAACATTATTACGACTAGCATAGGCCTCAAACTCACAACATGGAGCACAAGAAAGGCGAAATAAGTGGCTGTTTGCACCGACAGTCGATTCCACCGGTCTCTGATATTTTATGCATTTTGCCAGTGTTGACATGCAATTTATTTATTCTTACATTTTTGTTGATACACTCAAATATTGTCTTTTTAATACTATGTGAGCTGCAAAACTTGCAAACGGATGCTACATTTGTAGAAAATGTACTGCATTGGCACGACGGCAAACGCTTTTGCTAAATGTAACAATGCATTTATGTATCCATTCTGTGAAGCTTGTTTCAATTTAACATTGTATCCGTGAATATTGCACCAATGTAACGATGTGTCTTGTCCTTTTCATTGTGTGGATTTTGCCATCATCGTGGTACTGGGCTAACCTTGCAAGACCTCAAGAGTATAACTAAACAAGGATTGTAATAACTACATGAATCATATTAACACTGTTTAGAGGCATGATTCAATTAATATCTCTAATATTATCTTACCAGAAGGAAACATGCAAAGAAACACAACAAGGATCTTGCCGACTTCAAGCGCCGAAGGTCCTCCTGCTCCTTTCCCCATAACCATCCATCCAGCACGGGGTCGCACTTCTCTCCTCTCCCTGGTGGAATCAAATGAGAAGGTGGAATACGGAATTAGGAGAAATTCGTATCGTCTATCTGGTTGAATAACCCAAATCAGAAGGCTACATGAGGTCTGGAGTTAAGGAATGCAGGCATGTCCTCGAACAAGAACTTGGTTCGAACTCTCGAAGTAACTTCGCCTTCTTTCTAGAAGCCTATTGACTGCACTCGAATTCCTCAGCAAACAGTGAAAGCTGGCAATCGATCTTCCATTTACGGAGTGAGGAGATTCGATTTTATCTGGCCCGGTTTTGCACCGGTTGAAAAGTGATTGCGTTCGTTTAGTTGCTTCCTGGGCGCGAGCCGTCATGTCTAGATGGAATACAGCTTTTATCCCCCCAAAAATGTGGGGTGCATTATAGCTAACCTTAAACAAATAATCATAACCTGCTGTGTAAATTCTTCTAAACCTGGTACGAAAACAACATTTTCACAAAAGCTGTATCCTAAACAAAACCTGCCTGAGCCAGTGCCAAACAACTGGCCTACGCTGGCTCAAAACAAATGTGAAGTAGTCACCTAGATTATGCACGTGGAGTAATGAGTATGATTTTATGTTTTCACATGCAAAGGTGATTGCTTTTGATTTATAAAAAATATCTGCCTTCCCAATTAAAACTAGTTAGAAAATGTGAACATATATTTTATGGAAAAGAGATATGTTTCTGAACGATGACCAATGCTCCCTTGTTGACAACATAATGGAGCAGCGCAGATTACTGTTTGATTTGAGCAGTCTCTCCTCCCTCACCGTTTTTGCCCTGTCACGTCACGGGCCATAGACTGGTGCGCCGCGAGTCAGTTTAATCGAGCTTCCTCAGTGCCAAGAAGGTGCAGTTTAGGCAATTGCCTACTACTGACTGGGCCAATGAGGTGTCGTTGTTCCAGCTTTCGGCCCCTCCTAAGTGTCAAATTACACCTCAATGTGTAGATTTGTTCGTTGTTGTCACGTTTGGGTCTCTTGTCAATAGTTTATTGGGAACAGTGTTTTGCTTTGCTGCTAACAGCACATGCTAACCTAATTAATAGTATATGTCGCGTAAATATATGTTGGAGCAGGTAAGCCTGTAACGTGGTGAATCGCACTTATCGTGAGCTTTGACCTATAGTTTATATGAAACGTACTAACCATCCTACACTGAACAAAAATATAAATGCAACATGCAACAGTTACGGTTCATATAAGGAAATCAGTCAATATAAATACATTCATTAGGACTTAATCTATGGATTTCACGACTGGGCAGGGGCGCAGGCATGGCAGGGCATAGGCCCACCTACTTGGGAGTCAGGCCCAGCCAATCAGAATGACTTTTTCCCCACAAAAAAGGCTTTATTACAGACTGAAAAACTCCTCAGCAGCCCCTCCCGCAGGTGAAGAAGTCGGATGTGGAGGTCCTGGGGTGGCATTGTTACACGTGGTCTGCGTTTGTGAGGCCGGTTGGACGTACTGCAAAATTCTCTAAAACGGCATTGAAGGCGACTTATGGTAGAGAAATTAACATTCAATTCTCTGGCAACATTCCTGCAGTAAGCATGCCAATTGCACACTCCCTCAAAACTTGAGACATCTGTGGCATTGTGTTGAGTGACAAAACGGCCCATTTTAGAGTAGCCTTTTATTGTCCCCAGCACAAGGTGCCCCTGTGTAATGATCATACAGTTTAATCAGCTTCTTGATATGCCACACCGGTCAGGTGGATGGATTATCTTGGCAAAGGAGAAATGCTCACTAACAAGGATGTTAACCATTTTGTGCACAACATTTTAGAAAAATAAGCTTTTGGTGCATATGGAAAATGTCTGGGATCTTTTATTTCAGCTCATGAAACATGGGACCAACACTTTGCATGTTGCGTTTATATCTTTGTTCAGTACTGTTCAGTTGGGGAACCCTGCTATAAAAGGTGCAGAAGCTCAAGCAGTAGAACATTTGAGGTGCCGCTACTCAGCTCAAATGAGCCCCTGCTCAAGTTAAGCACTGAATAGTAGTACAAAAGTTCTATCTATGACACCATGATGACTGACACCTGACAATGCCAAATATGTCAAATGATTACAGTGACATAGGCAACTTAAAGCCATCATGTAGGGTACAAAAACAAATGAGATCTACACAGAATGATTCAGTTAAGTGATAATTTAGATGCTATTTGTGACAATCTGTGTAGAATTGAAAATGGGTGAAAAATTATGGAGATAAAAAAAACAGAAAAAAAGATAATAGCTTTACTAATCAAAAAGAGGGTGAGAAATCCTGATATAAGTTTTTTTTAAATACTTAAGATACTTAAGCAAAACGTGTTCTTTAAGCTGTGTCAAATGATATGTTATGCTGGTTAGTACACTCCAGACTAACTATTTTTCTGGAAAGAGGTAGAACATGGGCAATGGCTATAGATTAATATGACTGAATTATCAAACCAAATTAAACAGCATAGTTTGTGGGAACTACATGTGTTTTAGTGTTTGGTTGGGCCACTTGAGTGGTATTACAGTGATAGTAGAGGCAAAATTTCTTAGCATAATGTTCTGTAAGGACTGGGAGGTGTTTTGCATTGCTTATGAATGTGTGGTAATTGACATGTAGCCTAGACTTGTAGAACATTTAATGACATCTCACTGTACATATGTAGGATCTTAACTTGAGCCAGTTTGCTACACCAGAAAAATAATCCTGCAGCAACAGGACATCTGAATTATTATGTGGATTATAATGAATGGACATTTTGGTAGGGGTTGCTACATTTTTCTTACGTTAAAAATCTAGTATGAAATTTAAAAGTGGAAATTACAAACTTCAGAAGCCTTTTTAAACCTCAAATACACTACATTTTTACCATTTCTGCATTGCAGGAATGTTCTCCTGCAACAGGGTGATCAAATTAAGATCCTACATCTGTAGGCCTAATAGCAGATATCAAAGGCCCCCATGTAATGCCTCCTGTAATGCTAGATAAAACCACATTCACCCCAAACTTAATCAGTCCATGGAACAAATGGATGTTTTGATCTCATTTTGCCATCACTGACCTTGGAATATAAACGTCAGGCCTATCCGTACGCTTACAATACCAAGGCCTACATTTCGATTGAAATTCATAAACTGAGTCTACTACAATTTTCCAGTTGGTGTCATTCGGCTATATTTTGGGGAGGTACGCTAATAATGCATCTGAGACATATGGTCTCTTAGCCTATACTGTATGACACCGGGGAAGTTACTTCACACTTTCCAACAGATGACACCTTTATTAACTCTAGATATGGCAAACACACATGGCATTAGGAATGCAGACACATGGCATTATGAGTGCGGGATAAGTTTATTTGACATAGAATTGGTCTTTGTGGCGCTTTAGCGCAATTATTAGGCTACAGTAGCCTACAACTGTCAATCAGTCATCGACATTGAATCGTGATACTTTCCCGTTTCGTTTCTACCCAGCGAATAATGAAGCCCATCTCTTTCTGTTTTTTATATATTCAAAACACAAATATGATAGGCGCTTAATTGGAAGCTGTCTTATATGCTTCCAATTGCAGTTTTTTCCTGAATAATGCGTGCGTAAGGTGTTTGATTTTAGCAATGTGAAAGAGGAGAAGCATATGATATTGTAGGCCTAATGTCATCATATTGAGTACATATAAATATTCTTAACAATGGTGCACTTACAATTACACATAGGCCTATGAGGCTATACAACTATTGATAAAGCAATGCCATATGTCAACACATTGCCATGCCTATAACATTCAAAACATGTTATTACAGTTGGACAACTTGCATTGCGAATCCTATTTTGTAGCCTGTACTGTGTATGCAATTGGTCTATTTAGCCCAAAAACATTTTACATAATGAAAATATCTATAGCCTAGCACATAAAGCAGGAGCTAATTTATTAAAAGAGTCATCAACACATGGATAATCATTACTCTTTACAATATAAATTGTCTCCTATAGTCCACTGACAAAAATAGGAAAGAACCCAAAAATGACCCATTGACAGAAATATCACCAATGTCCATCGACATTACGAGTTTAGATTTTAGACTTCAATTTCTCTCTGAAAATAGCCCAATTGTCACTATATTGAGAAATGGCCAATACCAACCTTCGCGACTGCATGGAGCTCTCCAAGTTTAGCTGCGGAACGCGAGGAAAGCGCAAATGCGCGAGCAAGAAGCCACTCCGAAATTCCACCCGAAATACCGGTAGCTATGTGTTGTACAGCACGCTAATCCAAATGTAGTGCGTAGAACACTGTTTAACTTGGTGGGAAATGCCGCCTTCCATGCATGGTTTCCTTCGATGGTGTAACAGATAACGAGTGTGATTAAAGTATATTTTTTTCACACAATAATTCGCTGATAGTTGAGATAGAGAACCTGGTCAATTAACTGATTCTCCTACACTTGGAGGCAATTCGTCTGCCTCATTACTTTGACTAAACAGTCACCCGATATATAACGAACATGTCTCGTAAAATATTAATAGAATTTAACTCCAACAGTTGTTCTCATCTTTGCGCTTGTATTCCTGCACTCCGTTTATTTGGTTGATGTTGAGAGGAAGAGCCCTCGGGACATCGCTGCTGCTCCACATGGACTGCTGATATCTCTGGCCTGGCTCGTTTCCTCGCTTCGCTGTTGTGAAATGGCTAGTTAGAAAGTGTGAGAGAGACAATGATCGTCTCTGCATGACGCCGCTGGGACCCCACTTCAGTCCCCCGACACCTCACGCCGTTTCAGGCAATTGGCGAATGTTTAGAGTGAGTATGATTATTATCCAAACATTACGCACAAGCTGCTGCAACAAATGTTATTAAACCACAATAACTAAGATTCATGCTCCTCCTCCACATTTCGTTCCTCCCACTACTTTGTATTACAACTATAGCAACTATAACCACTGTTATCAAATGGTAATAATAGTAATGCAGACTCTGTTATAGTGGCTACAAATCAAATCAAATTGTATTGGTCACGTACACATATTTAGCAGATGTTATTGCGGGTGTAGCGAAATTCAGAAGTATCTAATAATTCATTAGACAGTAGGCCTAGTTCACATTTATGCAAAAATAGCCTACTATTTACCCAATTACCTAATTGAGTTTGAAAGAGAAACAGCAATGGATAAACAGTAGTACAGTGAAAGAATAGAGCTAGGATACACATCCAACATGAGTATGCATTAGAGATAAGAAAATAGTTTAGGATTTGGCGGGGAAGGTAAAAAATGGATCAGATTCAAAGACAGAGGTGGAATAGGTGAATTACACTGCACCTGTGTTTTAGGATCAAAATCAAGAAGAGTGACCAGACCACTCCCTCCTTCTAGGGAGACATTACAAGGCCAGCCTCCACTCCCATCCCTCTGTGAAGGCTCTCACTGCCCCAACCTCCTTGTGATTAGGAAAATCCATCAAACAAGTGATTGGAGTCAACCATATCATTGAGTCAGGGGATAGACATTCGCTAAACTCCAATGGTGTATTATGCCTTCTTTCCAGCTTTAGTGAGACAGGAAAACATCCAGCATGGATTGGCACCAGAAATAGGTGGCCCATGTTTTTAAACATATTTCAGGACATGAACCACTACATACAGTTGAAGTCAGAAGTTTACATACACCTTAGCCAAATACATTTAAACTCGGTTTTTCACAATTCCTGACATTTAATCCTAGTCAAAATTCCCTATCTTGGGTCAGTTGGGATCACCACTTCATTTTAAGAATGTGAAATGTCAGAATAATTCCCAGTGGGTCAGAAGTGTACATACACTCTATTAGTATTTGGTAGCATTGCCTTTAAATTGTTTAACTTGGGTCAAATGTTTCGGGTAGCCTTCCACAAGCTTCCCACATTAAGTTGGGTGAATTTTGGCCCATTCCTCCTGACAGAGCTGGCGTAACTGAGTCAGATTTGTAGGCCTCTTTGCTTGCACACACTTTTTCTGTTCTGCCCACACATTTTATATGGGATTGAGGTCAGGGCTTTGTGATGGCCACTCCAATACCTTTACTTTGTTGTCCTTAAGCCATTTTGCAACAACTTTGGAAGTATGCTTGGGGCCATTGTCCATTTGGAAGACCTATTTGCAACCAAGCTTTAACTTCCTGACTGATGTCTTGAGATGTTGCGAGCAAGGAGGCCTACAAACCTGACTCAGTTACACCAGCTCTGTCAGGAGGAATTGGCCAAAATTCACCCAACTTATTGTGGGAAGCTTGTTGATGGCTACCCGAAACATTTGACCCAAGTTAAACAATTTAAAGGCAATGCTACCAAATACTAATTGGGTGTATGTAAACTTCTGACCCACTGGGAATGTGATGAAAGTAATTAAAGCTGAAATATATAATTTTCTCTACTATTATTCTAGTGTTTCTGTCATGGCTGTTGAAAGGAGAGGACCAAGGTGCAGCGTGGTGAGCATACAATTTATTTTATTAAACAAAATGACACCGAACAAAACAATAAACACTACAAAAACAAACCGTGACGCTCAAACGCTATGTGCCCTAAACAAAGTCAACTTCCCACAAAGACGGGTGGAAAAAAGGGCTACCTAAGTATGGTTCTCAATCAGAGACAACGATAGACAGCTGCCTCTGATTGAGAACCACACCTGGCCAAACACAAAGAAATACAAAACATAGAAATAAAGAAACTATAATGCCCACCCTAGTCACACCCTGGCCTAACCAAAATAGAGAATAAAAGCATCTCTATGGCCAGGGCGTGACAGTTTCACATTCTTAAAATAAAGTGGCGATCCTAACTGACCTAAGACAGGGAATTGTTACTAGGATTGAATGTCAGGAATTGTGAAAAACTGAGTTGAAATGTATTTGGCTGAGGTGTATGTAATCTTCCGACTTCAACTGAAGCAATGTATTCATTTGCGGTCACAGCTTAGGTCTGCCCATCATTGATAGCCATTGAGAAGCAGCATTTTAACATTGATGTAACAGCACACACATGAAAGGCTACCACCCAAGTGTGAAAATAATGGCTTTAGAAGTGCCGGATGCTGGCCCCGTCTCAACACAGCTGGTGGAGCGGGTGCCTGCCTCGCTGCAGCAAGAGGCCTATGGTCAATTAATACAACTCGTCAGTTGACATCAGTATGACAGACGTTTGCAGTTTTGTAGAATGATTTACTGTGCTGACATAGTAGATAGAACCATTATCGAAGGCCCACTGTATTTTTTGCGTTAAGATATAAAGATGTCAAGCTCATTGTATTTCATCTGTCATTGTCAGATGCAATCAGCCATATTATTACACAGAGTAAAAGAAAGGATCAATAAATCCTCTCTGTGGCTCCATGTGATTTCCTTTCATTTGCTTTCACCGCTGAATACTGACATGAGGAATCTCATTATGTTTCATTTAATCCATTATACCAAGTCTGTAAGGTCTACACCCACATAAAACCCCAGCCATTGAACCAGAAACTGGAGGTGAAAATCGGATTTGGGAAGGATCCAACTGTCATCTCAGGATATTCCTTTTAGTTATCATGAGAGGAGATCATGAGCCGCTGATACTAGCGAACCCATTTATTTTCCAATTTGTTAATGTAAAAAGGAGTAAGAAATCAAATGGTTACATACTAGACTTTATTTTATGTTTACTCAATTAATCTATGCATGACCCAAAAATACAAAAATAGCCATAATAGACAAACCATGTTATTTTTGCTCACTATGACTGAAAGTGTCTCTGACAATAAAGTATAGATGTGGTTATTTAACTCAAGGGGGATTTTCCAAATGTCCTATACTGCATTAACTATCCCAGGCTATCTATTGTGCCATATAAAATTACGGAAAACATTACAGCGCAGCATTAATAGTGTTTCATTATATGAGGAATCCAGATGTAATGATGTAGACACTGCTCTATCAAGTAGTATTACCTTGTAATAGTGTCACCCTGCTCTATACTTTACATTTCTAAAAGTGTCACTGACACTGTTTTGAAAAATAAATATTTCTGATTGCACTTTCAAAGCTTTATCAAATGTATTTTGCTTAAAGGTTAAGGTGGCAGATAAGATGTTGGAAGGGTCAGGCTAATATACGAAACACTTTTGTAATGTGTATGTCAGGCATTTAAATTGAAGGTAAAAGTAAAGACCCCTATATCTGACACCATTCTAGCTCTATAAATGATATCTTTAAATCACATTCTGTGTGTAAATGTCACCTTGGCTATACATGATAATCAACCTTACACACCAGACTGGGGTCATACATGGGACAACAAAAGAAAAAACAATGGAGGCGACAGAAGATAAATAAACCAGGGTCATTAATATGGGTACTGTTAGGTTAATGCCTCCTCTCAATGTTTTTACATTCCCATCATCAGTGAAAAAGGAGGAATGAGCCATCAGAGAGCTATACAGGAAAGAGTAACTGTCTCCCTAATGTTCAAAGGTCAACGGCAAGTACATCATATGTCTGGGTTTGTTTTTAAAGTTATTTTTCAGCACATAGCTAAGATCACAACAATTTTGCACGCTATTTGTGCCTCACTTGCATTTGGCCGCAAATTAAATATGAAGTATTGTATGACAATAAACAATAACCTTTTTTCAAAAACAGTATGAATTTCATCTGCTTATCATTAGAACCTCTCGTAAATCTAAGCTTGTGATGACAGCCTCTGTTTGGATACAGGTTTGTTTACATTCTCAGCCATCGCTCTGTTTTTGCTTGGTGGATATTTCAGATTCTGATTTGTTTGCACAGGAATGCAAATAGGTGCCGAACCCTCAAATGTTAAGTTTCACCTAATACCAGACATTGAACAGTAACAATCAGTCATACAAGTTTTTTCAATTTGTCACTTACAAGATGTGGATAATGTTGTAATGTGTTACTGTAAGTGGTAAATTGATCACTGAACTATGTATTGACAGAACAAGTGTTTAGGGGATTACAGAGATGATTATTCAAGATTCTCTAACAAATTACAGAGATTATTTCTTAAATTAGTGTTTACATTGACTTGAATACGACGGGATGCTAGCATTTTGACTGCCTAATGGCTGCCTAGCCCACCTGTCTACTACCTAGCATAGCAACAAGGTGCCAAAGGTTAATCAGGCAGCTGTCAGTGAACTGAATATCTGCTGAGGTGTCTGTGCATTTTGCAGACATACACCAGACAGATTTGTCAGGGCTGTCAGAGAAGCACACCCCCTCCTGTGATTGTTGTGCCAACTGAAATAAATATGTTTATTTATCTCTCTTTCACACAGCGTTTAACGAGATAATCCCTACTCCTGTGGACTTCATGAAGAAAATGCATTAACTTAATCCATGACAACAGTTGACAGGGGAGAGTACGGCAGTTATTTAAGTGTAATTCTCCTCACAAATTAGAAGAATAATAGATATGAATAAATAAAGAGTTGCATTTGATAATATGTAACCTTCATAAAATGCAGTGCTACAATACAGTAAATGTTATCAAGAGACTTTTCTATCAATGGGCGATAAGAAATGATGTGGTCATTAATTGTGTTGAACGGGCAAAGAAACATACCAACAGCACTGGTTCCACTGGTCAATTTTTCCCAAAGCTCACATCTGAACTGACATCTTTATCATGACATGGCAGGACAGAGACAGAGAGGTGAAGGAGGCACCATGAGTGACCAATGGTGACCAATGGCAATAGAGAAGTGACATACTGAGTGATACTGGTGACCAATGGCAATAGAGAAGCCATGTTTGAGACTGTTTGCAATTTAGGTATTAATACCGACAGTGATTTGCATTGTACATTGCATGACCAAAAGTATGAGGACACCTGGTGGTCGAACATCTCATTCCAAAATCCTGAGTATTACTATAGAGTTTGCCCCCCCTTTGCTGCTATAACACCCTCCACTCTTCTGGAAAGGCTTTCCACTAGATGTTGGAACATTGCTACTGGGACTTGCTTGCATTCAGCCACAAGAGCATTAGTGAGTTTGGGCACTGATGTTGGGCGATGAGGCCTGGCTCGCAGTTGCCATCCCAATTCATCCCAAAGGTGTTTGATGGGGTTGAGTTCAGGGCTCTGATCTCGATAAATCATGGCTCTGATCTCGACTAACCATTTTTGTATGGACCTCACTTTGAGCACAGAGGCATTATCATGATGAAACAGGAAAAGGCCTAAAACAAACAGAATCGTCTACAATGTCATTGTATGCTGTAATGTTAAGATTTTCCTTCACTGGAAATAAGGGGTCTAGCCTGAACTATGAAAAACAGCCCCAGACCATTATTCCTCTTCCACCAACCTTTACAGTTGGCACTATGCATTCAGGCAGGTAGAATTCTCCTAGCATCTGCCAAACCCAGATTTGTCCGTCAGACTGGCAGATGGTGAAGCATGATTCATTAATCCAGAAAATGTGTTTCCACTGGTCCAGAGTCCAATGGCTGCTAACTTTACACAACTCCAGCCAACACTTGGTATTGTGCATGGTAATCTTATGCTTGTGTGCGGCTGCTCGGCCATGGAAACCCATTTCATGAAGCTCCAGACGAACAGTTTTTGTGCTGATGTTGCTTCCAGAGGCAGTTTGGAACTCAGTAGTGAATGTTGCAACCGAGAACAGGCAATTTTTAGACGTTTCACAATAACAGCACTTATCGTTGACTGGGGCAGCTTTAGCTGGGCAGAAATTTGACGAACTGACTTGTTGGAAATGTGACATCCTATGACGGTGCCACGTTGAAAGTCACTGAGCTCTTCAGTAAGGCCAATCTACTGCCAATGTTTGTCTACGGAGATTGCATGGCGGTGTGCCCGATTTTATACACCTATCAGCAACGGGTGTGGCTGAAATAGCCGAATCCACTAATTTGAAGGGGTGTCAACATACCCCTGGCCATGTAGTGTATCTTTATTTGTCCTCTGATCCATGAGTCAAACTATTGATGCCAGTGTTGTGAGTCAAATAGGCTACTGCCAAAAATGTTAGTCACTCGGATATGACACTGTATAAGGGTGTGAGATCAGATCACAGAGATGATGACATACATTCTAGTCAGAGCATGAGGAAAACACCACAGGTACATTTTGTTTTGTTTTCATACATTTTAGAATGATTCCATTATGGTATTATTGACTGTATTATTAAATCATGTGGAAGAAAAATAGAATTTGCTTACGTACTAAAAAACAAACATGTTTCAAGACAAAGTCGATATGAAAAGGAAATGTGTTCCATCAAGAAGTTAAATAGACATTAAAATCTGATTTCATTGTTACCAGTTTGACCTGGAGGCCTTCACAGAGTGTAAACACACCAGACTGATATGGACTGCATATATTACACATACATTATGTATTAGGCGCCTTGTTCAGCTGAATAAAGAATTGTGTGCTGTTTCCCAATCTGATATCAGACATCAAACTAAATTGAATACAACGGCAAACAAAGAAAAATGAAGAAGGGTCCATGTCTTCTCTTCACAGCTGGTGTACAAACTCAAATTAAATTGGACTCAAAGGTATCATAGGCTGGATGAATGACGTCTGAAATGAGGTGGTGGTGGTGGGGGGGGGGGGGGGGTGCCCAGCATCATTGTCATTGATAATGAAAAGTTAGAATTAATTAAATCTATTTGCTGGTGTTATGTAGAGAGCATGTACTGCATAGAAGTACTCAGACGTAGTCAGTAACAATGTGACATGCAGGAAAGCTGTAAATTGGCAGAACCTTACACACAGAGGTACGGAGTAGAATGCTTACACCCTCATTAAAAAAACACATTCTCATTCTAGGCAGTGAAGGTGAATCTTTAAAAAAAAGCCCAGACACTGATCCAGTGAGAATTATGTGCAATGTTTAATTCTGGACATGTACCAAACCGGACGAGGGAATGTGTATGGACTGCGAGTATAAACAGTCCTGATGCAAAATAGAGAATATCAGACTGAATGACACTGCATGTCAAACTTAATGACCATTAGGAACATTGGTAAGTGTAGAGCCATACACAGCAAACAGAATGGTCCTTGGAATAATGCATGTGGTTTGTCAAAAACATTGCATTGCAGTATGGGTTGGAGAACAACAGGCCTGCTGCTATTTGCATGTTTAGTCTTGTTAATTTATCCCACAGTATAGAAGCTTATCTCAATAAAACAGCTGTCTTGTGAATTTCTTGCTGCATAACGTCTCCCAAATGGAGAGGGCAGATCCCAATTTTCTCAAGACATGGACTATAATTTCCCGCATTTAGATGAGCTTCCACTTTGCACAGACTTTGGAATGCACATTATCGTCGATGGCGGTCTTTAGTCACATAATATATAAGGGAAATTAGTTCACCGACAGTCCCAAAATTGACAGCAGAAAATACATTGACACCATGTCCATCTTTGGTTTAGTTGTCATAGAAACAGCCTGTGTTACCATTTTGTGTTTAGTATTTGATCAAACATTCATATCACTTCATCCCAAATGTTGGTACACATTGTAGAAATTATACATGTGGGTGAAGATCATTATTTGTCATTCATGTGAGAGGGGAAATTACAGTGCAATACAGATTATGTCAACAGAACCCACCTTGCATGGAGACTGCAGATAATCCACAAAATATGACTGGATAAATATGAATCTTCTACTCTGATCTGTGTAAACTGTTGTATTATGAATCATACATAGAGACCTGTCATGCTTATCCAAGCTATTACTAAATCTCTATAAAAAAATACATTTCAATAGAACCTGTAATACACTGAGTGTACAAAACATTAGGAACACCTGCTCTTTCCATGACATAGACTGATCAGGTGAATACAGGTGAAAGCTATGATCCCTTATTGATGTCACCTATTAAATCCACTTCAATCAGTGTAGATGAAGGGGAGGAGACAGGTTAAATAAGGATTGTTGAGCCTTGAGACAATTGAGATATGTATTGTTTGTGTGCACCATTCAGAGGGTGAATGGACAAGACAAAAGATTTATAAGTGCCTAGCAAGTGCCAGGCACACCGGTATGAGTATGTCAGGGAACTGCAACGCTGCTGGGTTTTTTAATCACAACAGTTTCCTGTGTGCATCAAGAATGGTCCACCACCCAAAGGACATCCAGCCAACGTGATACAATTGTGGGAAGCATTGGAGTCAATATGAGTCAGCATCCCTGTGGAACGCTTTCGACACCTTGTAGAGTCCATGCCCCGATGAATTGAGGCTGTTCTGAGGGCAAAAGGGGGTGCAACTCAATATTAGGAAGGTGTTCCTAATGTTTAGTCCGCATAGAACACTTTTTGTTTCTCAGTAGAACCCTTTTTGGTTCCAGGTAGAATTGTTATGACTTCCATGTAGAACCCTCTGTGGAAAGGGTTCTACATGAAACTCAAAAAGGTTCCACCGGGAACAAAAAAGGTTTCTTCAAAGGATTATCAAATGGGGACAGCCAAAAGCACCCTTTCTTTCTAAGAATGTACACTCCTCCTTGCGTCCTTGGATAGTCCACCCTCGCCGCCGACCATGGCCTAGTAGTCCTCACCCAGAACCCCACTGGACTGAGGGGCAGCTCGGGACTGAGGGGCAGCTCGGGGCAGCTCGGGACTGAGGCAGCTCGGGACTGAAGGGAAGCTCAGCACTGAGGGGAAGCTCAGCACTGAGAGGAAGCTCAGCACTGAGAGGAAGCTCAGCACTGAGAGGAAGCTCAGGCAGGTAGTTGGATCTGGCAGATCCTGGCTGGCTGGCGGTTCTGGTAGATCCTGGCTGACTGGCGGATCTGGAAGAGTCTGGCTGACTGGCGGATCTGGAAGAGTCTGGCTGACTGGCGGATCGGGAAGAGTCTGGCTGACTGGCAGATCAGGAAGAGTCTGGCTGACTGGCAGATCTGGAAGAGTCTGGCAGATATGGAAGAGTCTGGCTGACTGGCGGAGCTGGAAGAGTCTGGCTGACTGGCGGATCTGGAAGAGTCTGGCTGACTGGCAGATCTGGAAGAGTCTGGCTGACTGCCAGATCTGCAAGAGTCTGGCTGACTGGCGGATCCTGGCTGACTGGCGGATCTGGAAGAGTCTGGCTGACTGGCAGATCTGGAAGAGTCTGGCTGACTGGCAGATCTGGAAGAGTCTGGCTGACTGGCGGATCCTGGCAGACTGACGTATCTGGAAGAGTCTGGCTGACTGGCGGATCTGGAAGAGTCTGGCTGACTGGCGGATCTGGAAGGGTCTGGCTGACTGGCGGATCTGAAAGAGTCTGGCTGACTGGCGGATCCTGGCAGACTGACGGATCTGGCTGCTCCATGCTGACTGGCGGCTCTGGCTGCTCCATGCTGACTGGCGGCTCTGGCTGCTCCATGCTGACTGGCGGCTCTGGCTGCTCCATGCTGACTGGCGGCTCTGGCTGCTCCATGCTGACTGGCGGCTCTGGCTGCTCCATACTGACTGACGGCTCTGGCTGCTCCATGCAGACTGGCAGCTCTGGCGGCTTCTTGCAGACTGGCAGCTCTGGCGGCTTCTTGCAGACTGGCAACTCTGGCGGCTTCTTGCAGACTGGCAACTCTGGCGGCTTCTTGCAGACTGGCAACTCTGGCTGCTCCATGCAGACTGGCAGCTCTGGCGGCTTCTTGCAGACTGGCAACTCTGGCAGCTCCATGCAGACTGGCAGCTCTGGCAGCTCCTTGCAGACTGGCAGCTCCTTGCAGACTGGGAGCTCCTTGCAGACTGGCAGCTCCTTGCAGACTGGCAGCTCCTTGCAGACTGGCAGCTCCTTGCAGACTGACAGCTCTAGCTGCTCCATGCATACTGACAGCTCTGGCTGCTCCATGCCGACCAACAGCTCTGGCTGCTCCATGCATACTGGCAGATCTGGCTGCTCCATGCAGACCGACAGCTCTGGCTGCTCCATGCAGGCTGGCAGCTCTGGCTGCGCTAAACAGGCAGGAGACTCCGGCAGCGCTGTAGAGGCGGAAGGCTCTGGCAGCGCTAAACAGGCGGGAGACTCCAGCAGCGCAGGAGAGGAGGAAGGCTCTGGCAGCGCTGGAGAGGCGAGGCGCACTGTAGGCCTGATGCGTGGTGCTGGCACTGGTGGTAATGGGCCGAGGACACGCACAGGAAGCCTGGTGCAGGGAGCTGCCACCGGAGGGCTGGTGTGTGGAGGTGGTACTGGGTAGACCGGACCGTGCAGGCGCACTGGAGCTCTTGAGCACCGAGCCTGCCCAACCTTACCTGGTTGAATACTCCCGGTCGCTCTGCCAGTGCAGCGAGGTGGAATAGCCCGCACTGGGCTATGCAGGCGAACCGGGGACACCGTGTGCAAGGCTGGTGCCATGTAAGCCGGCCCAAGGAGACGCACTGGGGACCAGATGCGTAGAGCCAGCTTCATGGCATTTGGCTTGACGCTCAATCTAGACCGGCCGATATGCTGAGCTGGAATATACTGTACCGGGCTATGCTCCCGCACTGGGGACACCGTGCGCACCTCAGCATAACACGGTGCCTGCCCGGTCTCTCTAGCTTACCGGTAATCACAGGAAGTTGGCGTAGGTCTCCTACCTAGCATCGCCATACTCCCTGTGAGCCCCCCCCAAGAAATTTTTGGGGCTGACTCTCGGGCTTCCATCCGCGTCGCCGTGCTGCCTCTTCATACCAGCGCCTCTCCGCTTTCTTCGCCTCCAGTTCTGCCTCCTCGCGTCCTTCTCCGTTTAGCATTTCCTCCCAAGTCCAGAAATCCTTATTATATATCTCCTGCTGCTGCTGCCTGTTGACACGCCGCTTGGTCCTGTTGTGGTGGGTGATTCTGTTACGGCTTTCTAGGTGGGAAGGAGAGTCGGACCAAAATGCGCCGTGTAGATTTCGATCCATGTTTAATAAACAAACGTAAAACACGAATCAATTACAAACACTACAAAACAAAGAACTTAACGAAAACTGAAACAGCCTATACTGGTGTAAATAAACACAGAACAAGGACATCAGGACACTAAGGACAATCACCCACCAAACACTCAAAGAATATGGCTGCCTAAATATGGTTCCCAATCAGAGACAACGATAAACACCTGCCTCTGATTGAGAACCACTTCAGACAGCCATAGACTTAACTAGAAAACCCCACTAAGCTACAATCCCGATACAAACACACCACATACAAAAACCCATGCCACACCCTGGCCTGACCAAATAAATGAAGACAAACACAAAATACTTCGACCAGGGCGTGACATAAACAGACACCAATGCCTGCTCTATGTGTTAGAGAGGCGTATTTAAGATGGCGCAGAAGAGGATGGCTGACGTTTTACATGCTCCTGACCAATTGTGCTATTTTGTTAGTTAATTTGCGCTGTTTGTAACTTATTTTGTACATAATGTTGCTGCTACCGTCTCTTATGACCGAAAAACAACTTCTGGACATCAGAACAGCAATTACTCACTATGAACAGGATGAAGCTTCATCCTTTAACGAGTCTGAAGCTAAGGATATGCTGCTCTCCTGGGACAGGCCCAGATCCCCGCCATTTGCGTGAAGAAAAGATGAAGGAAAAGAAGACGCTGATCGGGCTGTCTTGAGAATCCGTTGGTAAGCGAGTAAACTCCTACTGCCTTCAAGTCTACCTGCTAACATGCAATCAATGGAAAATAGTGGTCATCCGCATCAGATAAGCTACGCTACAGGACTGTTTTACTAGCACAGACTGGAATATGTTCCAGGATACATCCAAATGGCATTGAGGAGTATACCACCTCAGTCATCGGCTTAATCAATAAGTGCATCGACGACATCATCCCCACAGTGACCGTACGTTCATATCCCAACCAGAAGCCATGGATTACAGGCAACATCCGCATCGAGCTAAAAGCTTTCAAGGAGCGGGACACTAATCCAGACGCTTATAAGAAATCCCGCTAAACTCTCAGATGAACCATCAAACTAGCAAAGCATCAATACAGGATTCAGATTGAATCCTACTACACCAGCTCTGACGCTCGTCGGATGTGGAAGGGCTTGAAATGTATTACAGACTACAAAGGGAAACCCAGATGTGAGCTGCACAGTGACGGGAGCCTACTAGATGCGCTAAATGCCTTTTATGCTCACTTCGAGGCAAGCAACACTGAAGCATGCACGAGAGCACCAGCTGTTCTGGATGACTGTGAGATTAACACTCTCAGTAGCCAATGTGAGCAAGACCTTTAATTAGGTCAACATTCATAAAACTGCAGCCAGATGGATTACCATAACGTGTACTCAAAGCATGCATGGAATAACTGGCAAGTGTCTTCACTGACATTTTCAACCTCTCCCTGACTGAGTCTTTAATACCGACATGTTTCAAGCAGACCACCATAGTCCCTGTGCCCAAGGAAGTGAAGGTAACCTGCCTAAATGACTCCTGCCCTGTAGAACTCACGTCAGTAGCCATGAAGTTCTTTGAAAGGCTGGTCATGGCTCACATCAACAGCATCCTGACAGATACCCTAGACCCACTCCAATTCGCATCCCGCCTCAACAGATACACAGATGACGCAATCTCAATCACCCTCCACACTCTCCTTTCCCACCTGGACAAAAGGAACACCTATGTGAGAATGCTGTGCATTGACTACAGCTCAGCGTTCAACACCATAGTGTCCACAAAGCTCATCACTAAGTTAAGGACCCTGGGACAAAACACCTCCCTGTGTAACTGGAACCTGGACTTTCTGACGTGCCGTCCCCAGTTGGTAAGGATAGGCAACAACACGCCTGCCACGCTGATCCTCAACACTGGGGCCCCTCAGGGGTGTGTACTTAGTCCCCTCCTGTACTCCCTGTTCACCCACGACTGTGTGGCCAAACACGACTCCAACACCATAATTAAGTTTGCTGATGAGGCCTACATTGGTAGGCCTGATCACCGACAATGATGAGACAGCCTATAGGGAGGAGGTCAGAGAACTGGCAGTATGTTTTGTTACCCTCAGGAGACTGAAAAGATTTGGCATGGGTCCCCAGATCCTCAACAAGTTCTGCAGCTGAACCATCGAGAGCATCCTGACCGGTTGCCTCACCGCCTGGTATGGCAACTGCTCGGCTGTTGACCGTCAGGCGCCCCAGAGTATAGTGCGAACGACCCAGTACATCACTGGGGCCAAGATTCCTGCCATCCAGGACCTATATAATAGGTGGTTTAAATGACTTAAATGTAAATGTTTCAGAGGAAAGCCCATTTTGTCAGAGACTTTTGCCAAATTGTCAGAGACTCCAGTCACCCAGGTTATAGACTGTTTTCTCTGCTTCCGCACAGCAAGTGCTACCGGAGCGCCAAGTCTAGGACCAAAGCGCTCCTTAATAGCAGCCATACGACTGCTGAACATGTAATCAAATGGCCACCGGACTATTACATTGACCCCCCCCCCATTTATTTTGCACACTGCTGCTACTCGCTGTTTATTATCTATGCGTAGTTACTTCACCCCTACCTACATGTACAAATTACCTCAACTATTTGGTAAATATTTTCTCTCTTCTTAAACTGCACTTTTAGTTAAGGGCTTGTAAGTCATTATTTCACGGTAAGGTCTACACTTGTTGTATTCGGGGCATGTGACAAATAAAGTTGAATTTGATTCACAGACTGCCACAGTCTTACACTGTTTCAGCTACAGTCTCTCTCTCTCTACAGTAACACATCACTCAACAAGGATATAAACACCTGGACATTGTAGATCAATTCCAATGCCATCCACAACCTGCATACCCAAAATGTAGAGTTGAGCGTCACCAACATCTGGGAATCTGGCATTAGAAAATAAGCAGTAGGTCTGTAAATTCTTTGGAGACCTTTTATTTCTTTCTTTCTTTTGCTCTGCTGTTGAGCTTTACCAGTGTCCTGCAGTGTTGTCCTGTGTGCACAGCTGCAGGGGCTAAGGCTTGCCCTTCCTTTTGTGGCATCCTGTCACAATGGCTGCAACGAGAGCTAAAGTTATTGCAGCTGCAAGGCAATTATCGGCAGCCTTAAATCATTTTTCAGCTTTCATGCTCGGGCGATAGTGGAGAGTAGAGCTTTGAAATGGTGTTTGTGTAATTATGAGGGTGACTGGTTCCTCGGACAGAACAGACAGTTCGTAAAGGCCCAATGCAGCTGTTTTTATAACAATATCAAATAATTTCAGGGTATCAATTACGTGCTTTACTGTAATATTTTTCCATTAAAATTGACAAAAGTACACTGAAAAAAACACAGCATGTAAAGTGTTGGTCCTATGTTTCATGAGCTGAAATAAAAGATCCCAGAAATCTTCCATACACACAAAAAAGCTTATTTCTGTCAAGTTTTGTGTGCAATTTTTTTTTTACATTCTGTTAGTGAGCATTTCTACTTTGCCAAGATAACACAATGCCGCAGATGTCTCAAGTTTTTAGGGAGTGAGCAATTGGCATGCTGACCTCAGGAATGTCATCCAGAGCTGCTGCCAGAGAATAAAATGTTCATTTCTCTACCATAAGCGTCGTTTTAGAGATTTTGGCAGTACGTCCAACCGGCCTCAAAACCGCAGACCACGTGTAACTACACCTTGGGAATTGTCTGGGACCAGCCAACCGGACAGCTGATGAAACTGTGGGTTTGCACAACTGAAGCATTTCTGCACCAACTGTCAGAAACCGTCTCAGGGAAGCTCATCTGTGTTCTCATCATCTTCACCAGATTTTGACCTGATTGTAGTTCGGCGTGGTAACCAACTTCAGTGGGCAAATGCTCACCTTCGATGACCACTGGCATGCTGGAAAAGTGTGGTGTCATCGCACAAACATTACGATGCGTGACTCTCTTGCAGAAATGCTGTTGACTCCTGCGGGATAGGGACCCACAGCCTCAGTGGACTGAAACACAAAATAATGATATATTGCAACAAGCATGTGACCTTTCCTGTAAATAGACCAGTCAAGATAACCTTATGAACACATTCATATTCAGTGTAGATATGAAATACATTAACTGTGCTTGAAGCCAATATCATGGGTCAATAGCTTGATACCAGTTCAGAGAGTAATATTATCTTTGTTCAATAGCGGGAAAATAATTTGTAAGTCTAACGACTTGGAACAAGGTCATTTACATACTGAAATATTTATAGTCTTCTTAAATTTAGCGGGGTGTAGAAATCTGTGGTGGCTGGAAGAGCAGATTAATTTGAAACTCATTAAGACGTGCTATCAGATCAATGTGCTGGAGAGTAAGCTAGTAGCAGTATCCCATTAGATGCTGCTCTCAGTAGACTGCTGATATTGTTGGTTAGACAGGGATGTCATGGAACTCTGTGTGATACATGTTAATTTCCCACTGCCCCCGTGTAGTCCACTCCGTCTCCCTAAAATACACTGTGGCTCGTTAATGAGCCGTGGAAATGTCATCGCTCAGATCCACATTAATCAAAGAGTGGGCAGACAGCTGATTACAGGAAAATGACTTACAGATTTCCCCAAATGACTTACAGATATCCCCAGTCCTCCGAGACAACAGACCTCTCCTCTGAGCTAAATGATGCTGTTATTGATTGTTTTCTTTAAGATGATATTGTAATTGCTCAAACTTGGCTGTTACATTAGAACTATATTAATTAAAAACTCTTAAGAAAAAATCCTGATGCTGAATTACACAGAATAAATATTTGTTATCCATAAAACCACCCAGGGACACAGTGTAGACACAATTATTCGTTCACAAAACTGAGGGTGGATGGTACACCATGTTGTAAAAATGTTATGGTCGACACCACCAGCCCAAACATTGACAGGAGGGCTGATGCAGAGGAATCGTATGAAACCTGATGTCTTTGACATGCCTTTGTGACACTGCAGCGGAGCAGCAGCACATGATACAGACAGGCCCTCAGTACAACACTCTCAGCCAATAGTCGGGAGACAGAAGGCTGAAGCTCAACGTAACTCCCAATGCCTAAATAATACCAGTGAGTCATAGTTGCCTTTAGGCCATACTGCCATTATCTTCCTTGTCTCAACATGTAGTCTAGTCCTTTCACCAGGAACTTTAATTAAACATGGTATAAGCTGACACCAGATACCCAACCTCACCATTCTCCCTCAGTCTGACTGTAAAAGAAGGTGTTGACATGTCTTCTTTAATTCTCCTGCTGTTTCATGTGCAATGTCTTCTTTAATTCTCCTCCTGTTTCATGTGCAATGTCTTCTTTAATTCTCCTCCTGTTTCATGTGCAATGTCTTCTTTAATTCTCCTCCTGTTTCATGTGCAATGTCTTCTTTAATTCTCCTCCTGTTTCATGTGCAATGTGCCCAACTAAGCGTGACACGTATTGTGTAAGTGTTGATATCTGTAGTTTAATATTTGGCTGGTAAAAACCTTCATTTAACTACAAAAGGGGCCATCCCTGGTAAAATACAACTCAAATTATATTAGCAGCTGTGTGCATGCTTTTGTTTTCCCTCGAGTGATATGGGAGTTACTTTTTGTAAATGCAATGTGTAAAAGGGAATGGTAAACTGGAATACTGGAAAAAGTCTGTCTCTCTGCCAGTCCAATTGGAAACAATACTCACTATCCTCAGATTCCCTTATCTGTCCAATCAAAGCAAAGTGTGGGAAATACCACTTCTTGGCCAATAAATATGTGACATTAGGACATGCCACTTATTGGACGAAGTGCTACTTTTTAAAAACAACAAGTGTTTGGCTGTGTTTCCTGTGAACCAACAGAGATTGCCAGTCTAAACACTGGGCACACACTGGTTGAACCTACTTTGTTTCAATGTAATTTGTCAAGGTAGCAAATCAAATCAAATGTCAAATCAAATTTCTTGGTCACGTACACGTGGTTGGTTATTGTGATACTGAGATGTGATGTTGAATCAACGTGGAAAATACATTGGACTTGAAAAACGTAGTCAACCAGTAGGGTTTCCATCTTATTCCAATCAGTGTCATAAACATTGACATAATTTACTTTCACATACAGCTTGTGTAAGAAAAGGTAGAGTTACCTTAAACTATTCAATGTTATTTAGGTAGTCTATACAAATGAATATGGAAGCAGATCAGTGTCTAAATGTTTTGACATCACAGCTTAGCTCAATTGAAGACAGCTAATTTTCCAAATCTCAGCAGGGTACATAAAGGCAGGCATTTAGATGGTGGACTTGTTCTTACTGAATTGCATTACCCCTCATATACCAGTAAAAGTCACTGTTCAGGCTGGAATCGTTGGACTGTGCATCACATTTTATTTTACTATACCTCTATTTAGGTTGATGGCATGACATTGAAACAATGACGTGAATTCAAACGTACCATTCTACTACTATCATTGAAACAAGGTCAAATAACATGTCTAATCAAATATGAAATTCAACAAAATTTCATCATTGAATATAAAATTAATTAAAAAAAAATGTTTCTACGTGCAATTTCTATTTATTACAACTTATACATACGCTACATGACCAAAAGTATGTGGACATCTGCTTGTCGAACATCTCATTCCAAAATCATGGCCATTAATACGGAGATTGTCCCCCCTTTGCTGCTATAACAGCCCCCACTCTTCTGGGAAGGCTTTCCACTAGATGTTGGAACATTGCGGCAGGGTAGCCTAGTGGTTAGAGCATTGGACTAGTAACCGAAAGGTTGCAAGTTCAAATCCCCGAGCTGACAAGGTACAAATCTGTCGTTCTGCCCCTGAACAGGCAGTTAACCCACTGTTCCTAGGCCGTCATTGAAAATAAGAATTTGTTCTTAAACTGACTTGCCTAGTAAAATAAAGGTAAAAAATAAAAAAATTGCTACAGGGACTTCAGCCACAAGAGCATTAGTGAGGTTGGGCACTGATGTTGGGTGATAAGGCTCACAGTCAGAGTTCCAATTCATCCCAAAGGTGTTTGATGTGGTTGAGGTCAGGAATCTAAGCAGATCAGTCAAGTTCCTCCACATTGATCTTGACAAACCATTTCTGTATGGACCTTGCTTTGTGCATGGGACAATTGCTATGCTGATTGCCACAAAGTTGAAAGCAGAATCGTCAGAATGTCATTGTATGCTGTAGCGTTAAGATTTCCCTTCACTGTAACTAAGGGGCCTAGACCATTATTCCTCCTCCATCAAACTGTTGGTACTATGCATTGAGAAAGGTAGTGTTCTCCTGGGATCCGCCAAACCCAGAATTGTCCGGCGGACTGCCATACAGTGAAGTGTGATTTATCACTCCAGAGAATGCGTTTCCACTGCTCTAGAGTTCAAAGGCGGCAAGCTTTACACCACTCCAGCCGACGCTTTGCATTGTGCATGGTGATCTTAGACTCCCAACAAACAGTTATTGTGCTGACGTTGCTTCCAGAGGCAGTTTGGAACTCGGTGCAACCAAAGACAGACAATTTTTATGCGCTACGTACTTCAGCACTCTGCAGTCCTATGTGGCCTACCACTTTTCTGCCGAGCCGTTGGTGCTCCTAGACGTTTCCACTTCACAATAACAGCACTTACAGTTGACCTGGGGCAGCTCTAGCAGGGCAGACATTTGATGAACTGACTTGTTGGAAAGGTGGCATCCTATGACGGTGCCATGTTGAAAGTCACTGAGCTCTTCAGAAAGGCCATTCTACTGCCAATGCTTGTCTATGGATATTGCATGGCTGTGTGCTCGATTTTATACACCTGTCACATACACGTGTTTAGCAGATGTTATTGTGGGTGTAGAAAAATGCCTGTGTTTCTAGCTCTAACAGTGCAGTAATATCTAACAGTAATATCTAACAATTTCACAACAATACACTAACATCTGAAGTAATGGAATGGAATTAAGAATATATAAATATTTGGGCGAGCAATGTCAGAGCGGCATAGACTAAGATACAGTAGAATAGGATAGAATGCAGTATATACATATGAGATGAGTAATGCAAAATATGTAAACATTATTAAAGTGACTAGTGTTCCATTATTAAAGTGGCCAGTGATTCCAAGTCTATGTATGTAGGGGCAGCAGCCTCTAACGTGCTAGTGATGGCTATTTAACAGTATTTAACAGTCGGATGGCCTTGAGATAGAAGCTGTTTTTCAGTTTCTCGGGTCCCAGCTTTGATGCACCTTTGGTGCAGCTGCTGTTCTTCAGCAGGTATAGGGAAGATGGTTGCTGTACCAGGCGGTGATATAGCCTGACAGCAACGGGTGTGGGTGAAATAGTCAAATCCACTAATTTGAAGGGATGTCCACATACTTTTGTAAATATAGTGTAGTTGTGATTATTTTGAAATATGATTGTTGTACCAACATGTTAGTCAGGTTAAGTCAATGTATTAAAGTTCAAGTTGTACCCTAATTAATTTATAACTTTGGTTGAAATGAGATGAAAACAGTAATGGTTAATTACTTTTTTTAAATCCAATGTATTTTCCATGTTTTCCACGTCACAGTACGTTGACAAATTACGTTGAAACTAGTGTGTGCCCAGTGCGATGTAACTAATTTAGCCTGTGTAATACTGCTGCATTGTAAGGCAAAGCACAACAAGAGGAATACTATTGTGTACCTAATCTGTGTTCCAGTCAGATTGTACAGTACTGGCAACTCAAAGGAAAACAACAGCTTGGAAATGAATGTGCAGTCGAGAATACAGAAACAGAGTGAAGCTTTTCAAAAAGTAAAATGACTCCTTTGTCTGAGCTCAGAGGATGCACCTTGTTTTGGGTGAGTTCTCCAGATGGCTAACACATGTTCCTTTGCTTTCCTGCGGCTATCAGTCTCTTATCCACAGTAAGGTGATCTGCACCAGCGATCCCAGCTGTATCTTTGCCACAAATTATATTATTTCAGCAGTCCAGCGCCTAGATCTAAATTCAAAATCTCTTTTTCCCAAGACCCACCTGTACTCCATTTGGCATAATGCCTGGCTGTCCCCCTCCCACACAGCTCTGACAGGAGAAAGAATGCTCAAACACTTCTCAGCAGATCTGCATGGACACACATGCAGAGGGCAAACCAAGACAGATAGATGGATGAATATCGACAAAGCCAACAGGAAGAGAGGAAGAAAGAAAGAAAGAAATAAAGAGAGATGGGGTAATGTTGGAATCCAAACTGTTTGATAATATTTCAGCTGTATTGATTTTGTGTGCATAAGTGTGTGTGCTTGTGAATGTGTGTGTGTTTGTCTGTCTGTCTATTTATGTGAGCATGTGCGTGTGTGTGTTTGAGTGTGCATACATCTGAGTGTGTGCATGTGCGTATCCAGTTATATTTTTTACACATTGGCACTACTGCCAATATCACTCAGTGTGGAGCTCTGAAAATAAATCCCAAGCTTTTAGTCAATACCAGGATTTAATATTTCCCCGAAAATCTACCAATTGTCCTTCCCAATAAAATTGCAATCATCCCGGTAATATCACACTATTTCCGTTCAAACCGAAAATGCTATTTAAAAGCATGCACTGAACTGTACAAAACATTAAGAACACCTTCCTAATATTCAGTTGCACCTGTCCCCCCACCTTCCTTTTGCCCTCAGAACAGTCTCAATTTGTCGGGGCATGGACTCCACAAGGTGTTGAAAGTGTTCCAAGGATGCTGGCCCATGTTGACTCCAATGCTTCCCACACTTGTGTCAAGTTGGCTGGATGTCCTTTGGGTGGTGGACTATTCTTGATACACACTGGAAACTGTTGAAAGTGAAAAACGAGACACAAACCAGTGCGCCTGGCACCTAGTACCATACCCCGTTCAAAGGCACTTAAGTCTTTTGTCTTGCCCATTCACCCTCTGAATGGCACACATACACAATCCATGTCTCAATTGTCTCAAGGCATAAAGATTTATCTTTAACTTGTCTCCCCTTCATCTACACTGATTCAAGTGGATTTAACACATCAATAAGTGACATCAATAAGGGATCATAGTTTTCTCCTGCATTCACCTGGTCAGTCTATGTCATGGAAAGAGCAGGTGTTCTTAATGTTTTGTACACTCAGTGTATAATACCAGCGAAAAAAATCTGACTTGATTATACCACTGAAAAATTAAGATTTATGGACAGGAATTGAATGGTTTCTTTTTGTAGCCGATTTGACATAATTGAATCAACTCAAAGTTATGTCAAAGTCACCACACAAATTGTTGATGTAGCCTAGTTTAAATGTAGGCCTAAAATATTATGAGATTATTAGCCTACACCTTAAAGCTATACTGAACAAAAATATAAACCCAACATGCAGTGTTGGTCCCATGTTTCATGAGCTGAAATAAATGTTCCATATTTAACGGATGTGAAACGGCTAGCTAGTTAGAGGTGGTGCGTGCTAAATAGCGTTTCAATTGGTGACGTCACTTGCTCTGGGACCTTGAAGTAGTGGTTCCCCTTGCTTGCTCTGCAAGAGCCGCGGCTCTTCTGGAGCGATGGGTAAACGATGCTTCGTGGGTGACTGTTGTTGATGTGTGCAGAGGGTCCCTGGTTTGCGCCCGGGTATGGGCGAGGGGACGGTCTAAAGTTATACTGTTACACATACACACAGAAATATTATTTGAGCATTTCCCCTTTGGCAAGATAATCCATCCACCTGACAGGTGTGGCATCATGAAGCTCCATGATCATTACAGAGGTGCACCTTGTGCTGGGGACTATAAAAGGCCCCTCTATAATGTGCAGTTTTTCCACACAGTACAACACCACATATGTCTGAAGATTTGAGGGAGTGTGCAACTGGCATGCTGACTGAAGGAATGTCCGCTATAAGCTGCCTCCAATGTTGTTTTAGAGAATTTGGCAGTACGTCCAACCAACCAGCCTCACAACCGCAGACCAAGTATATCTATGCCAGCCCAGGATCTCCACATCTGGCTTCTTCAGCTGTGGGATCATCTGAGACCAGCCACCGGACAGCTGATGAAACTGTGGGTTTTGCACAACCAAATAATTTTTGCACAAACTGTCAGAAACTGTCTCAGGGAAGTTAATCTATCTGTAAATAGCCCACCCATTTTTACCTACCTCATCCCCATACTGTTTTTATTTATTTACTTCTCTGCTCTTTTGCACACCAATATCTCTACCTGTACATGACCATCTGATCATTTATCACTCCAGTGTTAATCTGCAAAATTGTAATTATTCGCCCACCTCCTCATGCCTTTTGCACACAATATACAGTGCCTTGCGAAAGTATTCGGCCCCCTTGAACTTTGCGACCTTTTGCCACATTTCAGGCTTCAAACATAAAGATAGAAAACTGTATTTTTTGTGTGAAGAATCAACAACAAGTGGGACACAATCATGAAGTGGAACGACATTTATTGGATATTTCAAACTTTTTTAACAAATCAAAAACTGAAAAATTGGGCGTGCAAAATTATTCAGCCCCTTTACTTTCAGTGCAGCAAACTCTCTCCAGAAGTTCAGTGAGGATCTCTGAATGATCCAATGTTGACCTAAATGAGTAATGATGATAAATACAATCCACCTGTGTGTAATCAAGTCTCCGTATAAATGCACCTGCACTGTGATAGTCTCAGAGGTCCGTTAAAAGCGCAGAGAGCATCATGAAGAACAAGGAACACACCAGGCAGGTCCGAGATACTGTTGTGAAGAAGTTTAAAGCCGGATTTGGATACAAAAAGATTTCCCAAGCTTTAAACATCCCAAGGAGCACTGTGCAAGCGATAATATTGAAATGGAAGGAGTATCAGACCACTGCAAATCTACCAAGACCTGGCCGTCCCTCTAAACTTTCAACTCATACAAGGAGAAGACTGATCAGAGATGCAGCCAAGAGGCCCGTAGGGCATTCTTATAACCTTCCGGGTTAGAGTCCAGCTCTTTGAAAGCGGCAGCTCTAGCCTTTAGGTCAGTGCGGATGTTGCCTGTAAAACATGGCTTCTGGTTGGGGTATGTATGTACGGTCACTGTGGGGACGACATCATTGATTCACTTACTGATGAAGACAGTGAATACTGTGGTGTACTCCTCAACACCATCGGAAGAATCCAGGAACATTTTCCACTCTGTGCTAGCAAAACAATCCTGTAGCTTAGCGTCTGCTTCATCTGTCCACTTTTTTATTGACCGAGTCACTGGTGGTTCCTGCTTAAATTTTTGCTTGTAAGCAGGAGTCAGGAGGATAGAATTATGGTCAGATTTGCCAAATGGAGGGTGAGGGAGAGCTTTGTACACGTCTCTGTGTGTGGAGTAATGAGTTTTTTCCATCTGGTTGCAAATTTAACATGCTGAAATTTGGTAAAACTGATTTTAGTTTACCTGCATTAAAGTTTCCAGCGACTAGGAGCGCTGCCTCTCGATGAGCGTTTCCCTGTTTGCTTATGACGAAATACAGCTCATTGAGTGCGGTCTTAGTGCCAGCATCGATCTGTTGTGGTATGTAGACAGCTACGAAAAATACAGATGAAAACTCTCAAGGTAGATAGTGTGGTCTTCAGCTTATTATGAGATACTCTACTTCAGGCGAGCAAAACCTTGAGACTTCTTTAGATATCGTGCAACAGATGTTGTTTACAAATATACATAGTCCGCCACACCTTGTCTTTCCAGACTCCGCTGCTCTATCCTGCCAATACACTTATGTTGATAATGTCGGCGTTCAGCCCTGACTCCGTGAAGCATAAGATATTACCGTTTTTAATGTCCCATTGGTAGTTTAATCTTCCTCGTAGGTCGTCAATTTGATATTCCAAAGATTGCACATTAGCTAGTAGAACGGAAGGCAGAGGGGGTTTCATCGATTGCCTACAAATTTTCTGAAAGAAGCCCGACATCCACTCTCTTTTCTCTGTCTTCTTTACGCAAATGATGGGGATTTGGGCCTGTTCCTGGGAAAGCAGTATGTCCTTCGCGTCAGGCTTGTTGGACTCGTTAAAGGAAAAAAAGCAACTGTCAGTTCATGTGAGTAATCGCTGTTCTGATGTCCAGAAGTTATTTTCGGGTCATAAGAGACAGTAGCAGCAACATTATGTGCAAAATAAGTTTAAAAATATGTTACAAACAACCCAAAAAACCTAACAAAAAACACAGTTGATTAGTAGCACTTAAAATGTCAGCCGTCTTCTCCGGCGCCATGATATTAGTGGTGGAAGTGGTGAGTTGAGATAATAAAAATCTGACATCCCCAAATAGCACTTTCCCACATATGTGTGCAGCAGGCCGGGTACTTCTATGCGTGCTCAGGCACGCAAACGCTCCCTCAACATTAACAGGACAGAGAAACCAGACACTTGCTCATTGCTCACATGGAGCACTCCAATCAAAATACAGTGAAAACATGTATTAAAGTCGTAAATGATGTTTATGAATTAACCCAAAACTTTTTTCTCACAAGTGTAGCAAGTTGTGAACTATGTAAACTTTTCCACTCCAAGAATAAGAACAGTAAATAACTGTAATTAATACATGCATTAAAAGAAACGTATGTAACCAAATGACAGGGATTAATGGTACATTTACTACTGGTGACATATGTAATGGGGAATTTATAAAAATATACATTCAAAGGATAAAAAATTCACACAATTAAACAATGAATGCGCAAGAATTGGTGGGAGACATCTGAGCGCATTCTGGAGAGCTGAGTACATGCATTCTGGAGAGAGAATTGTCTACAGTGGGGCAAAAAAAGTATTTAGATGGAGTTGAAAGTCCGTGTTGCCCAGCAACAGCCCCAAAACATCACTGCTCTAGAGGAGATCTGCATGGAGGAATGGGCCAAAACACCAGCAACAGTGTGTGAAAACCTTGTGAAGACGTACAGAAAACGTTTAACCTCTGTCATTGCCAACAAAGGGTATATAACAAAGTACTAAGATAAACTTTTGTTATTGACCAAATACTTATTTTCCACCATAATTTCCAAATAAATTCATTAAAAATGGTACAATGTGATTTTCTGGATTTTTTTTACCTAATTTTGTCTGTCATAGTTGAAGTGTACCTATGATGAAAATTACAGGCCTCTCTCATCTTTTTAAGTTGGAGAACTTGCACAATTAGTGGCTGACTAAATACTTTCTTCTTGTCTCAACATTTTACATTATACTGAAGACATATATTATCTTCGCACTTTCACTGGCAGCCGCAACTCTATAATCAACCAGGCCAATTGCCCCTCGAGCTACACAAATTGCGTGTTTCCAAAATAGGCATAGGCTAATGATGCAGAGTCTGTGGCTATGGTGAAGTACTTTGAATTATTTTATTTATTTCTGTATAGACACAAGTAAATATATAATTTGGGCAAGTGCATTTCAATTTATTGTAAGTCTATTGGAGGTGCCACCTATTCCAAAAAGTAGGTTACCTTTGCACATTTGTCCAAAATAATTCCAGCAACCGCAGCCAACTTTCTTCAACAAAACTATTTCACCAGAGAAAGCATCCAAGCGAGCGAAACAGAGCCACTCTGTCTTATTGTACAGTATCCCATGTATTTGATGCGGTCTGGACAAAAATAGTATGAGATGCCATATTCTTTTTGACCAGACAGCATCAGATACATGGGCTACACATACTGAGACAGAGTGGTGCTGTTTTGCTTGCTCTAATACCTTTTATGAGATTCATGCATCTTTCTGTGTGCGTGATTCTCGGTCAAATAAATTATCAATATTTAAATATTTAATTTGGGCAAGGAGGTACAGTAGGGTGGACTAGGCCCCCAAAGGCCCGTCCATTGCACTGGCCCTGTCACTTACTGATAACTGGTCTAATGTAGGCTATGAATGAAGCCAGAGTTGATGGTCTGGTTATGCATGCAGCTATTCGTACATGCATATTTTGTGTTTTTTTTGCATTAGTGCTGCATAAAATGTTTATATTATTGGTCCACGTGACCCTCAATATATTTCTCGGGAAACAAGGAAGAGCTTGGTATGGAAGTCCCGGGATACCGGTCACTGGTATTAAACCCTAATCAGTATAGCCCACACAGAAGAAATTTGACATCACAGAGCAGTTTTAGATAAGAAACTGAATTCCTGTCAGATCACAAAGCCAAGACTTCTACAGCTAGAGACACTCTCAGAGTATCTGCCCATACTTGCCTCTTGTTGCATCTATCAATACTGAACAAAGGTGTTGACTGTTTTGCATGTATTAAAACAGAAAAAGATACTGAGTGAGCTGTTGAGGAATGAGGCCTCTCTTTACTAGAATACATGCCCTCATCTCAGTTCATGCAGTTGCTTGTCACATATTTAACCCATGACTAACAAAGGAACTTTTTCCAACGCACACCTAATGAGAAAATATTAAGTGTTGAAAGTTCTGTTAAGTCTTCCATTCTCGCATCAAGCGGTAAACATTTCCATCCTTAACCTGCACAGACATGCTTACCCCTGCTTTGGTATCATCTATCTCTCCCTTGAAATTAGATTGTTTATTTATAAACACACACACACGCACGTATCCACGCACGCACACACACGCACACACACACACACACACACACACACACACACACACACACACACACACACACACACACACACACACACACACACACACACACACACACACACACACACACACACACACACACACACACACACACACACACACACACCTCTCCTGCCTGTCTCTAATAATTTACAAATTCCTCCTGCAAATTTACAAATTTACAAATTCCTAATTTACAAATTTGCACGTGCAAATACTTTGACACAATATAGCAGGCTGACAAAGAAGTAAAACCCCCAGTTTCAGTGAGGCAATTTTCAACCAATGTAGTTTCTGCACAATGGGGAGAATAAAATAGGCCTTGAATTGAAACCACAGAGGCAAACTGCTCAAATAAAAAGATGCAGGGAGAGTGAGGTAAATGTTAGACGGATATATACAGTTTGGAAGGAGAGGGATAAAGAGGGAGGGATCAAATGAAGAGGGAGTTAACGACCGAGAGATGCACACAGGCAGACCCTGCTTCTACATCTACTGATTCTATATCTAGAGTGGCTTACACCCTCCACACTCATGGGTATTCACCCTTCATTTATCAACGAAACTGAAAAAAAGCAAAGACTTTTGATAGAAAAATGTATTTGGCTTATACACATTGAACCACATTCATTAAAATAACAGTCATTTGTACTGCAAAAACAACAGTCATGTTCTCTCTCATTCAGCAGTGGTTTGACACTGTGGTGAAACTCTATAGGTTGAATCTGCTTTTATGAATCAAATCAAATCAAATTATTTTTGTCACATACACATGATTAGCATATGTTAATGCAATTGTAGCGAAATGCTTGTGCTTCTAGTTCTGACCATGCAAAACCTGGACCCGTACAAATCAGCTGGGCTTGACAATCTGGACCCTCTATTTCTGAAACTATCCGCCGCCATTGTCGCAACCCCTATTACCAGCCTGTTCAACCTCTCTTTTATATCGTCTGAGATCCCCAAGGACTGGAAAGCTGCCGCGGTCAACCCCCTCTTCAAAGGGGGAGACACCCTGGACCCAACTGTTACAGACCTACTGTAAATCCATCCTGCCCTGCCTATCTAAGGTTTTCGAAAGCCAAGTCAACAAACAGATCACTGACCATATTGAATCCCACCATACCTTCTCCGCTGTGCAATCTGGTTTCCGAGCCGATCACGGGTGCACATCAGCCACACTCAAGGTACTAAACGATATCATAACCGCCATCAATAAAATACAGTACTGTGCAGCCGTCTTCATCGACCTGGCCAAGGCTTTCGACTCTGTCAATCACCATATTCTTATCGGCAGACTCAGTAGCCTCGGTTTTTCTAATGACTGTTTTGCCTGGTTCTCCAACTACTTTGCAGACAGAGTTCAGTGTGTCAAATCGGAGGCATGTTGTCCGGTCCTCTGGCAGTCTCTATGGGGGTGCCACAGGGTTCAATTCTCAGGCCGACTCTTTTCTCTGTATATATCAATGATGTTGCTCTTGCTGCGGGTGATTCCCTGATCCACCTCTACGCAGACGACACCATTCTGTATACTTCTGGCCCTTCCTTGGACACTGTGCTATCTAACCTCCAAACAAGCTTAAATTCCATACAACACTCCTTCCGTGGCCTCTAACTGCTCTTAAACGCTAGTAAACCAAATGCATGCTTTTCAACCGTTTGCTGCCTGCGCCCTAGAATATGTGGACATCTATAAGTACCTAGGTGTCTGGCTAGACTGTAAACTCTCCATCCAGACTCATATAAAACATCTCCAATCCAAAATCAAATCTAGAATTGGCTTTCTATTTCGCAACAAAGCCTCCTTCCCTCACGGCGCCAAACTTACCCTAGTAAAACTGACAATCCTACCGATCCTCAACTTCGGCGATGTCATCTACAAAATGGCTTCCAATACTCTACTCAGCAAACTGGATGCAGTTTATCACAGTGCCATCCGTTTTGTTACTAAAGCATCTTATACCACCCACCACTGCGACCTGTATGCTCTAGTCGGCTGGCCCTCGCTACATATTCGTCACCAGACCCACTGGCTCCAGGTCATCGACAAGTCCATGCTAGGTAAAGCTCCGCCTTATCTCAGTTCACTGGTCACGATGGCAACACCCACCCATAGCACGCGCTCCAGCAGGTGTATCTCACTGATCATCCCTAAAGCCAACACCTCATTTGGCCACCTTTCCTTCCAGTTCTCTGCTGCCTGTGACTGTAACAAATTGCAAAAATGGTTGAAGTTGGAGACTTTTATCTCCCTCACCAACTTTAAACATCTGCTATCTGAGCAGCTAACCGATCGCTGCAGCTGTACATAATCCATCGGTAAATAACCCACCCAATTTACCTACCTCATCCCCATACTGTTTTTATTTATTTACTTTTCTGCTCTTTTGCACACCAGTATCTCTACCTGCACATAACCATCTGATCATTTATCACTCCAGTGTTAATCTGCTAAATTGTAATTATTCGCCTACGTGTCACGCCTTGGTCTTAGTATTTTGTGTTTTAGTTAATTAGTTGGTCAGGCCAGGGTGTGACATGGGTTTATGTTATTGTGTTGTCGTATTGGGTTTTTTGTAGGCATTGGGATTGTGGTTGATAAGGGGTGTGTTTAGTTTAGGTTTGGCTGCCTGAGGCGGTTCTCAATCAGAGTCAGGTGATTCTTGTTGTCTCTGATAGGGAACCGTATTTAGGTAGCCTGGGTTTCACTGTGTATTTCGTGGGTGATTGTTCCTGTCTCTGTGTAGTGTTCACCAGATAGGCTGTAATAGGTTTCACGTTCCGTTTGTTGTTTTTTGTATTTATTAGTTATTTCATGTATCATTCCGTTTTTCTTCATTAAAGACATGAGTAACCACCACGCTGCATTTCGGTCCGACTCTCTTTCAACAAACGAAGAACGCCGTTACAGAATCACCCACCACACACGGACCGAGCAGCGTGTTAACAGGCAGGAGCCACAGAAGAGGCAACAGAAGCAGCTTCAGTGGGAGAGGCTGCACCACTTGGAGAATTGGACATGGGAAGAAGAACTGGACGGAAAAGGACCCTGGGCTCAGCCTGGTGAATATCGCCACCCCAAGGAGGAACTAGAGTCGGCTAAAGCGGAGAGTCGCTGGTATGAGGAGGCAGCAAGGCGACGTGGATGGAAGCCCGGGAATCAGCTCCAAAAATTTATTGGGGGGGGGGCTTACAGGGAGTATGGCTACGCCAGGTAGGAGACCTGCGCAAACTCCCTGTGCTCACCGGGGGGCTAGAGAGACCGGGCAGGCACCGTGTTATGCAGTGGTGCGCACGGTGTCCCCAGTGCGGGTGCATAGCCCGGTGCGGTATATTTCAGCTCCGCGTATCGGCCGGGCTAGATTGAGCGTCGAGCCAAATGCCATGAAGCCGGCTCTACGCATCTTGTCCCCAGTGCGTCTCCTTGGGCCGGCTTACATGGCACCAGCCTTGCGCTCGGTGTCTCCGGTTCGCCTACATAGCCCAGTGCGGGCTATTCCACCTCGCCGCACTGGCAGGGCGACCGAGAGTATTCAACCGGGTAAGGTTGGGCAGGCTCGGTGCTCAAGAGCTCCAGTGCGCTTGCACGGTCCAGTCTATCCAGTACCACCTCCACACCCCAGCCCTCCGGTAGCAGCTCACCGCACCAGGCTTCCGGTGCGTTTCCTCGGCCCAATACCACCAGTGCCAGCACCACGCATCAGGCCTACAGTGCGCCTCACCTCTCCTGCGCTGTCGGAGCCTTTCTCCTCTCCTGCGCTGCCGGAGCCTCCCGCCTGTTCAGCGCTTCTAGAGCCTTCCTCCTCTACAGCACTGCTGGAGTCTCCTGTCTGTTCAGCGCTATCAGAGCCTTTCTCCTCTCCTGCGCTACCGGAGTCTCCCGCCTGTTCAGCGCTTCTAGAGCCTTCCTCCTCTACAGCGCTACTGGAGTCTCCTGCCTGTTCGGAGCAGCCAGAGCTGCCAGTCTGCATGGAGCAGCTAGAGCTGCCAGTCTGCATGGAGCAGCCAGAGCTGTCAGTCTGCATGGAGCTGCCAGTCTGCATGGAGCTGCCAGTCTGCAAGGAGCTGCCAGTCTGCAAGGAGCTGCCAGTCTGCAAGGAGCTGCCAGTCTGCAAGGAGCTGCCAGTCGGCAAGGAACTGCCAAAGCTGTTAGTCTGCATGGAGCAGCCAGAGCCGCCAGTCAGCATGAAGCAGCCAGAGCTGTCAGTCAGCATGAAGCAGCCAGAGCCGTCAGTCTGCCAGGATCCGACAGTCAGCCAGACTCTTCCAGATCCGACAGTCAGCCAGACTCTTCCAGATCTGCCAGTCAGCCAGACTCTTCCAGATCTGCCAGTCAGCCAGACTCTTCCAGATCTGCCAGTCAGCCAGACTCTTCCAGATCCGCCAGTCAGCCAGACTCTTCCAGATCCGCCAGTCAGCCAGACTCTTCCAGATCCGCCAGTCAGCCAGGCTCTTCCAGATCCGCCAGTCAGCCAGGCTCTTCCAGATCCGCCAGTCAGCCAGACTCTTCCAGATCCGCCAGTCAGCCAGACTCTTCCAGATCCGCCAGTCAGCCAGACTCTTCCAGATCCGCCAGTCAACCAGACTCTTCCAGATCTGCCAGTCAACCAGAATCTTCCAGATCTGCTAGTCAACCAGACTCTTCCAGATCTGCTAGTCAACCAGACTCTTCCAGATCCGCCAGTCAGCCAGGATCTGCCAGAACTGCCAGCCAGCCAGGATCTGCCGGATTCAACTGCCTGGCTGGGTTTCCTCTCAGTCCCGGGCCTCCCCTCAGTCCCGAGCTGCCCCTCAGTCCCGAGCTTCCCCTCAGTCCCGAGCTTCCCCTCAGTCCCGAGCTGCTTCAGTCCCGAGCTGCCCCTCAGTCCCGAGCTGCCCCTAGTCACGAGCTACTCCTCAGTTCAGTGGGGTTCTGGGTGAAGACTATTAGGCCATGGTCGGCGGCGAGGGTGGATTATCCCAGGACGCGAAGGGGAGGAACTATGACATTTATGGAGTGGGGTCCACGTCCCGAGCCGGAACCGCCACCATGGACAGACGCCCACCCGGACCCTCCCTATGGTTTTGAGGTGCGTCCGGGAGTCCGCACCTTAGGGGGGGGGGTTCTGTCACGCCTTTGTCTTAGTATTTTGTGTTTTAGTTAATTAGTTAGTCAGGCCAGGGTGTGACATGGGTTTATGTTATTGTGTTGTCGTATTGGGGTTTTTGTAGGCATTGGGATTGTGGTTGATTAGGGGTGTGTTTAGTTTAGGTTTGGCTGCCTGAGGCGGTTCTCAATCAGAGTCAGGTGATTCTTGTTGTCTCTGATAGGGAACCATATTTAGGTAGCCTGGGTTTCACTGTGTATTTCGTGGGTGATTGTTCCTGTCTCTGTGTAGTGTTCACCAGATAGGCTGTAATAGGTTTCACGTTCCATTTGTTGTTTTTTGTATTTATTAGTTATTTCATGTATCGTTCTGTTTTTCTTCATTAAAGACATCAGTAACCACCACTCTGCATTTCGGTCCGACTCTCTTTCAACAAACGAAGAACGCCGTTACACTACCTCCTCATGCCTTTTGCACACAATGTATATAGACTCTTTTTTTCTTCTTTTTTTCTTTTTTTTCTACTGTGTTTTTGACTTGTTTATTGTTTACTCCATTTGTAACTCTGTGTTGCTGTCTGTTCACACTGCTATGGTTTATCTTGGTCAGGTCGCTGTTGTAAATGAGAACTTGTTCTCAACTAGCCTACCTGGTTAAATAAAGGTGAAAAAAATCTAACAGTCATCTCTAAGTAATCTAACAATTTCAGAACAACTACCTTATACATGCAAGTATAAAGGAATGAATAAGAATATGTACATATAAATATATGAATGAGTGATGGCTGAACGGCATAGACAAGATGCAGGAGATGGTATAGAGTACACTATATACATACATATGAGATGAGTAACGTAGGGTATGTAAACATTATATAAAGTGGCATTGTTTAAAGTGACTAGTGACACATTTATTACATCCAATTTTTAATTATTAAAGTGGCTAGAGATTTGAGTCAGTATGTTGGCAGTAGCCACTCAATGTTAGTGACGGCTGTTTAACAGTCTGATGGCCTTGAGATAGAAGCTGATTTTCAGTCTCTGTCCCAGCTTTGATGCACCTGTACTGACCTCACCTTTTGGATGATAGCGGGGTGAACATACAGTGGCTCGGTTGGTTGATCTCCTTGATGATCTTTTTGGCCTTCCTGTGACATCGGGTGGTGTAGGTGTCCTGGAGGGCAGGTAGTTTGCCCCCGGTGATGCATTGGGCAGACCTCACTACCCTCCGGAGAGCCTTGTGGTTGTGGGCGAAGCAATTGCCATACCAGGCGGTGATAAAGCCCGACAGGATGCTCTCAATTGTGCATCTGTAAAAGTTTGTGAGTGTTTTTGGTGACAAGCCAAATTTCTTCAGCCTCCTGAGGTTGAAGAGGCGCTGTTGAGCCTACTTCACCACGCTATCTGTGTGGGTGGACCATTCTAATTTGTCCGTGATATGTACGCCGAGGAACTTAAAACTTTCCACCTTCTCCACTACTGTCCTGTCGATGTGAATAGGGGGGTGCTCCCTCTGCTGTTTCCTGAAGTCCACAATAATCTCCTTTGTTTTGTTGACGTTGAGTGTGAGGTTATTTTCCTGACACCACACTCCGAGGGCCCTCACCTCCTCCCTGTAGGCTGTCTCGTCGTTGTTGGTAATCAAGCCTACCATTGTAGTGTAGTCTGCAAACTTGATGATTGAGTTGGAGGCGTGCATGGACACGCAGTCATGGGTGAACAGGGAGTACAGGAGAGGGCTGAGAACACACCCTTGTGGGGCCCCAGTGTTGAGGATCAGGGGGTGGAGATGTTGTTTCCTACCCTCACCACCTGGGGGGGCGGTCCGTCAGAAAGTCCAGGACCCAGTTGCACAGGGCAGGGTCGAGACCCAGGACCTCGAGCTTAATGACGAGATTGGAGGGTTCTATGGTGTTATTGTTTGTAGAAATTGTTTGTTTGTTTGTTTTCTCAGGTCACCCAGGCATAGATCAGTGGAGGCTGGTGGGAGGATCTATTGCAGGATGGGCTCTTTGTGATGGCTGGAATGGTTTAAATGGAACGGTATCAAACGGATCAAACATATGGAAACCACATTTGACTCCATTCCATTGATTCCATTCCAGCCATTACAATGATCCCATCTTCCTATAGCTCCTCCCACCAGCCTCCACTGTCGCACATGAAATGCACAACTTGAATGTCAGATCAATAAAAAATATTTCAATGTGTCCTTATCCACATCTCTTTTTCCAAACAGATGTATGCTGAATTTACTTTTGATGATTATCAGTAGCATTCAACTGATAATCATTTACAAATCCTAGAATTAAGAGACATCAGACCAAACTGATAGTGACATATAGGAATAGTTTAATCATTAGTTGACCTGTGAATCTTTCATGCTGGACATAAGCCAAGATGGAGCTGTTGTGTCAAAACTGTGAATGACTCATATCCACAGGCCAATGTTGTCTCCATTTCACTTCTCAGTTCCAGAGCTGCCCCACAGGGCACACACTGTTTGAATCAACGTTTTTTTTTTAAACTACCTGGAATACCTGAATTGATGTTTGTGTCCAGTGGGGCTGTAGCTTAATGGGCAATTTAAGATCACACTTCCATAGCTCCAGACACATACAGTACTAAAGCTTTGTCTGGAAAAAATGGAAGCAGTAATTTGAATGTGGCACTCTTTGTGGTTTCAGCATACCTGCTCTCTTAATCCAGAACATAACACTGGGATGAGCTCTGCCTTTGTACATGGGTCTTTCTATAAACTAGGGTACCAGTGAGGATTTCCTACACTGGACAAATTGTTACAGCTGTTGATAAGTCATTGATAATAATCAGCTTAAACCCTCCTGCTGTGTTCTGGTCGAATTGGATGGATTTACAACTTTTATCTATGAAGAATGTAGTTAATTTAATCTGATTGTCATAAGGTTCCATGACTTTGTCCAAACAGGGCGTCTGAACACACAAAATACATTTTGATGATTTTCATTACATTTTGGGTGTTTTATTTAACTTTTGTACGCTTGTGGTGTTCCCGGTCAAAAATGACCGGTCATTAGAAGTTAATGGGCGAGACTACAATTAGTGTATAAAATTCAGTTCAGGCACATGCACATTCATCAGATGGACTCAATTCCTCTCCCAGACCCCCACATGCACGTGTGTTTGAGCGTGCGCACACACACACACACACACACACACACACACACACACACACACACACACACACACACACACACACACACACACACACACACACACACACACACACACACACACACACACACACACACACACACACCTCACTCCCCTTCTTTGCTTCCATGGCAACCCCCCAGGAACCTTTCCTCAATATAATCTTTCCTCCAAGGGAAGCACACCTGTTGACATTCTTACAAACAATCGCAACATTGCATCAATAATATAAAGAACTTTTCTCGCAGCTCTGGTATATAAAGCTTTTTTGAGGCCTTGCTCACAATTCATTCTGTGGCAGCACAATGACCAAATTATATACTGTATGTGAGGCTCTTGATCATATCTTTGATCATAACACTGGTGTGGAAGAGAGAGTCCTTGTTAAACTTTGACACAAAGTAGTCTGTGATAAATAGCACAATATGTTTCATCTGAGTGTTTGTTAGAGTTAAAATAATCCATACATTATGCTTTTATTTTACTCAAAAACGAGTCGTATGAGCTCAGATCAATGAGGCCTACAGGCCATAAATAACAAATAGATGTTCAAAACTTGTAATGTTCACAATAGCTTAAGTTGATAAAAAGATCTAACACAACATTAGGTGATAATATATGGATTATTATGGATTTATAATCAGCTATAATGGAGCTGTCATTTTGGACCGGGAACACAGAATTAATCAACATGAAACAAACACAAAAGGAGAAGTTAATTTAAAATGTTTAACCCTTTATCATGGTTGGTGTTGATGGATTTGTCCAAAATTGTGTGACATAAAACATTGCTTTTCTGTATTTGCATTTATGGCAGTGTAAGTTGTTGTTATATCATATATTAAGCATTGATCAGTTAAATTAGACAATGAACTTGAAACCCATAATAATCTTGGATCTTGCTGTGAGACACTTTTTTAGTATAGAGATCTCAGAAATTCAGTGTAACTGTCTAACATTTCGGGTATCCTTATGGTGAAAACTGTTGTCATGGGCACACAAATCTAAAATGATGATTGCATTGCAAAATGGAATACTTCTAACCAAAAGAGTCACCTTACCTTGATAATTAAAACCATAGTCAATACAGTCATTAATGTGGTTCTTCAATAATTATGCATAATACTTGTTGGATGCGCATTTGGTGTCCAGCTGATTAGTTACACTGTGATATTTGAATCATATGAATGACAGTCAAGTGATGAACAGATGTTGTGATATCTCATGCGATGCAACAACAGCCCAAGTGCAAAAAAAAAGGTGTTATCGAGGAATGTCCAGAATATTTTGGTGTCTCATTCGTTAAACTGATGAATACAGTTGTATCTATCATTGGATCTATCTATTCTTACCTTTGCCTCGATTCGACAGTCTCGTCCAGTTCATGAAATGTGTAGTTCTTTATGATAGCCACGTTAGCAGTTAATTAGCATTTCATTTTTTGGGGGGGAATACAGGCAAATCAAAACATCACGACTGGGTAAGCTTACACAACTGTTTAACGATGGAAAAACGATTGGAACCATTTCCTTATTTGACTGTTATATTTTATGGGTAATATGACTCATACTGTGGTACTCTATTATGAGGACGACAACATCTAATATCGGCTTCATCTTGTCTTTCCATACAAATCCCTCCATTAAAAAGGAACCCGATTTTTGTTTACTTTCTCATTGTAAAAACAGCGATGGTGAGATTAAAATGGTGAGATTAATGCTATCGCTATTCATGGCTTTATTATGTGTGCCTGTGTCAGCCACATAGGTTACAGAAAAATCGCCATGCATACATGCAATCTATTTCAGTCAGGCAATGTCCACATTATTCTTATTACATATTACATATTTTAGAATGTAATAAAAAATAAAAAAATCAATGCATTGGCACTGGCCATAACTGCATTATTGTTAAAGTGGTAATGGCCTTCTTTTTGGCACATTTGGATGCCTTTTTTGTTGGGTGGCGGGTTCTATATTACGCCCCATATGTATAATGATACAATTGTATAACATTGAGGTCCTTGGAAATTACAATTAAGAGCTTGAAAAAGTTCCTGAAAGTCCTTGAATTTGACTTGCCAATGTCTGTATGAACCCTGCCTGAATTATTGTTTAGGTGGAGTCATGGGCCGATTTGCATATATACACTTCTATTCCTCATGAAAATCTATTTTATTTTTGTTTCAAACCATTTAGACATTTTTGATCCCAATATCACATATTGGCACCATTATTTATAGAAAGACCCATATGCCAGAATGTCAGACTAGAAAAGCAAGCCCCGGCATGCACAAATTTTTTACAGTGGCAATACTATGGCAAGAAGGAATCTTAAGTTCAGCCACACTCAAGGTACTAAACGATATCATAACCGCCATCGATAAAAGACAGTACTGTGCAGCCGTCTTCATCGACCTTGCCAAGGCTTTCGACTCTGTCAATCACCATATTCTTATCGGCAGACTCAGTAGCCTCGGTTTTTCGGATGACTGCCTTGCCTGGTTCACCAATTACTTTGCAGACAGAGGTCAGTGTGTCAAATCGGAGGGCATGCTGTCCGGTCCTCTGGCAGTCTCTATGGGGGTGCCACAGGGTTCAATTCTCGGGCCGACTCTTTTCTCTGTATATATCAATGATGTTGCTCTTGCTGCGGGCGATTCCCTGATCCACCTCTACGCAGACGACACCATTCTATATACTTCCGGCCCGTCCTTGGACACTGTGCTATCCAACCTCCAAACGAGCTTCAATGCCATACAACACTCCTTCCGTGGCCTCCAACTGCTCTTAAACGCTAGTAAAACCAAATGCATGCTTTTCAACCGATCGCTGCCTGCACCCGCATGCCCGACGAGCATCACCACCCTGGATGGTTCCGACCTTGAATATGTGGACACCTATAAGTACCTAGGTGTCTGGCTAGACTGTAAACTCTCCTTCCAGACTCATATCAAACATCTCCAATCCAAAATCAAATCAAGAGTCGGCTTTCTATTCCGCAACAAAGCCTCCTTCACTCACGCCGCCAAACTTACCCTAGTAAAACTGACTATCCTACCGATCCTCGACTTCGGCGATGTCATCTACAAAATTGCCTCCAACACTCTACTCAGCAAACTGGATGCAGTTTATCACAGTGCCATCCGTTTTGTCACTAAAGCACCTTATACCACCCACCACTGCGACTTGTATGCTCTCGTCGGCTGGCCCTCGCTACATATTCGTCGCCAGACCCACTGGCTCCAGGTCATCTACAAGTCCATGCTAGGTAAAGCTCCGCCTTATCTCAGTTCACTGGTCACGATGGCAACACCCATCCGTAGCACGCGCTCCAGCAGGTGTATCTCACTGATCATCCCTAAAGCCAACACCTCATTTGGCCGCCTTTCGTTCCAGTACTCTGCTGCCTGTGACTGGAACGAATTGCAAAAATCCCTGAAGTTGGAGACTTTTATCTCCCTCACCAACTTCAAACATGTGCTATCTGAGCAGCTAACCGATCGCTGCAGCTGTACATAGTCTATTGGTAAATAACCCACCCATTTTCACCTACCTCACCCCCACACTGTTTTTATTTATTTACTTTTCTGCTCTTTTGCACACCAGTATCTCTACCTGTACATGACCATCTGATCATTTATCACTCCAGTGCTAATCTGCAAGGTTGTAATTATTCGCCTACCTCCTCATGCCTTTTGCACACAATGTATATAGACTCGCCTTTTTTGTACTGTGTTATTGACTTGTTAATTGTTTACTCCATGTGTAACTCTGTGTTGTCTGCTCACACTGCTAAGCTTTATCTTGGCCAGGTCGCAGTTGCAAATGAGAACTTGTTCTCAACTAGCCTACCTGGTTAAATAAAGGTGAAATAAAAAAATAAAAAAATAAAGTTACAATGAGGGTAGAACAACATGGAGCAATGGTCACCATTTGTGTCTTTACTCCTCTGATTTTACTTGCCACTGGTAGGATAGCAAACACAGATGCTACGCTAAAGGACTGTTTTGCTAGCACAGACTGGAATATGTTCCGGGATCCATCCAATTGCATTGAGGAGTACACCACCTCAGTCACCGGTTTCATCAATAAGTGCATCAACAATATTGTCCCCACAGTAACTGTACGTACATATCCCAACCAGAAGCCATGGATTACAGACAACGTCCTCACTGAGCTAAAGGGTAGAGCTTCCGCTTTCAATGAGTGCATTGCTCAGCATTCAACACCATAGTGCCCTCAAAGCTCATCACTAAGCTAAGGACCCTGGGACTAAACACCTCCCTCTGCAACTGGATCCTGGACTTCACGACGGGCTGCCCTCAGGTGGTAAGTGTAGCCAACAAGACAACTGCCATGCTGATCCTCAACACGGGGCTTCTCAGGGGTGCGGGCTTAGTCCCCTCCTGTACTCCCTGTTCACCCACGAATGCGTGGCCAAGCACGACTCCAACACCATCATTGGAGTCGTGCTCAACACCACCCATTCACATCGATGGGGCTGTAGTGGGTTGATAGTTTCAGGCTCCTTAGTGTCCAAATCACCAACAAACTATCATGGTCCAAACACACCAAGAAAGTTGTGAAGTGGGGATGACAACACCTGTTCCCCCTCAGGAGACTGAAAAGATTTGGCATGGGTCCCCAGATTCTCAAAAAGTTCTACACCTGCACCATCGAGAGCATCCTGACTGGTTTCAATACCGCTTGGTATGACAACTGCTCAGCATCCAACCGTAAGGCGCTACAGAGGGTAATGCGTATGGCCCAGTACATCACTGGGGCCAAGCTTCCTGCCATTGAGGACCTATACGTAAGGTGGTGTCAGAGGAAGAACCATAAAATTGTCAAAGACTACGGTCACCCAAGTCATAGACTGTTCTCTATGCAACCGGATGGAAAGCGGTACTGGAGCGCCAAGTCTCGGTCCAAAAGGCTCCTTAACAGCTTCTACCCTCAAGCCATAAGCCTGCTGAACAATTAATCAAATGGCCACCCGGACTATTTGCATTGACCCCCCCCCCCTCTTTGTTTTTACACTGCTGCTACTCGCTGTTTATTATCTATGCATATTCACTTTACCCCTACCTACATGTACAAATTACCTCGACTAACCTGTACCCCCGAACATTGACTCGGTACTGGTACCCCCTGTATATAGCCTTTATTAGCTTTTATAGCTTTTAGCTTTTATTATAGCTTTTATTGTGTTAAAAAAACTTTTTGGAAAAACTAAATTGTAAGTGTTTTAAATATTTTCATAACTCTAATTTATTAAAACTACATTGTTGGTTAAAGGCTTGTAAGTAAGCATTTCAATTTAAGGTCTGTTGTATTCTGCGTATGTGAGAGACAAAATTTGATTTGATGGAAGTGCCTGAAAGGCGAGTTATGCTAATGAATAGCCTTCAGCTTTCAGCTTGACTGACTAATCATGTCTCTAGTTAGAGGGAGAGAGATGGTTCTTCTGGGGAAGGGGTGGCATTTGGGGGTTGAAGTGTGTTTGTGTGTGTGGGTGGGTGGGTGGGTGGGGGGAGGCTTCAGTCCTGACGTGTACAGTGCCTTGCAAAAGTATTCATACCCCTTGGATTTCTTCACATTCTATTATGTTACAAAGGGGGATTTAAATTGACTTAATATATTTTTTCTGTCAACAATCTACACAAAATACTCAAATGTCAAAGTGGAAGAACAAACAGTACCAGCCAAAAGTTTGGACACACCTTTTCATTCAATGGTTTTTCTTTAATTTTACTATTTTCTACATTGTGGAATAATAGTGAAGACATCAACACTATTAAATAACACATATGGAATCATGTAGTAACCAAAAAAGTGTTAAACAAATCAAAATATATTTTATATTTGAGATTCTTAAAAGTAGCCACCCTTTGCCTCAATGACAGCTTTACACACTCTTGGCATTCTCTCAACCAGCTTCATGAGGAATGCTTTTTCAACAGTCTTGAAGGAATTCCCACATATGCTGAGCACATGTTGGCAGCTGTTTCTTAACTCTGTTGTCCAACTCATCCCAAACCATCTCAATTGGGTAGAGCTCAGATGATTTTGGAGGCCATGTCATCTGATGTAGAACTCCACCACTCTCCTTTGTCAAATAGCCCTTACACAGCCTGGAGCTGTGATTTGGGTCATTTTCCTGTCCTGTTGAAAAACAAATGTCCTACTAAGCGCAAACCAGATGGGATGGTGTATCGCTGCAGAATGCTGTGGTAGCCATGCTAGTTAAGTGTGCCTTAAATTCAAAATAAACCACTGACAGTGTCACCAGCAAAGCACCCCCAAGGACAGATTTCCACTGGTCTAATGTCCATTGCTCGTGTTTCTTGGCCCAAGCAAGTCTCTTCTTCTTATTGTTGTTAAACCCTTAGAAAAAATTGTGGGTGACGAGATACAATACTATTTCACAGTAAACAAATTGACAACAGACTTTCGGCACGCATATAGGAAAGGACACTCCACAAGCACAACACTTACACAAATGAATGATGATTGGCTGAGAAATTGATGATAAAATATTGTGGGGGCCGTCTTGTTAGACTGGAAAAACACGTGTTTTGGCTTTACACCCCCTGCTATAATGTGGATAAAGAGTTACTTGTCTAACAGAACATATACTTGTTCTTCAATGGAATCCTCTCAAACATAATCCAGGTAGAAGCAGGAATTCCCCAGGGTAGCTGTTTAGGCCCCTTGCTTTTTTCAATCTTTACTAACGACATGCCACTGGCTTTGAGTAAGGCCAATGTGTCTATGTACGCGGATGACTCAACACTATACAAGTCAGCTACTACAGCAACTGAAATGACTGCAACACTTAACAAAGAGCTGCAGCTAGTTTCAGAATGGGTAGCAAGGAATAAGTTAGACCTAAATATTTCAAAAACTAAAAGTGTTGTATTTGAGACAAATCATTCACTAAACCCTAAACCTCAACTACATCTTGTAATGAATAATGTGGAAATTGAGCAAGTTGAGATGACTAAACTGCTTGGAATGACCCTGGATTGTAAACTGTCATGGTCAAAAATATTGATACAACAGTAGCTAAGATGGGGAGAAGTCTGTCCACAATAAAGTGCTGCTCTGCCATCTTAACAACACTATCAACAAGGCAGGTCCTACAGGCTCTGGTTTTGACGCACATGGACTACTGTTCAGTAGTGTGGTCAGGTGCGGCAAAGATGGATTTGGGAAAATTGCAGTTGGCTCAGAACAGGGCAGTACGGCTGGCCCTTAAAAGTACACAGAGAGCTAACATCAATGACATGCATAACAATCTCTCATGGCTCAAAGTGAAAGAGAGAAGACCTGTCTGTTTAAAATACTAGCCCACAGCTCGGACACCCATGCATACCCCACAAGACATGACACCAGAGGTCTCTTCACAGTCCCCAAGTCCAGAACAGACTATGGGAGGCGCACAGTACTACATAGAGCCATGACTACATGGAACTCTATTCCACATCAGGTAACTGATGCAAGCAGTGGAATCAGATTTAAAAAGCAGGTCAGAATACACCTTATGGAACAGCAGGGGCTATGAAGTAACACAAACATAGGCACAGACACATGCATGTACGCTGTACACACACGTACACATGGATTTTATGTTGTAGATATGTGGTAGTGGAGTATGGGCATGAGGGCACACACTGTGTTGTGAATTCTGTAATGAATGTATTGTAATGATTTTAAAATAGTATAACTGCCTTAATTCTGCCGGTCCCCAGGAAGAATGGGGTCCATAATAAATACAAAAAATACCTTGTCACAACACAACTGATTGGCTCAAATGCAAGAAGGAAAGAAATTACACAAAATGTATTTTTAACAAGGCACACCTGTTAATTGAAATGCATTCCAGGAGACTAATGCCAAGAGTGTGCAAAGCTGTCATCAAGGCAAAAGGTCGCTACTTTGAATTTTTTTTCTACAATGTGGAAAATAGTAAAAATAAAGAAAAACCCTTGAATGAGTAGATGTGTCCAAACTTTTGACTGGTACTGTACATACATTTTTGTTCATTCAAGCCTGAATTAGTTATGGAGTAAAATTTGGCTTAACAAATCACATAATAAGTTACATGGAAATAATAGGGGTAGACAATTTTTGAATGATTAGCCCTTAATCTGTCCCCCATACATACAACATCCGTAAGGTCCTTCAGTCAACTATTGAATTTTAAGCACATATTCAACTACATAGACCAGGGTGTTTTTCTAAAGTGGCTTAAAGAAGGGCTGTGATTGGTAGATGGGTAACAATAACAAATCAGAGATGGAATATTTCTTTAAGCATGGTCAAGTTAATAGTTATGCTGTGAAGTATATATAAAACCGCCCAGACACATCAAAGATATGGTAGTCCTTCTAAACTGAGCTGCAGGACAGGAATGAATCTGCTCAGGGATGTTACTATGAGGCCATTGGTGATTTTAAAACAACTACAGAGTTCAATGTCTGTGATGGTAATAAACTAAGGATGGATCAACAACATTGTAGTGACTCCACAATAATGACCTAAATGACCGAGTGAAAAGAAGAACACAAGTGTACAGAATAAAAATATTATTGTATGCAACAAGGCGCTAAATTAATACTACAAAAAAACAGCAAAGGAAAACACTTTTTAGCCAAAATGCAAAGCCTTATGTTTGGGAAAATCCAACACAAAATCCAACTGCCTCTTAATTTTCAAGCATGGTGGTAACTGCATCATGCTAAAGGTATGCTTGACATCGGTAAATATCTGAGTTTTTCAGGAAAGAAAGAAACATGATGGAGCTAAGCACAGGCAAAATCCTAGAGAAAAACCTGCTTCAGTCTGCTTTACACCAGGACTGGGAGAGGAATTCAACTTTCAGCAGGACAATAACATATAACGGAAGGCCACATCTACACTGGAGTTGTTTACCAAGAATACAGTGTATTTTCCTGAGTGGCCAAGTTACAGTTTTGACTTAAATCTGCTTGAAAATCTATGACAAGACTTCAAAATTGCTGTCTAGCATTGATCCCCAACTTCTTGACAGAGCTTGAAGAATTTAAAAAAAGAATAATGGGCAAATATTGCACAATACAAGTGTGCAAAGCTCTTATAGATGTACCCAAGTAGACTCACAGCTGTGTTCGATGCCAAAGACGTATTGACTCAGGGAGCTTAATACTATTGCAACAAATCAATTTTAGTTTAGTTTTCCTTTAAAAAAATGTTAGAATTTTGACATTACAGAGCATTTTGTGTAGATTGTTAACAATTTCTTTTTACAGTTAAATCCATTTTAATCACACTTTATCACACAATAAAATGTGAAGAAACCCAAGGGGTCTGAATACTTTTGCAAGGCACTGTATGTGGACTACTGTTGGGAGACTGTCAGTGCATGCATTATGTGTATTTGTAGGTGTTTTGACAAATGTTGTGTGAGAAGGGCGGATAAAGTTGGAGAAACAAACTTTGAATCATGACTTAGAACAGCAAAACATTGCATCAAAGTCAGCTTCCCTTTATGTGTGTTTATGTCTCCCCCCTCAGCCTGTGTGCTGACATGCTTGCACCTGGGGGTGCCGTTCCTCAACTTCCTGGGAACAATAAAAAACTGTTGGAGACATAAAATACAGGCAGCCCTTCCACTTCAACACCTAAAGCTAAGGTGGAGACAGGGAAAAGATGAGCAGGCTATTTGTCATTGCAGGGGTGAGGTTGTTAGGGGTTAACTACGGCATTTGTTGCACCATTTTTTTATGGGTTAAGATATTGTTAAAAACATGACAGTAGATACAAATGAAAAATCACAGTGAATTACTCACTCAGGCACACAGGCCAGCCACTAAGATGTGCTGGCTCTCTGATATGTCAAGAGGGAAGGCAGGGATAGAGCCAGATAAGATGCTGAGGAATTTTTTTATGTTCCTACTAGAACATACAGAGAGGAGAGGAGCAATCAGTCACTCAAAAGTTAGGAAAATCTCGGGCATCACATAAAACATTACCACGACAGCAGTATTTACTAAACTTTATTCTCTCCAGTCTTTAGAGCAAAATTTCTCTATTGTGATCACCGGTTAAGGAAGCTTTCATATTGTGAGATGTACAGGAAGGACAATGATATAAATCACATTTAATGTAATTGAAAGAGATAGCTATTAAAATATCCTACTCCCTAGTGCTTGTCTTGGTGGTAGTGTGAGGGTGCTAAGGCTAGGATGGAGAACATTTACACTGCTCAAAAAAATAAAGGGAACACTAAAATAATACATCCTAGATCTGAATGAATGAAATATTCTTATTAAATACTTTTATCTTTAGTTGAATGTGCTGACAACAAAATCACACAAATTATCAATGAAAATCAAATTTATCAACCCATGGAGGTCACACTCAAAATTAAAGTGGAAAACCACACTACAGGCTGATCCAACTTTGATGTAATGTCCTTAAAACAAGTCAAAATGAGGCTCAGTAGTGTGTGTGGCCTCCACGTGCCTGTATGACCTCCCTACAATGCCTGGGCATGCTCCTGATGAGGTGGCGGATGGTCTCCTGAGGGATCTCCCAGACCTGGAGTAAAGCATCCGCCAACTCCTGGACAGTCTGTGGTGCAACGTGGTGTTGGTGGATGGAGCGAGACATGATGTCCCAGATGTGCTCAATTGGATTCAGGTCTGGGGAACTGGCGGGCCAGTCCATAGCATCAATGCCTTCCTCTTGCAGGGACTGCTGACACACTCCAGCCACATGAGGTCTAGCATTGTCTTGCATTAGGAGGAACCCAGGGCCAACCGCACCAGCATATGTTCTCACAAGGGGTCTGAGGATCTCATCTCGGTACCTAATGGCAGTCAGGCTATCTCTGGCGAGCACATGGGGGGCTGTGCGGCCCCCCAAAGAAATGCCACCCCACACCATGACTGACCCACCGCCAAACCGGTCATGCTGGAGGATGTTGCAGGCAGCAGAACGTTCTCCACGGCGTCTCCAGACTCTGTCTCGTCTGTCACATGTGCTCAGTGTGAACCTGCTTTCATCGGTGAAGAGCACAGGGCGCCAGTGGCGAATTTGCCAATCTTGGTGTTCTCTGGCAAATGCCAAACGTCCTGCACTGTGTTGGGCTGTAAGCACAACCCCCACCTGTGGACGTCGGGCCCTCATACCACCCTCATTGAGTCTGTTTCTGACCGTTTGAGCAGACACATGCACATTTGTGGCCTGCTGGAGGTCATTTTGCAGGGCTCTGGCAGTGCTCCTCCTGCTCCTCCTTGCACAAAGGCGGAGGTAGCGGTCCTGCTGCTGGGTTGTTGCGCTCCTACGGCCTCCTCCATGTCTCCTGATGTACTGGCCTGTCTCCTGGTAGCGCCTCCATGCTCTGGACACTACGCTGACAAACACAGCAAACCTTCTTGCCACAGCTCGCATTGATGTGCCATTCTGGATGAGCTGCACTACCTGAGCCACTTGTGTGGGTTGTAGACTCTGTCTCATGCTACCACTAGAGTGAAAGCACCGCCAGCATTCAAAAGTGACCAAAACATCAGCAAGGAAGCATAGGAACTGAGAAGTGGTCTGTGGTTATTACCTGCAGAACCACTCCTTTATTGGGGGTGTCTTGCTAATTGCCTATAACTTCCACCTGTTGTCTATTCCATTTGCACAACAGCATGTGAATTTTATTGTCAATCAGTGTTGCTTCCTAAGTGGACAGTTTGATTTCACAGAAGTGTGATTGACTTGGAGTTACATTGTGTTGATTAAGTGTTCCCTTTATTTTTTTGAGCAGTGTATATTTCTGTTATATACACGCTTTTGTTGGGCAGTCGTAAAATCAGCCAGTGCCATTTTTATTAGTGCAGCAGTGTTTCCCTGATGCTCCCCAAGGCTAAACCATCCTGGCAGCTGACACATGCAGGATCAGGCCAACCACCTGTCAGCTCATTTCTACACATGGCCTCTTCTGTCAAACACTCACCAAATCCCCCCTTTGCCCCAACACAACACCTTTGATTGGCTTCTCTATTGCCATCCCAGCTGTCACGTTTACCATCCGAATTAATTAAAGTGATACCCCAAAACACACAAAGTACTCCCTATATTGTACTATTTCAGAAAAGCTTATCTTGGCTAGACTACATTAGTATTTCTTAGGTAACCACAAATCCTTCTTGGCATCTTCCATCTGTTATCTTTATTTCGGACACACTGTCTTCTTCTGCCAGTGGGCTGTAGGAAGCATCCAACATTATGCAATTTAGATATTTTATTGAGGTGGTGTGAAACCCAGCCTGCTCATTTTCTGAAAGTACTTCTGCATATTCAGGTGAAGGCAGCTAGGAATGTGGAGAAAAGCTGGGGAAAGGGGTTACTATAGATATCCCATCCAACCTGCAGTAGAGGTAGATTGACAGGCAGCCAGAGCTTATTGCTTAGAATATCATTTATATTTTTGTCCCTTTACATATGGAGCCTGAATTGCAAAGGAAAATTCCAGGATCAGCTTGAGTAGATTCAGCAAATTAACCAAAGCAGATTAAAATGAAAAACAAATACCCCATCCCTGTGCGATTGGATTTGTGTCAACTTCATCTCTAGAGACTTTTGTTTCCAGAATTCCATGATTATGATATTCAGCGGAATGTGACAACGTCAGTTATACCACATTGATCCAATCAATCCAGGCAACAGAGTAAACACTGCTGTGTTGAGTTATTAATTATCACTGTCTGTTATTGACAATTATTAGCATTCGCTACCCTAAATAGGTCAGGATAAAAGTTTTGTATGAGATAGTTTGCTGTTGTTGGTTTCATGAAAGAATCTTGTAATATTATGCCCAAAATACATAAATACAACATATTAAAAATAAATACATGGGAATATTCCCCAGTGAAGTTCACTATCACGTTTTCTCAGCCAACCAGCTGTGTTGCATGTCTGTGCACATTCAATTGAACGTCTGTTTGGGAAATGAAAAAAAAGAGCATTCATTGTTTGCAGAATTAATGTCATATTGATATTAATAAATAGCTTAAGAACGTTAAATGCATCTTTACTGGGAATATATCTCACACCCATCCTTATCTGCGGTTAGCTGTTTAGCCATCATTACTGAGCTTGACAATAGGGTTCCTAAAAGTGGTTTGTGTGTACAGGGGTGAGGAATCAGTGTCTAGTGAGGGAAATAACACCATGCATTCTCACATAATGTGCCTGGGGCATTATAAATGAGCCAAGGGACATATGGCCATGGTAGTGTGTGTTTTCAAAGCCTGCCTTGTGTTAAGTGTCCATTTCTCTTATCAAGACTTCATCATGCATTCCATGAATGGTCCTCCCAGACAAATTGTTGGTATTACCTCATTATGCTGTGAAGCCGGTGCTTTCACAAAGAGCATGCAGTGAATCATTAGATAGTATTCATGCTTTATTAGTAGTACAATCAGGGCTTTGTCAGAGATAGAGTTTCATGGAGCAGTACTCCGGCTGTTTCCCTCCTGTGATTTCATTAGTGTGGGAAGAAATTGTAAAAATCACTAGCTGTCAGGAGAAGATATCATGGAGTGATTTGTGTACAGGCACAAAAGGCAGAAATGGAGCAATTTTACTTACCAGGTGAAAGCAAATACTGTATACGGCATGACGCATTTTTATCATGTCAGAGAGGGTTTTTGACAAGACATGAGTATGTGCTCTTCTTTGTGAATTCGTAAAGGCACTAAGTTCTACCAAAATGTACATTTGAATTGGAAATTTAACCATGAATAATTCAACCTGAAAAAATATAGCAACAAATTAACTCAATAACCACAACCCACAATGCATTATTCATATCAGTGACAGTTAAATTGGACCTCATTATTAAAGACAATTCCATGTCGAGTTTAAGGGAACTTTGGCCTCCTTTCTATTTTGGCCTCACATTCTGTGATACAACTCTGACAGGGACTGGCTTTGATGTTTTATTCCAATAGAAAGAGTTAATGGGTGCAGAATTGAATGAAACTGCTGGGGACCAGTGTGTGACTGGCATCGTTTCCTTTCAGTTCTGAAAGGCAGTAGCTAAGCAGTCCCACAGCCGTGCAGAAAGCATCCGATCTGTGCCCTCTAACACTGTGTTGCCTCCCCAGCCATTTCCTTTGCATAGACAAAACCAGTGCAGTTACATTGTTATATTCAAATGACAAAACGGTATAGAGAGGATAAAGAGGGCCAAAACTACATTAATAGAGAAAATCTTAATTCTTAGAAGTTTCATCAAAGTAGGCAATAATGTAGCTTGGAAATTCTGTTAAAAAAAATAAAACGACAGCCATGATTTGTTCAACTGACACAGAACAAACTCTGTTGTTGAAGCAGTTCCTGAGAAAGGGCTTGAAACGTCCAATTTGAAAATGACAGAGGGACGCTGAGTCCTTCGGTGCATCCATTCAGCTTGCAGGAAAGAATTTTCCCAAGCCCAGTGTTCTCACATTTGCGCTTGAATCTCAAATAAACCTCCTAGTGTTTCCCAACTTCACAGACAGAGGGGTAACGGGGGAGCGAGGGGGTTGGTGGAGTGGGGGAGTGGATTGTGAGTAGAAAAGCATTTTATAGAGATGCTGATTTCTTATTCACCCAGCCTCTGCAAGAGCAGAAACATGGAGGAATGCAGAAGGAAAGCCCTCCCTCTCATTGAGAGGCCATCGTATATGAATTTGAAAAAGGATTCCCTGGTGGGAAAAGGCTGACCCCCAAACCCATTGAGGAAAAAAGCTGCTGCTGTGCTGTGCTGCCGAGGGCCTCTCTCTGCAGAGGTGGCTTCTGGTACGAGGTGGCTGTTGTTCTCATCTGCAGATAGAGAGAGAGGGGGAATGAAAGAAAGAGAAAAAGAGAGAGAGAGAGAAGAGAGAGAGGTAGAGAGAGCGAGAGACATCTCCGGATGTTCACGACAAGCCCTCATCTGCCTTTGCAGCAGAGCGAATTAATAACAATAAAGTCCCGCTTGAGTCCACTAAAATGGGCTGTTGCCAGATCCTTATCACATCTTTTTAGAAGCAGTAGTAAAAAGACTAAAAGACATATCATCCTGCATTCCAGCTCATTTTGCCGATATCCTCTTGCTTTCTGTTTTGTCTGTGGTAGATCAAGATGTAGGCATTTTGAGGCATGAAGATCGCCGTGACAAAGAGCTGTCAGACCTGATAAGAATTGTAAACACAGTAACATAGTCTATGTGTGGCAGAGATAAACATCCCGTGATAAACAAAATTATCTTTGGGATGTGATGTTCTGTTGTATAATTTCATGTGCTGTTGCCCTCTAACAATGAAAATAAATGAAAATAATTGACCCAAAATTACTTTGATAAACAATGGCTGTACAAAATGAGTTACAAATTAATTTGGAGGCCTTTACAGCTGCTACATTCTTTGTGTGGCCAATTTATCATATGTTCATCTATAACTGTGTAATGTTTACTTTCAACATACTATAAACACACACCAGATCACCATTATGGTGATGAATGGTCTTGCTTGGATCCATTCCAGATCAGAGGCACAATAGGGGCCAGAGGCAGCAAGTCCACATCCTGGCAGTGCTCTTTGGATGTGCACTTCTCTCATATCCCCTGATTTGAATTCAGTTAAAGTCAGTTTTATGCATGGACTCTGGGAGATTTGGGGGAATGAAAGAATTCACTTTTTCAGTTTACGTGACTATTAAGCAGATGTTGGAAGAAAAATATTCCTCAGTGGAGAAGGGCCAATAATAACATTTGGATATCCACATTATCCGAGGACGAACACATAGCATTTCAGCAGAATGTGTGCGCGTGTTTGAGTGTGTGTGTGCGTTTGCATGGGTTAACCTCAGAAATATCCTCTAATCCTTAAAAACAACTTGGTTTATGTCTCTCTGAAAACGCTGTGTGGTCATCAATGACATACAGTGCCCTAATATCAATGCTTTACGTCTGATAATATGCACGACAATGATGTGTATGTGGTGAAGAAGAGGTGAAGTACACTATTTCTGGGTTATGGGATGAAATATGTCATCAATTTACCTCTGAATCAGCCGAAAAGCATTCATCATAATATTGACCTTTACATGCCTGTTTGATATTCACAGGCATGTGAAAATGTAACTGAATACATTTTGTCAGAGGTATAACAAAGGTTTACTGCATAGTATTGATCATTATAGGTTGAACATTTATTAATAGGCACATTTAATGTAGAAAATAGGGGATTTTGGTTGACGTGATATTGTAGTTCTGTTCAACACCTTCCTAATATTGAGTTTCACCCCCTTTTGCCCTCAGAACAGCCTCAATTTGTCGGAGTATGGACTCTACAAGGTTTAAAAAGCATTCCACAGGGATGCTGGCCCATGTTGACTCCAAAGCTTTCCACAGTTGTGTCAAGTTGGCTCGATGTCTTTTGGGTGGTGGACCATTCTTGATATACATGGGAAACTGTTGTGTGTGAAAAACCAGCAGCATTGCAGTTAACACGCGAAAAACCAATGTACCTGGCACCTACTAACACACCCCGTTCAATGGCACTTAAATATTTTGTCACACTCTGAATGGCACACATACACAATCCATGTCTCAATTGTCTAAAGGCTTAACAATCATTCTTTAACCTGTTAAATAAAAAAAATAAAAAAATATACACTGATTGAAGTGGATTTAACAGTAGACATCAATAAGGGATCATAGCTTTCACCTGGATTTACCTGGTCAGTCTATGTCATGGAAACAGATCCTAATGTTTTGCACACTCAGTGTATATGTAGATGTTACGGAATTTTAGGGAAAGGGAAAGGGGATACTTATCAGTTGCACAACTGAATGCATTCAACCAAAATGTGTCTTCCGCATTTAACCCAACCCATCTGAATCAGAGAGGTGTGGGGGGCTGCCTTAATCGATATCCATGTCATCAGCGCCCCGGGAGCAGTTGTTGTTGGGGGTTAACTCTTTTGCTCAAGGGCAGAACGGCACTCTGAAACCTTCGGTTACTTGCTCAATGCTCTTAACCGCTAGGCTACTTGCCGAATGTTGCTTTGATGGACATTTTTGTGAGGAGATTCATAGCTTGCTTGCTGGATATTTATAAATTTTTATTTAGACTGAGCTGAAGATGCATCCCACTCATAACCTACATCTCTGTATGTGAAGGACTGTTGTGAAAAATGTATGGTAATGACAGCCCAGTGACAGCTCAGAGTTAAGGTTTCCAGCATGACATAGCATTAGCATGAGCTGTTCACAGCGGCCCCATTAAAGATGCTCTTTATTCAAAGCCTTTCAGACGCTCTGGAGCAGCTCTGTTCTGTGGTGTTGATGGGCCCACTGCCTAAATGATGCCCAGAGAGCCTCTGTAGACTGCTAAAGTTCAGGGCTTTTCTTCCGCCCCCTCTATTCAGACCCCTGTGGGTCTATTTACCAAGGCCACATGCTACCGTTCCACTGAGGAGCCCCCAACTTCCATTGCACGTAGAAACTTCTTCGTTTTTAGGACCGTCATCCATTTATTTTCTAGAATTGGCAGTGAGAGTCAAAAATGTGCCACTCAATCAAACACCCATGAGAAAGTATGAACATTGGGAAAGCAAACTAGGAAACACAATGAATGTGTGTGTCTTACTTTTAGGATGCTGCATTTAACTATACAATGCATGATCAATTGCGCACACACTCATTGAGGAGACCAAGGGTTGCAGAAAGACAGATAAAGAAGGTAGGGGGGCATATAAAAGGGACCAATTAGGCTTTGCAGTAGCAGCTTTGATGTGGCATTCGTATCTGAGAGACCTCCATAGTAAAGCAATGGATGTAGAGGGCTCTGGATGGGGACGGGGGGTGGGGACGGGGCAGTGTTTCAGATAAACAAGCCCTGGGATATGTTCCGGGATTTATCCAATAGCATTGAGGAGTATAACCTCTGTCACAGGTTTCATGAATAAGTTCATCAACTACATCGTACCCACAGTGACCCACATTTCCCAACCAGCAGCCATGGATTACAGGCAACATTCGCACCGAGCTAAATGCTCGAGCTATCGCTTTCAAGTAGCTGGACACTAATCCGGACGCTTATGAAAAATCCCACTATGCCCTCCGATGAACCATGAAACAGGCAAAGCGTCAATACAGGACTAAGATTGAATCCTACTACACTGGCTCTGACGCTCGTCGGATGTAGCAGGGCTTGAAAACGATTCCGGACTACAAAGGGAAACCCAGCCGGGAGCTGCCCAGTGACGCGAGCCTACCAGACGAGCTAAATGACTTCTATGCTCGCTTCGAGGCAAGCAACACTGAAGCATGCACGAGAGCACCAGCTGCTCCGGACGACTATGTGATCACGCTCTCCGTAGCTGATGTGAGCAAGACCTTTAAACAGGTCAACATTCACAAGCTGTGGGGCCAGACGGATTACCAGGACGTGTACTCAAAGCATGCGCTGACCAACTGGTAGGTGTTTTCACTGACATTTTCAAACTCTCCCTGGCCTAGTCTGTAATACCTACATGTTTCAAACGGACCACCATAGAAAGTGAAGGTAACCTGCCTAAATGATTACCACCTGTAGCACTCATGTCGGTAGCCATGAAGTGTTTTTAAAGGCTGGTCATGGCTCACATCAACACCATCATGCAAGAAACTCTGGACCCACTCCAATTCACATACCGCCCCCAACAGATCCACAGATGACACATTATAGTTGAAGGCATTCAGTTGTACAACTGACTAGGTATCACACTCCACAATGCCCTTTCCCACCTGGACAAAAGGAACACTTTTGTGAGAATGCTGTTCATTGACTACAGCTCAGTGTTCAATATCATAGTGCACATAAAGCTCATCACTAAACTAAGGACCCTGTGATTAAACACCTCCCTCTGCAACTGGATCCTGGATTTCCCAAAGGGCCGCCCCCAAGTGGTAAGAGTAGGCAACAACACATCTGCCACGCTGATCCTCAACACTGGGGCCCCTCAGGGGTGTGTGCTCAGTCATCTCCTATACTCCCTGTTCACTCATGACTGTGTGGCCAAGCACGACTCTGACACCATCATTATGTTTGCTGACAACACAACAGTGGTAGGCCTGATCTTTAAAAAAAGATTTAACTAGGCAAGTCAGAACCTCTTAGAGATCGGGCTACTTTTTTCAACATTCTGTTTAAAATTGCGCAACATTTCAACGTCCTGCTACTCATGCCAGGAATATAGTATATGCATATGATTAGTATGTGTGCATAGAAAACACTCTGAAGTTTCTAGAACTGGTTCAATGGTGTCTGTGACTATAACAGAACGAGTTCCGTGGTCAAAATCGTAAGGAAACCTGATCACAAAATCGACGGAGAAAAAATCAATCCGCCAGTCTATGTATTGTCTATTGGAAGGAAAAATACTTAAGGGTGAGATTACAGTTCCTACAGCTTCCACACGATGTCGCCAGTGTTGTGATTTCGATTTAACTAAATCCTTGGTCATCTGAGTAATAGCCACATCCGGTTTTCAGGTCCACAGCTGTGAAAAATGGAACCGGAAAAGCTGGCTATGTTTCCCAAACTTGTGCCTATTGAATACAGATCGCTCCGTGATCAATTTGATCGTTTATTAACGTTTACTAATACCTAAAGTTGGATTACAGAAGTAGTTTGAAGTGTTTTGTCAAAGTTTATAGGCAACTTTTTTAATTAAAAAAAATAACGTTGCGTTTAAAAACTGTGTTTTTCCTGGATCTGACGGTCTTCATAAATGGACATTTTGGGTATACAAGGACCGATTTAATCGAAAAAAATAACCAATTGTGATGTTTATGGGACATATAGAAGTGCCAACAAAGAAGCTCGTCAAAGGTAATGAATGTTTTATATTTTATTTCTGTGTTTTGTGTAGCGCCGGCTACGCTAATTCCTTTGTTTTACGTCCCCTTCTGGTATTTCATGCTATCAGATAATAGCTTCTCATGCTTTCGCCGAAAAGCATTTTACAAATCTGACTTGTTGGCTAGATTCACAACAAGTGTAGCTTGAATTGAGTACCCTACATGTGAGTTTTAATGAAAGTTTGAGTTTTAACGAGTGCTATTAGCATTTGGCGTAGCGCATTTGCATTTATTGTTGGCAAGGTGGGACACTAGCGTGTTGGGTGGGCCAGAGAGGTTAAGAACAAATTCTTATTAACAATGACGGCCTACCCAAGCCAAACCCTAAGCCACTTGTGCGCCGCCCTATGGGACTCCCTATCACAGCCAGTTGTGATACAGCCTGGATTTGAAACAGGGTCTGTAGTGATGCCTCTAGCACTGAGATGCAGTGCCTTAGAACACTGCGCCACTCGGGAGCCCCTGATCACTGACAATGATTCGATAACATATAGGGAGGAGGTCAGAGACCTGGCAGTGTGGTGCCAGGACAACAACCTCTCTCAATGTGAGCAAGACAAAGGAGCTGATTGTAGACTATAGGAAAAGGTGGGACGAACAGGCCCACATTAACATCGACGGGACTGAAGTGGAGCGGGTCGAGAGTTTCAAGTTCCTTGGTGTCCACATCACCAACAAGCTATCATGGTCCAAACACACCAAGACAGTTGTGAAGAGGGCACGACAACACCTTTTCCCTTCAGGAAACTGAAAGATTTGGCATGGGTCCACAGATCCTCAAAAAGTTCAACAACAAACATTGAGAACATCTTGACTAGTTTTATCACCGCATGGTATGGTGCCGACCTTAAGGCGCTACAGAGGGTAGTGTGTACGGTCCAGTACATCACTGGGGCCAAGTTTCCTGTCATCCAGGACCTACTATTGAATTCGGAAGTTTACATACACTTAGGTTAGAGTCATTAAAACTCATTTTTCAACCACTCCACAAACTTCTTGTTAACAAACTATAGTTTTGGCAAGTCAGCCAGTCATCTGCTTTGTGCATGACACAAGTAATTTTTCCAACAATTGTTTACAGACAGATTATTTCACTTATAATTCACTGTATCACAATTCCAGTGGGTCGGAAGTTTACGTACACTAAGCTGACTGTGCCTTTAAACAGCTTGGAAAATTCCAGAAAATTATGTCATGGCTTTAGAAGGTTCTGATAGGCTTTGGAGGTTTACCTGTGGGTGTATGTCAAGGCCTACCTTCAAACTCAGTGCATCTTCACTTGACATTGTGTAAAAATCTAAAGAAATCAGCCAGGACCTCAGAAAATAAATTGTTGACCTTCGCAAGTCTGGTTCATCCTTCGGAGCAATTTCCAAATGCCTGAAGTTACCACGTCCATCTGTACAAACAATAGTACGCAAGTATAAACGCCATGGGACCACACAGCCGTCATACCACTTAGGAAGGAGACGCGTTCTGTCTAGAGATGAACGTACTTTGGTCTGAAAAGTGCAAATCAATCCCAGAACAACAGCAAAGGAACTTACGAAGATGCCGCAGTAAACCAAGTCCTATATCGACATAACCTGAAAGGCCGCTCAGCAAGGAAGAAGCCACTGCTCCAAAACCGCCATAAAAAAGCCAGCCTACGGTTTGCAACTGCACATGGGAACAAAGATTGTACTTTTTGGAGAAATGTCCTCTGGTCTGATGAAAGAAAAATAGAACTGTTTGGCCATAATGAACATTGTTATGTGTGGAGGAAAAACGTGAAGGCTTGCAAGCTAAAGAACACCATCCCAACCATGAAGCACGGGGGTGGCAGCATCATGTTGTGGGGGTACTTTGCTGCAGGACGGACTGGTGCACTTCACAAAATAGATGGCATCACGAGGATGGAAAATTACGTGGTTATATTGAAGTAACATCAGTCAGGAAATGAAAGCTTGGTCGCAAATGGGTGTTCCACATGGACAATGACTTCCAACGTTGTGGCAAAATGGCTTAAGGACAACAAAGTCAAGGTATTTGAGTGGCCATCACAAAGCCCTGACCTTAATCCTATAGAATATTTGTGGGCAGAGCTGAAAAAGCATGTGAAAGCAAGGAGGCCTACAAACCTGACTCAGTTACACCAGCTCTGTCAGGAGGAATGGGCCAAAATGCACCCAATTTATTGTGGGAAGCTTGTGGAAGGTTACCCGAAACGTTTGACCCAAGTTAAACAATTTAAAGGCAATGCTACCAAATACTAATTGAGTGAATGTAAACTTCTGACCCACTGGGAATGTGATGAAATAAATAAAAGCTGAAATAAATCATTCTCTCTACTATTAGTCTGACATTTCACATTCTTAAAATAAAGTGGTGATCCTAACTGACCTAAGACAGGGAATTTTTACTAGGATTAAATGTCAGGAGTTGTGAAAAACTGAGTTTAAATGTATTTGGCTACAGTGTATGTAAACTTCCAACTTCAACTGTATATACTCGGTGTGTCAGAGAATGGCCCCAAAAATTGTCAAATACTCCAGTCACCCAAGTCAAAGACTGTTCTTTCTGCAACCACACGGCAAGCGGTACCAGAGTGCCAAGTCTAGGACCAAAAAGCTCCTTAACAGCTTCTACCCCCAAGTCATAAGAGTGCTGAACAATTAAACCATCCGGACTATTTACATTGACCCCCCCCCCCCCCCCCCGCTACTCCCTGTTTATTATCTTTGCATAGTCACTTTAGAAATGACCTTGACTAACCTGAATTCCCGCACATTGACTCGGTATATAGCCTCATTTTTTACATTTATTATATTACTTTTTGATTGATTTGATTATTATTATTATTTTCTACTTTTGTTTATTTAGTAAATATTTGATTAACACTATTTGAGCATTTGGTTGCAAATAAGCATTCGGACACGTGACAAATACCATTTTATTAGATTTTATTTGGATTTTTATCAATGGAAAACCCACTAATCAATTCATAGGCAACAGAAAATAATTAAAGTAGTGAGATCCTGAGCTGGGCCTGAGATGCCTGAGAGTTCCTAATGACCACAATGAATATGGCAGCGCTAGGCAACTGGCTTCCCCAAACACAGAGAGGGGGTAACAAGCCCTGGGGGCCGACCCAGGCAGAATGGCCCTCTAATTGGCCTCTCACTAGTGACAGGGCCGGCTAATATGCAGCATTGTGCACAGAGGAATAGACCGGTGTGAGAAAGTTTATTATTCCAAGGGACTAGGCTGAAAATAGAGGAGCCTTATTCCAGAGTTACCTCTTTGGGAATCAGGCCAAATTAGAGAGATTTTTCACCTCTAACAGAGGTGCATGGCTGACACACTCCAATCAAGGACATTTACAGGCCATCTTTGTTGGAACATTCCTGTTTCACTCAGTAATGCATTCTAATTATTTTGTCAAGCATGCCATTCTCTGTGCTGATTATAATGAGTCAAGCTCCAACATCATAATGGGGAAAATATGTTTCAATAGAAATGTGGAGAGTTGCTGTTTGTGTGGAATTCCGAACTTATCCTCCACAGATGCGCAGACATCCCCGCTAAATCAATTAAATATTTGTGTGCTGAGTTGGAGCCCAAGTGAGAGAGAGCAACAGATGGCATGGTGAGATACCTGTCAACAGCCCTAGCCTCTGTGTGGGAGAGGTGGGACCAGGTTTTGTTAGACCTGCCTGCTCTGTTATGAGGAGTCAAATCAATAGCAAATGGTGTCATCCTAGTTTTAACCAAGTACCACACCACCCATATGGGATGCTGTGACAGGTGTCATAATCTCACGATCACTGGATTCTACATGATAATGCATGGATGGTGTGGCTGTACTCCAACAACAGAGTGCATAGCTACTTTTAACCCACAGTGAAAGACCCTTCAAAGTCCAAAGTGATTTACGATGGGATGGGTAGATATAACGGATAAAGCATACCCATACATTCTAACTGCTTGGGCTTACAAATCAGTAATGTGATAAATGCCTGAGATTAAAATTCTTCATGCCAAATTAATGTGAAATTCCCCAGTATGTAGCATACCAGGCCAAAGACAACTGCTAAGCAGTCTCTAAAATTAGCAGTGTCTGGTATGTAGGAGGACTCCTGTCAGTGTCGCACATGGTATGGCATTTCAGAGCTCATTCAGGACAACGGAGATGGAGCCTACCAGGTCCAAACCGAGGCCAATGATGACAGCGAAACACCAACACAGACAGTAACACCTGAAAGGGATCAATCAGAGATTGACAATACATACAGCTTCAATTTACCATAGAAGGGGATTGCCTTCTCTGTGAACCTGTATTGCTCAACCAAAACCATAACCAGTTATTTATGATCCTGATTAACACCCAAAGGTTAAACTAAGAGCAACAATAACATTTTGATTGACATAATGCCAAGATGTTCTGTATGTGTCTGGCTCAACTGGCTGGGTGAGCTTTGCTTGATGTGAAAAATATATACCAACCTTCATTCAACCAGGCAAGTCAGTAATGAACAAATTCTTATGTACAATGACGGCCTACACCAATTGTGCACCACCCTATTGGATGCCCAATCACAGGATGTGGTACAGCCTGGATTTGAACCAGGCACTGCAGTGACTCCTCTTGCACCACTCAGGAGTCATATATACTATAGACTATATACTCCTCCTAATGTGTTTGTATAATTCGTTAAACTATTGAACACCTACTGCCATATTCGCAATCCCATGAAGAGACACAGCTAAGTAGTATTGCACATAAAGTATTCCTTTCCTATGACAACATCAGAGTAGATTTACAACCTGTTCACTTGTTTCATGTCAATCTCCTGAGTTGATGGAAGAAAAAAAGGCAGGACAGGAGAGAGACAGTGGAGGCGCAGGCCTCAGGTGTGAACAGGTGTGTGGGTTCACTGCCATACAGGAATGAGAGCAGCTCCAAGTGCACAGCTGCAGGGAGGGGCTCACAGACATGTATGCTGAGCCTCCCAGGCCATACAGCCAATGTTGAAATAGTTTTTCCCAGGAGAGTAGAGTGTGGGTGGGGGCTTCTACATGTCTGGAGGTGGGGGTTGGTAGCTGCAAGAGAGAGGAAGGAGAAAGGGGTGAGAAAGAGTGAGATCTTGAAAATACTTTGCAGTGTGTGCGTTTGTTTGCTTATGTGAAAATTTGTGTGCATTAGGCGTAGCTGAGTAAAAGAGCATTAGAGGGATAGTGAGCAGCAGAAGCTAGTTTGACTATTCGCTGAATGCATGGTAGTCGGGTCACCCGGGCAACTACTGTCCCATTCAATCCATGATTTAACAAAGTCAGTCATTTGCAAACCTGCCATTATACATCCTGTTGATACACCAATGAGACCATTCCTACGTTTTACTTTTCTAAGCCACCGGCTGCATCAATCAAAGCCATGGGACAGATTAGGTTTCAGACGAGATCCGTCCCTTCTGGCTGGATACAAACAAAATTAAATTAAATCAAAGTTTAAGTAGAAGTGTTTAGAAACATATTATATTCTTATTTACAATAAAAGTGACTCCAAAATGACACAATACATTATTTACCATTAATTTCTATTGGGCACAAAATAATCTGAAATACAACCAAAACAAACAGCAAATGCATCCAACAAGTTTGTACAGTCACAAGTTTGATGTAATCATTGCATGCTAGGAATATACAGTGAGGGAAAAAAGTATTTGATTTTGTATGTTTGCCCACTGACAAAGAAATTATGGTAGGTTTATTTGAACAGTGAGAGACAGAATAACAACAAACAAATCCAGAAAAATGTATGTCAAAAATGTTATAAATTGATTTGCGTTTTAATAAGGGAAATAAGTATTTGACCTCTCTACAAAACATGACTTACTACTTGGTGGCAAAACCCTTGTTGGCAATCACAGAGGTCAGACGTTTATTGTAGTAGGCCACCAGGTTTGCACACATCTCAGGAGGGATTTTGTCCCACTCCTCTTTGTAGATCTTCTCCAAGTCATTAAGGTTTCGAGACTGACGTTTGGGAACTCGAACCTTCAGCTCCCTTCACAGATTTTCTATGGGATTAAGGTCTGGAGACTGGCTAGGCCACTCCAGGACCTTAATGTGCTTCTTCTTGAGCCACTCCTTTGTTGCCTTGGCTGTTTGTTTTGGGTCATTGTCATCCTGGAATATCCATCCACGACCCATTTTCAATGCCCTGGCTGAGGGAAGGAGGTTCTCACCCAGGATTTGACGGTACATGGCCCCGTCCATTGTCCCTTTGATGTGGTGAAGTTGTCCTGTCCCCTTAGCAGAAAAACACCCCCAAAGCATAATGTTTCCACCTCCATGTTTGACGGTGGGGATGGTGTTCTTGGGGTCATAGGCAGCATTCCTCCTCCTCCAAACATGGCGAGTTGAGTTGATGCCAAAGAGCTCCATTTTGGTCTCAATTGACCACAACACTTTCACCCAGTTGTCCTCTGAATCATTCAGATGTTCATTGGCAAACTTCAGACAGGCATGTATATTTGCTTTCTTGAGCAGGGGGACCTTGCGGGCGCTGCATGATTTCAGTCCTTCACGGCCTAGTGTGTTACCTCCCGTGTAGTTCTGGGATGACTCCTCACCATTCTCATGATCATTGCAACTCCACGAGGTGAGATCTTGCATGGAGCCCCAAGGCCGAGGGAGATTGACAGTTCTTTTGTGTTTCTTCCATTTGCAAATAATCGCCTTTTGCCTGTTGTCACCTTTTCACCGAGCTGCTTGGCGATGGTCTTGTCGCCCATTCCAGCCTTGTGTAGGTCTACAATCTTGTCCCTGACATCCTTGGAGAGCTCTTTGGTCCTGGCCATGGTGGAGAGTTTGGAATCTGATTGATTGATTACTTCTGTGGACAGGTGTCTTTTATACAGGTAACAAACTGAGATTAGGAGCACTCCCTTTAAGAGTGTGCTCCTAATCCCAGCTCGTTACCTGTATAAAAGACACCTGGGATCCAGAAATCTTTCTGATTGAGAGGGGGTCAAATACTTATTTCCCTCATTAAAATGCAAATCAATTCATAACTTTTTTGACATGAGTTTTTCTGGATTTTTTTGTTGTTATTCTGTCTCTCACAGTTCCAATAAACCTACCATTGAAATTATAGACGGATCATTTTATTGTCAGTGGGCAAACGTACAAAATCATCAGGGGATCAAATACTTTTTTTCCCTCACTGTAGGACCAAACACTAAACTTTGTACTAAAACAACAACATTGTCACTGTCCCAATACTTTTGGAGCTCACTTTATATACTGTATATTTATATTCCAGATTTTCATTGCAATCAAAATGTGGAAATTGAGATGTGGGTTGTTTTGGATACTTTAAATCCTTTCACTTTATTGTAATGTAAAAATAATTGTATGACAAGCTATCTGCGCTAATGTTGCTATTTTGTAGAAAGACCTTGTTGATACTAGCCAGATGGCCACAGCTAGATAACTACCTAGCAAGATGATGAATAAACAATTTAATTCACTCTGCATTATCCATAGACAAATGTTTAGCTAGCTAGCTAGCTAGCTAAGATTAGCTTATTCGCCAGCTAGCACAACACAGCTATCTAGCAAAGGACACTGCACTAACTCAGTAGCTAACACAGGCAGCTGTTTCATGGAAACTAGTTAATCCATTGTGATTTAAATACAATGACAATACAGCTACTGTGGTTAGCTATCTTGGAGAAAGTATTTAGTCTTGTGTGCATTGCGTCTGTGCACTTAGCTAGCTACCATCCCATAGCCTACATTGAATATGAAGTGTGACTGGCTCATCAGTGGATGTACAGATTTTTTGTTTTTATATATATTTTTTTTGGCTCCCCCCTTGGGGGTTCGTGCTCTCTAACTGGCTCCAAGTCAAGTTGTTGGCCACTGACTAGCATTGCAATTCTACAGGTTCGTCGCTACTGGGTCGGCATGCAGCAGGTACTGCTTTTGTTCTAGCAAGAGAAGCAATGGCCTTCCACTGTGATAAGTACCTATCGGCAGTCAATGGCAGAGAAATTCTTGGTGTATTTAATGCTTAAAAAAGGTTCACACTTTCTTTCGATGTTGCTTGATAAATCTTTCTTGATAAGTGTGTAGGCCTATTAGCTGGCCAAAATTACATGAAAAAGGATAAAAAAATATATGAACAGTAATTTCAGCAGTTCAGAATTATTTAGATTTTAGGTAGCAAAGCAGTTAATATCCTATCCCAAACTTGTAGGAAGCGAAAGGCATCTTGCTGTCATTCGTTAGCTATGCCATTTTGAGCCGCATCCCATTTCTTGCTAGCCCTGGCCACTTGCCTTCACTCCCCTCAAAGATGTAAAAGCATTGGATAGGTATAGATTAATTGTCTACCAATGCAGTTCCACCAATCCACTGCTTTTAATCTTTGAGGGGCTCTGAACAAGTGCATAGGTGAAAAGGGATGCATACACACACGCAGTCTTCCCGTTTTCTAGTTAGTTGTCAATAATTGTTGTAGCTGACAGCTGACTTCTCAGATAAACAGTGATGTTGCTTGTTGTTTGTTTTAGCCAGCTTGTTGTCATTACTTTACACAAAGCTGCCAGTATGCTCTGAATTTAAGGTAACCAATGATTATTTTACGAGTGGTTCCAACAATCATCTGTCACCTCAGATCATGGATGGAAAGATGAGAGCATCTTCAACGAGGACCAAGTGAGGTATGTTAAGCTACCACCCAGTACTCATACACCACCATTTTCTGACACAATATCATCCCAGCAGCTTCATCCACTGCCAGAGAGTGAGCCAGACAAACAGGCTGATCTTTGGTGTCCTTGAAACAGTTGATGCTGTGTAATGTATTCTGCAGTTGATTCCATTTATTCACCCTATGCATTTTAACAACTTTTTTCCTTCTCAATCTGCTGTCTCTTCCCTCTGTGTCTCAGACACTACTGGATATTATTCCTGTTATTATCTTTCACAACTTCAATCACTACAGGTCCTGTGGAGAAACAACGCTGAGTGACTCAGGCAAAGACGGGAACACTGCAGCGAATGCAAATTTCCTCCAATTCACTCTGAGTACACTGTCCTCGGCTTTAGACGAAGATCAGTTGGATGTCAAATCTCACAGCTCAAGTGCTCAAACTTGATGATGCATTTGTAATGCAGATCTTAATAGGGATATGGTGAGTAATATGAAGGGGTGCTATAATGGGTGCATTATATGGGTGCAATAACGACACGTTTATGGGCCTTCTTCAGAATCCTCTTTAAGGAGACCATGACAAAATTCAGAATTGCAATATTTTCACAACAGGGACCAAAAAGGGAAAGTGCTAATCTAAACTGGATATCAGCCTACGTACAGGGTTTCACAGAACCCACTGTAAGGAGGGTGTAAAATGATCAGTGACACATGACAGGATGCTCGTGTGTCCATCAGCATATATTACTAGCGCGATACTAATTACCAGCAACTCAGGGGTTGATTATAATAAATCACCAAGCAGCACCAGACACTATTATGCTAATGATAGCTCATTTGGAGTGGTCGGGTTTGGGGGCCTAAGAGGATTTGGACAGCGCTACCATTCTGGCTCAGGGAAATGGTTTATTGGGCACAATATCATTAGAACAGGGAATGAATACCAACACCATCCATCGCTTCCAAGTATATTATTTGCTAATGTTCATTCTCTGGATAATAAAGTAGACGAGCTCAGGGCGAGGATCTTCTTCCAGAGAGACATCAGGGATTGTAACATACTCTGTTTAACGGAAACATGGCTCTCTCAGTATATACTGTCCCCGTCCATACAACCATTTGAGTTCACAGTACATCGCGAAGAAAGGAAGAAAGAACTCTCCGGGAAAAAGAAAGGCAGGGGTTGTATGTTTCGTGATGAACTACTCATGGTGTGATTGTGATAACATACAGAAACTCAAGTCCTTTTGTTCACCAGACCTAGAATATCTCACAAATAAAATGCCGACCGTATTACCTCTCAAGAGAATTCTCTTTGTTTATAGCCAAAGTTGTGCATATTCCCCCTCAAGCCAATACCACGACTGCCCTCAAAGTACTACACTGGACTTTATGCAAACTGGAGACCACATATCCTGAGGCCGCATTTATTATAGCTGGGGATTTTAACAAAGCAAATTTGAGGAAAACACTACCAACACAGATTGTAGTACTCACGCTGGTAAAACATTGGACCAATGCTACTCAACTTCAAAATGCCTACAAGGCCATCCCTGGCCCTCCCTTCGGAAAATCTGATCCCGACTCCATTTTGGTCCTCCCTGCCTAAAGGCAGAAACTCAAACAGGAAGTAGAAGTGCTAAGATCTATTCAACGTTGGTCTGACCAATCGGAATACATGCTTCAAGATTGTTTTGATCACGCAGACTGGGATATGTTTCGGGTCGCCTATGAGAAAACACTGACAAATACACAAATACACGGAAGTGTATAGGAGATATTGTATCCACCGTGAATATTAAAACTTATCCAAACCAGGAACCGTGGATAGATGGCAGCATTTGCACAAAACTAAAAGCTCGAACCACCGCATTTAACCATGGCAAGGTGACTAGGAATATGGCTGAATACAAACAGTGTAGTTATTCTCTCCGTAAGGCAATCAAACAGGTGAAACATCAGTCCAGAGACAAAGTGGAGTCGCAATAAAACGTTTCAGACACGAGACATATGTGGCAGGGTCTACAGACAACACCTCCACTTCGCTGATCCTCAACACAAGTGCCCCACAAGGGTGCGCGCTCAGACCCCTCCTGTACTCCCTGTTTACCCATGACTGCATGGCCACGCACGCCTCCGACTCAATCATCAAGTTTGTAGACGACACAACAGTAGTAGGCCTGATTACCAAAAATTATGAGACAGCCTACAGGGAGGTGGCAGGAAAATAACCTCTCACTCAATGTCAACAAAACAAAGGAGCTGATCGTGGACTTCAGGAACCCTCAGAAACTTTTACAGACTTTTACAACTTTTGCACAATTGAGAGCATCCTGTAGGGCTGTATAAGAAGCCTGGTATGGCAACTGCACTGCCCGCAACCACAGGGTTCTCCAGAGGGTGGTGAGGTCTGCCCATCACATCACCGGAGGCAAACTACCTGCCCTCCAGGACACCTACAGCACCCGATGTCACAGGAAGGCCAAAAAGATCATCAAGAACATCAACACCCCGAGCCACGGCCTGTTCACCTCGCTATCATCCAGAAGGCGAGGTCAGTACAGGTGCATCAAAGCTAGGACCGAGAGACTGAAAAACAGCTGTATCCTTACAGTTTTAGACAGTTGTGGCTATTTGAGCATAGTGTAGGCCTATCAACAACAAAAAATGGCGCAAATCCCATAACATTTTCACATGGAATAAGCTTTTGATTCCTTTGATGTAGCCTACAGTAGCCTATAGGTGGTGTTCTTTGCTGGCCTCAATTGCATGAGACTCAATTGCAAAAAAACGTTTTTACATTATGAAGGGCATTATGAAGTGTTGCAGCAGTATTATACAAAGCTGCGAGTTACTCAGTAAGTACTGAGAACTGTTCACAAAGACAGGTACTGGTGATGGAATAGACTATCAAAGTAAAGGTCAATTACCCATTGAACAGAGCTTGAAAAAAGTAGCATTAAATCCACCGCTATGTTCTACTTCTTACAGTCAACTACAGCTTTTCAAAAGATAATCTTACAAAAGGCATTAGACTAACTTTAAAGAACACCACAGAGGATAAAGTAAGCTAAACAGACTTGATTACATCAGTCTTTATTGAATATGTGCTCTCTTGGCAAGTATGTTTTTCCATTACTTGACTTTATATTGAAACCATTTAGCATTCCAGCTTTAATCAGATGTTTTTATCAATTAATTACCATATATAAACTGTGTTAACTGCACTGGAAATGACCCATGGAGAACCACTCCTTAAGTTTCACATGCCCAGTTAGACTTTTCCCAATAGTCCATCTATGTCCTCTGAGAAAGCCAGTCTCACATGGGAAAAACACACAGGAAAATGTCAGTGAAGTGATAGCCAGCACACAAACCATCTCAAATCTCATTTAGATAAGAACAACAGCTAATACTGACCAGGCACAACCCACTGGGCACTCACTGGTTGAATCAATGTTGTTTCCACATCATTTCAATGAAATGACACTGAACCTATGTGGAATAGACATTGAATTGACGTCTGTGCTCAAGGAGAATGCTGTGATTACACCAGCGTCTCAAGCCATGCAAACAGAGCGGAAATGGGATTGAATTTCACAGCCCTGATATCAGGCAGCACACACGGATGCAATCAATTGGGTATCAGCAATCTGGAACACACACTGTATGGAGTTCACACCCGTACTGTTTACTCTGGTTAGAGTGGCAGGGATAAAAAATGGGAACATGTTTCTTCTCTTTGGCTTTGTAAATAAATAGCATGGCACAAACACGCACACCACATACATACACGCACACCACACACATACACGCACACTCTCACTCTCTGTCTCTCTCTGTCTCTCTCTGTCTCTGTCTTTCTCTGTCTCTCTCTCTCTCGCTCTCTTTTCTTGGGGCCGCAAAACAACAATACTGAGGTTATGGCCTTATCTCAGTGACATCAGTGAAGAAACTCAGTGAAGAAACACACTTGCTATGGCTTTATATCACCTGTCATTACATTGTAGGATAGTTATTTATCCACTAGAACCCAGAGAGTGTTCTTCAATGGAAGCGTCTCTAACATCAAGTATGTACAGTGCGGTGTCCCTCGGAGCAGTTGCCTTTGGCCGTTACTCTTCTCTATTTTTATTCACAAATGATTTGCCACTGGTCTTACACAAAGCTACAATGACTATGCATGCGGATGATTTCACACACTACATGTCAGCATCCAAAGCCAGTGATTTCACTGACATTCTAAAAAGGGAGTTATAGTCGGTATCAGAATGGGTGATAAATAATAAACTGGTGTTAAATACATCTCAAACTAAAGGCATTGTTTTTTTGTTCAAAACATTCTGTAAGACCTAAACCTCAACTGGAGTTGTGGATAAAGCCTGTGACTATTGAGCAAGTTGAGGAAGCTATACTCCTAGGTATAGCACTGGATGGTCAAGTATCATGGTCAACTCATGTTGACAAAGTTGTTGTGAAGATGGGAAGGGGTATGTCTATTGTAAAAAAATGTTCTTCGTTTTTGACACAAATCAATTGTATTAGTTGTTCAGGCTCTGGTCTTGTCCAATCTTGATTATTGTCCGTTAATATGGTCAAGTGCTGCAAAGAAAAAACCTAGCAAAGCTGCAGTTGGCTCGAAACAGAGCAGCACACCTTGCCCTTAACTGCACATACAGAACTAATATCAACAACATGCATAACAGTTTTTCCTGGTTGAGGGTTGATGAGATTAACTGCATCTCTTCTAGTTTTTATGAGAAATATTACTGTGATGAAAATTTCAGATTGTCAAATAACATTCAGCTGAGATACTCATACATACCCCACGATACCCCAAGATATGCCACCAGGGGTCTCTCCACAGACCCCAAGTCACAGCAACGCACTGTGTTATTTTTTATTTATTTATTGTACCTTTATTTAACTAGGCAAGTCAGTTAAGAACAAATTCTTATTTTCAATGACGGCCTAGGAACAGTGGGTTAACTGCCTGTTCAGGGGCAGAACGACAGATTTGTACCTTGTCAGCTTGGGGATTTGAACTTGCGTCATGATCACATGGAACGCCCTTCCATCGCCAATTACTCAAGCAAACTGCAAAATGACCTTAAACAACATATTTAAAAACATCTCATGGAACGGCGGGAACTGTGATGGGACACACACCCATGAACACACGCAAACACACTCTAACACACATTTTTTGATGTTGCTGTATTGTATGTATTATTTCTTAGTTGTAGTGTTTGTATATCATATTTAACATTTCTGTGACTGTCCTTGTCTGTCAGTGTATCAGTGTTTTGTTACTTGTCATGTTTTGAGTTTCTTGTGGACCCCAGAAGAGTAGCTGCTGTTTCTGCAAAAGCCAATCCAAATAAATAAACAAATTAACATCAGCACGGGGACTTTGTTAGAACTTTTCAACTCTTAAGAGGCTAAACCACTGTCTGAAAATAGTACCAAACTCTCTCTGGCTGTTCAGCTATCCTGTCCTTTCAGGATGGCCTCTATGTAAGGCTATAATACACTGTCCCCTCAAATGTGAAATGTGGAATACATGTTTTCTTAGTCAATGGAAAGTGGAGAAAGGAAGAAAAACACATCTTAAACACGTTGGGCAACCATTGCATACATCCAGTGCACCCATTTTCTATTTGTTCAATACACAAGGCGTGAGGCTTTTACTCATGAAGTGGGTATTTCCGTCAAGGTGACACATTGGCTAAGTCACAGGATGGGCTGAGTCACAGGATGTGTTTAATGCTCTCTCATTGGAAATAACTCAAATACATATCCTGCATACATTTCATGCACATATTTTGGTCACACTTTATTTGGATAGTCCCATATAGATGATCTACAGATGGTCATACTATCAACAAACTCTCTGTTGATAGGCAACTGCTTGCTAAGGTTAGGGTTAGGTTTAGAATAAGGGTTAGGATAAGGGTTAATTTTTAAGGTTTAGGGCTAAGGTTTCCACACACTTAACGTGCGTAGATCTATGTGCGTGCATGCGCTGGCTGGAGTCAGTTTTTGTCGAAATGTGCACATTTTGGTAACATAATACCTCAAGATCCTGATTCTCAAATAGTAACATTCACAAGGGGGCGACAGAGGTTTTCTTGTTGTCTTCTCATTTGTTTGTATTCTTGTCTTGTTGTATTCCGTTGCTAGCTGTCACGTTCTGACCTTAGTTCTTTTGTTATGTCTTTGTTTTAGGTTGGTCAGGGCGTGAGTTGGGGTGGGTTGTCTATGTTGGTTTTTCTATGTTGTGTTTTGCGTTTGGCCTGGTATGGTTCTCAATCAGAGGCAGGTGTCGTTAGTTGTCTCTGATTGAGAATCATACTTAGGTAGCCTTTTCCCACCTGTGTTTTGTGGGTGATTGTTTTCTGTCTTTGTGTATGTCACCAGACAGGACTGTTTCATTTCGTGTCATTCTCTTTGTTATTTTTGCTTTAGTATTCTGTGTTTAATAAATTAATCAAGAACACGTACCACGCTGCGCCTTGGTCCTCCGATCCTTCGTACTCCTCAGACGAGGACGACGAACCTTCCACTAGCAAGTTGGCTAAACACTGCAAGCCAGCTAGCCTTTCCCAATGTGAAATAATCACATTTATAATGAATTAACACGCCTTGGCAAATATTCTTATCCTTGCCAGTGTAACCTGCAACATTATCCCAATTTGATATGCTGCTTCAATGTATTTGCTCCCTTATAAAGTAAATATAGAATGTCATAATATTTTGGCACAGAGAGAGAAAAAAAAGCATACGGCTATCTGTTTTAAGGTTTCCAAATAGCCGAGAATAACGTCATCATTTCTAAACAAAATGCCTTTTGGGGGGATTCTAATGAGGCTACAAAGTTATATGGTTTATTGTTTGAACAGTCACTGAGATTATATTTGGCTATCATTGCAAAATAAAATGCATTCGGAAAGTATTCAGACCCCTTGACTTATTCCACATGGTTTACATTACAGCCTTATTCTAAAATCTCATCAATAAAACGAAATCCTCATCAATATACACACAATACCCCATAATGATAAACATAAAATGTACATTTTTGTACATTAATAAAAAATAAAAAACAGAAATACCTAATTTACGTATTTAGACCCTTTGCTATGAGACCTGAAAATGTAGCTCAGGTGCATCATGTTTCCATTGATTATCCTTGAAATGTTTCCACATCTTGATTGGAGTCCACCTGCGGTAAATTCAATTGTTGGACATGATTTGGAAAGGCACACACCTGTCTATATAAGGAGGTGACCAAGAACCCAATGGTCACTCTGACAGAGCTCTTCTGTGGAGATGGGAGAAACTTCCAGAAGGACAAACAAAACTGCAGCACTCCACAAATCAGGCCTTTATGGTAGTGTCTCCAGACGGAAGCCACTCCTCAATGAAAGGCAGGCATATGACAGCTCACTTGGAGTTTGCCAAAAGAGTTCAATCTTGGTTTCATCAGACCATGAGAAACAAGATTCTATTAAATATTTGGCACCATCCCTACAGTGATGCGTGGTGTTGGCAGCATTATGCTGTGGGGATTTTTTTCAGTGGCAGGGACTGGGAAACTAGTAAGGATTGAAGGAAAGATGAACGGAGAAAGGTAAAAGAGAGATCCTTGATGAAAACTTGCTCCAGAGTGCTCAGGACCTCAGACTAGGGTGAAGTTTCACCGTCCAACAGGACAACTATCCTAAGCACACAGGCAAGACAATTCAGGAGTGGCTTTGGGAAAGTCTCAATGTCCTTGAGTGGCCCGGACTTGAACCTGTTCGAACATATCTTGAGAGACCTGAAAATAGCTGTGCAGTGATGCTCCCCATCCAACCTGACAGAGCTTGAGAGGATCTGCAGAGAAGAATGGGAGAAAGTCCTCAAATACATGTGTGCCAAGCTTGTAGCGTCATACCCAAGAAGCCTCAAGGCTGTAAAAGCTGCCCAAGGTACTTCAACAAAGTACTGAGTAAAGGGTATGAATAATTATGTAAATGTGATATTACCGTATTTTATTTTTAATACATTTGCAAAAATGTTCGAAAAATCTGTTTCTGCTTTGTCATTATTGGGGTATTGTGTGTACATTGATGAGGGGAAAAAATAATTTAGTCTATTTTAGAATAAAGCTGTAACGTAACAAAATGTTGAAAAAGTCAAGGGGTCTGAATACTTTCCGAATGCACCATAGGCTGCTTATTTAATGCACAGCTAAACCAAGATAGCAATCTTGAAGCTTAAGTTAAGTGATTCTGGAGTTGATTAGCTTCCCACATCACCAAGTGAAATAATCCTATTTGTAATGAAATAATATGCCTGTAAAATATTCTTATACTTGATGATGTAACCTACAATATAATCCCAATTCTACAGTGGGGCAAAAAAGTATTTAGTCAGCCACCAATTGTGCAAGTTCTCCCACTTAAAAAGATGCGAGAGGCCTGTAATTTTCATCATAGGTACTCTTCAACAATGACAGACGAAATGAGAAAAAAAATCCAGAGAATCACATTGCAGGATTTTTAATGAATTTATTTGCAAATTATGGTGGAAAATAAGTATTTGGTCAATTACAAAAGTTTATCTTAATACTTTGTCATTGCCAACAAAGGGTATATAACAGAGGTCAAACGTTTTCTGTAAAGTCTTCACAAGGTTTTCACACACTGTTGCTGGTATTTTGGCCCATTCCTCCATTCAGATCTCCTCTAGAGCAGTGATGTTTTGGGGCTGTTGCTGGGCAAACACAGACTTTCAACTCCCTCCAAAGATTTTCTATGGGGTTGAGATCTAGAGACTGGCTAGGCCACTCCAGGACCTTGAAATACTTCTTACGAAGCCACTCCTTCGTTGCCCGGGCGGTGTGTTTGGGATCATTGTCATGCTGAAAGACCCAGCCTCGTTTCATCTTCAATGCCCTTGCTGATGGAAGGAGGTTTTCACTCAAAATCTCATGATACATAGCCCCATTCCTTCTTTCCTTTACACGGATCAGTCGTCCTGGTCCCTTTGCAGAAAAACAGCCCCAAAGCATGATGTTTCCACCCCCATGCTTCACAGTAGGTATGGTGTTCTTTGGATGCAACTCAGCATTCTTTGTCCTCCAAACACCACAGATGGTTTCATCTGACCATATGACATTCTCCCAATCTTCTTCTGGATCATCCAAATGCTCTCTAGCACACTTCAGACGGGCCTGGTCATGTACTGGCTTAAGCAGGGGGACACGTCTGGCACTGCAGGATTTGAGTCCCTGTCAGCGTAGTGTGTTACTGATGGTAGACTTGGTTACTTTGGTCCCAGCTCTCTGCAGGTCATTCACTAGGTCCCCCCGTGTGGTTCTGGGATTTTTGCTCACCGTTCTTGTGATCATTTTGACCCCACGGGGTGAGATCTTGCGTGGAGCCCCAGATCGAGGGAGATTATCAGTGGTCTTGAATGTCTTCCATTTCCTAATAATTGCTCCCACAGTTGATTTCTTCAAATCAAGCTGCTTACCTATTGCAGATTCAGTCTTCCCAGACTGGTGCAGGTCTACAATTTAGTTTCTGGTGTCCTTTGACAGCTCTTTGGTCTTGGCCATAGTGGAGTTTGGAGTGTGACTGTTTGAGGTTGTGGACAGGTGTCTTTTATACTGATAACAAGTTCAAACAGGTGCCATTAATACAGGTAACGAGTGGAGGACAGAGGAGCCTCGTAAAGAAGTTACAGGTCTGTGAGAGCCAGAAATCTTGCTTGTTTGTAGGTGACCAAATACTTATTTTCCACCATAATTTCCACCATAATTTGCAAATAAATTCATAAAAAATCCTACAATGTGATTTTCTGGATTTGTTGATCAAAATTACAGTCCTCTCTCATCTTTTTAAGTTTCCTGCATTAAAGTCCCCGGCAGCTAGGAGTGCCACCTCTGGATGAGCATTTTCTTGTTTGCTTTTGGCCTTATCAGCTCATTGAGTGCGGTCTTAGTGCCAGCATCAGTTTGTGGTGGTAAATAGACAGCTACGAAGAATATAGATGAAAACTCTCTTGGTAAATAGTGTGGTATACAGCTTATCATGAGACACTCTACCTCAGGCGAGCAAAACCTTGAGACTTTCTTAATATTAGATTTTGTGTACCAGCTGTTATTTACAAATAGACACAGAACACCATCCCTTGTCTTACAGGACTCAGCTGTTCTATCTTGCCGATACATGGAAAACCTAGTCAGCTGTGTGTTATCCATGTTGTCGTTCAGCCTCGACTTGGTGAAACATAAGATATTACAGTTTTTTATGTCCCGTAGGTTAGTCGGAGCTCATCCATTTCATTATCCAATGATTGCACGTTGGTTAATAGGACTTATGGTAGAGGTGGATTACCCACTCGACCTACGTCCCCGATTTCTCCATCGGTTCTTCAAGCAAATAATGGGGACTTGGGCCTTGTCTGGTGTCTGAAGTAAATCCTTTGCGTTCGACTCGTTAAAGAAAACATCTTTGTCCAGTACGAGGTGATTAATCGCTGTCCTGATATCCAGAAGCTCTTTTCGGTCTTAAGAGACGGTGGCTGAAACATTATGTACAAAATACAACATACACAATAGCACAATTGGTTAGGAGCCTGTAAAAGGACAGCCGTCTCCTCCTGCGCCATTTATGATGTTATAAGAGGCGTATATCAATATGAAAAATGAGTAACACTTTCTTTGGATAGTTCCAAGTAGAGCGTGTGTAGATGGTTTGTAGATGTTCAGTAGATGTTCAGTAACTGTCAACAACATTTCAACACTCCACTAAGGGACTATTTATACCCTATGGAGTCAGAACCGACGGAGCATGTCACAATGTCATTTTTCGTCACAAAGGGTCAGCTCCTTGTAGCAGGCTCCGACATTCTACTTACTCCAGTGCCACATGAAAATTGTATCAGAGACTCTCCAAACAATAAATGAAACAACATTGTGGCCTTATTAGAATCCCCCCATAATTATTTTGTTTAGAAGCAATAACTATTGATTTCAGGCTATTGGTAAAAACAGCTGCGAGATATGTACATTTTCTCTGTGACCAAAACATGATGGCATTCTATTTTTAGCTGATATTGGAGTGAATACATTGATGCGGTATATACAGTGGGACAAAAAAGTATTTAGTCTGCCACCAATTATGCAAGTTCTTCCACTTAAAACCTCTTGATAGTACCCATCTCGGATCTGGGATCGTGAATACAGCCTCAAGCTCATTACCATAACGCAACTAACGTTAACTATTCATGAAAATCGCAAATGAAATGAAATGAATATGCTAGCTCTCAAGCTTAGCCTTTTCTTAACAACACTGTCATCTCAGATTTTCAAAATATGCTTTTCAACCATAACAAAACAAGCATTTGTGTAAGAGTATTGATAGCTAGCGTAGCATTTAGCGTAGCATTCACCGGGCAACATTTTCACAAAAACCAGAAAAGCATTCAAATAAAATAATTTACCTTTGAAGAACTTCGGATGTTTTCAATGAGGAGACTCTCAGTTAGATAGCAAATGTTCAGTTTTTCAAAAAAGATTCTTTGTGTTATCAGAAATCGCTCCGTTTTGTTCATCACGTTTGGCTTAGGTGGTCAGATGATGAAGATGCTAAGCTACCGGACTGTTTCGCTAGCACAGACTGGAATACGTTAAAAGATTCTTCCGATGGCACATCAGTCACTGGCTTCATAAATAAGTGCATCGATGACGTCCTCCCCACAGTGACTGTACATACATACCCCAACCAGGAGCCATGGATTACAGGCAACAGCCGCATTGATCTAAAGGATAGAGCTACCGCTTTCAAGGAGCGGGACTCTAACCTGGACATTATTTTAAAAAATCACGCTATGCCCTCCGACGAACCATCAAACAGGCAAAGAGTCAATACAGGACTAAGATTGAATCGTAATACACCGGCTCCGACTCTTGTCGGATGTGGCAGGGCCTGCAAATTATAATGGACCATAAAGGGAAGCTCAGCCGCAAGCTGCCCAGTGACACGAGCCTACCAGACGAGCTAAATGACTTCTATGCTTGATTTGAGGCAAGCAACACTGAAGCATGCATGAGAGCACCAGCTGTTCCGGACGACTGTGTGATCACGCTCTCTGTAGCTGATCTTTAAACAGGTCAACATTCACAAGGCCGCAGGGCCAGACGGATTAACAGGACGTGTACTCAGAGCATGTGCTGACCAACTGGCACGTGTCTTCACTGACATTTTCAACCTCTCCCTGACTGAGTCTGTAATACCAACATGTTTCAAGCAGACCACCATAGTCCCTAAGTTAAATTACTCCAAGGTAACCCGTCTAAATCAATAGTGCCCTGTAGCACTCACATCATTAGCCATGAAGTGCCTCGAAAGTCTGATCATTGCTCACATCAACACCATTAACCCATAAACCCTAGACCCACTCCAATTTGCATACCGACCCAACATATCCACAGATGATGCAATCTCTTTTGCACTCCACACGGCCTTTTCCCACCTGGACAAAAGGAACACCTATGTGAGAATGCTATTCATTGACTACAGCTCAGCATTCAACACCATAGTGCCCTCAAAGCTCATTACTAAGCTAAGGTCCCAGGGACTTTGGTGTCCACATCACCAACAAACTATCATGGTCTAAACACACCAAGACAGTCGTGAAGAGGGCACAGCAACACCTATTCCCCCTGAGGAGACTGGATTGATTTGGCATGGGTTCTCAGATCCTCAAAAAGTTCTGGAGCTACACCATCGAGACCATCATGACTGGTTACAACACTGCCTGATATGGCAACTGCTTGGCCTCCGACTGCAAAGGCACTACAGAGGGTGCCTTGCAGCTAATCAAATGGCTTCCTGGACTATTTGCCCTGAACCCTCTGCTACTCTCTGTTTATTATCTATGCATAGTCACTTTACCTCTAACTACGTGTACATATTACGTTCAATTACCTTAACTAACCTACACACATACAGGTACCCCCTGTATATAGCCTCTCTACTGTTATTTTAATTGTAGCTCTTTAATTATTGTTATTTTTCTATTTTTCAATTTTTCTATTTTATATACTGTATATATATTTTTTTTTACATCAGTTTGTTTTAGTAAATACTTTCATAACACTTATTTTTCTTAAAACTGCATTGTCAGTTAAGGTCTACACCTGTTGTATTCGGCGCATGGAACAAATACAATTTGATTTTGATACACACATACTGTATATTTGATCATTTTTTACATCATGTAACTTGAGTGAATATTTCAATAAGGGGTTTAATCCACTACTTCCTTTGTTTTATGAAGAATACAACTGTGTTTTCCAGGGGCTCATCCTCTCCTCTACCAGCCAGGCTCAGAGCTGTGAGCTGCCATCCATCCACCCCCTGAACACCTGTTGGAGAGACTAGCAGCTTCTCCAAGGCATCTGACAAACAGGGACAAGCTGGAGGCTTTTGGACTTGTTCCCTCTTTGGCCTGTATATCTGTGATTCCCCTAGCCTTCCCAAATCCCCTCAGCAGTTCAGAGATATCTCTCAGCTGTTGTTAGTGTGTCCTCATTCTCGGACAGGCCTGCTATGCTCTCCAGCTGCAGGCTTTGCTATGGTCATTGGACTCCACTGAAGGGCACTATTGTCCATTCATAGGGTCAACTGTGTGAGAGGTCACATGAGGGAGAGCTCGGACCTGGCAGGAAAGGAAGGCCATTTGGGCCACAAACACCGTGCTCCAACACACTGAGTAAATATGGCCGAGCAGTAAGCACTCTGAAGACTGTACAACACTCCATGTATTGGTATGCATGGGAATATGTGTGTTCAATAATTGAAATCAGTGTGCAAATATAAAGTATCACATAATTCAATGCAATAGAGATTTAAGTATCTAAAAGTTAAATATCAAATCAAGTGTATGTCAACATCAGCAGATGTCACAAAGTGCTTATACAGAAACCCAGCCTAAAACCCCAAACAGCAAGCAATGCTGATCTTTCTTTCTTTAGTATAATGTGTCCCCTGAGAGTTAAGATACATGGCATGGCAGGGGACAGAGAGCGCCTAGCAGATGTGCAGATAAATCTTTGTTTCTCACTCAGTTAAGAAATTCAGCAGGCGCGGGAAGCAGTCCTCGTTCCTAGTCAAAGGCACCTTGCAAGTGCCAGAGAAACTGCAGAACAAATTGGAGAACAAACAGTCACACAGGGTCACCCACATTATCCTTTATCTACAAAGCCAAGGAGAACAGGAGGTGGCGTGGCTTTTCCTAACAGTAGGCAATAACACACGTTGTGATAATATTCATCTGACATCGTTTAAAATTACACTCTCATATAAGTCACCCACTTTCAAAGACTTACATGTCTTGGTAAGTTCAGGATCCTGTAATCAGAGACACTTAGCATGCAGTTTTTCCACAAATTTCAAATGAGGGGGAAAGTATGCTTAAACAATTACTTAAGAGGTTTTAATATTGAATCCATATCCAGTGATGATTCATTTTACTGAAAATTGTATGAATGGCAACACTAAAAAAGTCACAAGTGTGAGTTAGAATAACAATTAACTGCACCTGTTTGCTTGCCTTCTGCATTTAGTTCAAATGTCCTTCATTTGACACTAGATAAATATGTTCATGGACTTGACTGACATACAGTATGATGATATGGGACACAGACAGGCAGGCACGCACACAGGCAAATGCATGCACACAAATGCACAGTCACTCACACAGTAGTATGATAACATTTGAGTTTCTATTTCAGCCATGAAATTGTATGGCTACAGAATGGTGGTGTTATTTCACCAAAGAACTAGATAGGAAAAAATGTAGTTAATGTATATGGAAAGCAGGAGGAAAGCTCTTGTTGTTTCGTGCACCCTGCTGCCTCCCTTCATGGATATGATCATCTCGCGATCTGGGAGACTGTCGTTCAATCAAAACACCAATTAAAATCATCATGCAGCACTCCATGCATGACTCAATCATGGTAAACGCTTTTGCAACAGTACTGTCGGTGTCTTACTATCAAAGTATGCTGCCACAGTAATGTGCTTCTATTACCATGTTACCTTGGGATTGTCAGTGGAGCTCAATGTAGCATGACCTCTATAGTGTTTCAAACAATTGCAGGTAGGAGGAAATATGTACTGGGTCATTTTACTGGTACCACTGATTTTGAGGTATAGGTGAGATAAAACACTCACAATAAACTGCATCCCTAACTAAAATAACACTCTCATGGCATTATTAAGACACACATAAACAAATGCATAAACTAAACATAAATCTATTCCTGACATATCTGATGAATACAAAAAATGATATCACAATTTACCTCCAGTTCCCTGTGCCTACGGTGTAAACTCTGTTTTGCCGACAGACTAATTTGACAAGGGAAAAGATTGCTTCTTTTGAGATATATGAATAGAATTGGGAAATTCTCTTCAGAATACAAATGCTGCCTCTGTAGACATAATACATCTAATTATTTCTGCACAAGCAGATTATTTTCAGAGACAAACAAAAGCAGCAAAAAAGGGATGGAAATTCCTATTTTAGGGAGAAAAGAACTGAAGAGGCTTCAGAGAAATTTTCAAGGCACTTACAAAGCTTAACAAGATGCAAAAAGGAGAAAAAGGAAAGAAGCAATTACATTCTCACAATACCCCATTGCTATGTACATTTTCTGTGGTACCAAACAAGGTCACATATTTTCAGCCCAGGATAATGAGGGGCCTATAGCTCTGATAGACCCCGTTTTTTAAAAGCTAGCCCACCATGCAAGGACCCTGAGCCTTGACCTCCTATATTTTCCATAGTATCTCCATTGAGAGAACGAGAGAGAGGGATAGTGAGAAAGAGAGAACTTTGTTTTTAAAGAGAAAAGAGGGTTATTAATGGTCAACGGGTGCATTGGGGGAGGCGTTAAGGGAAGAGGAGGGTGTCGGGGGATTGTGGCCAAGAGGGTGTCTGAACCACTGACCTTTTCCTCCACTGCGCCGACAAATGGTAATAAGGGGCAATTATAAAGGGCCTCTTGGCCACAATTCACCTAATCCTGTAGAGGGAGCTGCAGCAAGATGTAATTACTGCGCGCTGGTACTCTGACCCAAAGCCTGGCGGAACTAAGCCCAGATGCAAAGCATGGCGGTCCAAACCCAACCTGGCTAATTCTGTGGCAGAGCACCAAGATATCCTCAGGCAGCACTCAGGCCTCAACAAAACACAGCTGCTCATCACTCTTCTGATACATCCTATTAACTCTCCTGATATCTAGTTGTGTCTCTCAGAACATTAAACCCTCCCACTGACTGACTTGACATATTATGTGGTAAACAGTAATACTGAAAGTTTACATGAAAAATGAATAGCCTTCATATGGAGGTCCCAGTCACACCCACACAGTTTCCAAAGTGTGTCAGTCAACAATGAAGCCAATGAGAGGTTCCAAGTCACATCCCACTGCCATAGTTTTATACAGTTACTTTACATGCTGACCGCACTGCTCACGTTGCAAAATAAATGTACATATATATGTTATTCTATCATTGCACCCACACTGCTCGCGCGTGTCAACGAGCGTCTGCATAGCCAGGCGCTAAAATAGAACTTGGTTCTGTTTGTGATTCTTGATGTGGTGCAAGTCCCGCCTCTCTGATCTCCTCATTGTTTTTTAGGAGCATATACACACATACCATCTCCTCATTGGTTTTTAGGAGCATATACTCACGTGGGTGATTGAAAGGGGAACTGAGGTCCACATTCCAGTCCAGTTGGTAGTGGTAATGCACCTTAACGTTGATTGCCAACTGCCATATAAAGTCCAAAGCCTGAAGGAGGAGAGATTACTAGAAACAAACTTTTACCCTTTTAACTGTGGATTAATTGTCAGAGTAGAGGACCGTGTGCATTTCAGGTAAAATAACAACCCAATGTTTATATCCCAGGACAAATTAGCTAGCTGTTAACAGCAAGCTAGCTAGCTGAATTGTCATAAATGTTTAATGCTTTGGACCTGTCCCCATATTAATATTGTTAGTTCAGAGTTTGTTTTGATATTTTAATCTGCGTGTCTTGATCGCGTCTGGTGTGGGTGGACAAAATCAACATGCGCACTGGCACGTGAGGTCAGGTAAGCATGTTAGGTTCCTGACGGACCTGTTGGCCATGATGACAACTGTCATTACCATCACCATCAGGTGGGCTGAATCTGGGATAAAACTGCAGGCAGCTGGGGAAATAATATATTTTCATGTGGGACATTGAAGTATATTGAATGGGGAAGGGTGTCTGATTTCTGCAGGGTTGTTGTTTTCACCTCCTGACAAATATATCACATTGTGAGGCAATGCTACAGTACAAACATTCACAATAAAGGAGGATGCAATGGGGATTTGTAGTCTCTTGCATAGAATTGTATATTCTGAAAGCATGGAGTTGTGGAAGGTGGTACATTCTGAGCAGAGGTGATAGAGTGGTAGCCAGGCCAAGCTGAGGCTCCAGACAGGATGATGTGGTGGTGGGTAGAGGAGGGGTGACAGCCAGCCCAGCCCTCCGCAACACAATGCTGTTTGACTAGAGAGCACACAGGCCCTCTAAGTCTCACTGCTGGGAAAGAGAAATGGGCAACTCCATTAATACCTGTCCACCAACGTTACTCAGCCAACACATAGTGATTTCTGGGCCCAATGAACCCTGCCAATTAGTAACGACTGTGTTTCTAACTCTTCCTTTACCCAGTCTGCAGCCTGTCTGATCTGCCTACTGAACACCGTGTCAGCCTGCCAGCGAGCACCCAGGGAGAGAAACACTAGCAGCCTACAGATTCTCTACCCAGTCTCACTGTATCAAGAGGGGAATGCATTTGGCTGATTCAAAATGCAGTCATACGTAGGTCTTCCGTGAACAAACACATCCAACTAAATGTTTGGTATACATGTTTCACACTTTTCTGGGTGATAATGTGTTATTTTCCTTTACATGTAGGCTACTACAGTATATGATTAGATTTCAGAACCAGATCTCTGTGTAAATGCAGATTGATTAACAGTCTGCGCACCAGGCTTTGCCCTTTTGCTCAATAGAGAGAGTTGAGTTTCCTGGGAAAATGATCTATTTCCAGTTTGTCTCTCGAGGTCAATTAAAAAGATACATTTAAGCATGGGCAGCAACAGCTGCAGTTGCTTCTCATCGGATTAGAACTAATGCCAACATCATGCTTAACAACATCATTTATTTAATGCCCCATCGATTCTACCCCAGCAGATAATTATTCATTAGGTTCCTGTTCGACTGACACTTAGCTCCTGGAACACGCTGAGGCTCTATTGGACTGCATGGACTAGATTACAGTATAGACATCCTCTAATTGCCCAAGTACCTGGACAGATTTCAGCAGTCCATGCTTGGATGTGTGGACTAGAACTACATTTAACGTAATGAGATGGTTATGAAAGTAATAACAGTGAATTATTTATTCAAGGCCTCAATAAGTACTTGGAAGACTAAAAGAGCTCTTACACACGTCACTCTCCCTACACTGAAGTGTAGATGATCTGTTTGGTGTTCAAAGGGAAAGTCTTTAACCTCGTTTGAAAAAGTGAACAGATGGATTTAATGGTCAATATTAGGAAACCATAATCCACATTGATATAATGGCATCTTCAAATGAGTGACACATTAATAATAGATGAATCATTGGGAAGTCTCCCTCTGTGCTACTTAGGATACTATCTCAATGGTCCTGGCATGCTCCTCAAGGATTGGCTCCCCTATAGTGAGGATAAAGCCTTTCAAAGGGACCATGATCTTTTCATGTCCACTTTTCATCTCTTCTCCCCTCAATACTGTACAACTAATTGCCTCCAGAGATCTATATTAGAATATTGTATTGCCACCTGAGAACAGGAGCCAACCAATATTCCATAACATGACATTATGGAGAGAGAAGATATGGTGTGCATATAGAAACATTTCATGTGTTTCCATGCACCGCAGACACATTTGTTTTTACAATAAATGCAATGCAACTGTTTTCCATGCCATCTGTAATGAAATCCAACAGGTAAACAAATTCCAGTGAGCTTGTTCTACACACAAGCATGTAGAAGTATCAGGACGACACCATTATTAATTCAATTCTGACAATTAGAATAATTACAGTCTATTTAAATGCCACTCAAAAGGGATAATCGATCCAATGTATTCAACACCCAATCAGAATGGATTCTCCCACCCCCAATTCCCACCTCCCATTTCATTGCCCTCCATTTATAATTCAACAGAAGTGACAACCGACAACCGTCACGTACGGCAGCGTGGTGCAAGCCTCGGGGGACACACAGACAGCCTTTGAACATTGGAGAATTAGATCAGGCACCAAAGTACAGGGTACAAACATAGACTACACAATTGAGTTTGAGCTGCCAAGGTCTCACCCTAACCCAATGGATATATTGAATCACATCCATGTAATGTTTCTGGCCCCTTCTAATGTATTTACACTTGATTTTTCTCAAGGAAGAGATGTTAAAAATAATGATGTTCGTTATTAAAATGTAATAAAGTGTTAATGTAATTAAACAATTGAGTTTTTTGGCTTCCCCATGAAGGAAAAAACATTTAAAAAAAATAATTATGCATTGATTGATAAACGTTGGTTTTGTTCGTGCCATGTCAAATCTAGTCAGGAAAATTGACAAGGACAACACACCTTCAATTGAGCTACACAACAAACAGTTAAAACATTGCTTTCTCTCTACAGCCTCTCATGTTTCCAGCAAAGGTCTTCTAGAGGTGAAATAATGAAGGTTAGACATGCAACGGATGCATCTAGCGTTACAGACAAGTGCTCCCTAGAGCACGCAGAGCTCACCGAGCTGGGAGAGAGGGACCATGACACAGACAAATGTAGAGGACAAAGATGGGCTTATGCATTGAAGAGTGACAAGAGGAGAATCAGGAAGGATTCCTATATCTTATCCATTAATTTACAGTATATAGAGTGTGGTCCATAATTATTGGCACCCTTGATAAAGATAAGCAAAATATACCGTATACAATACATAACAACACAAATACTGAGCTATATTGTAACGATCGTGACATACCAGGCCAAACACAGAAATACAAAACATAGAACAAAAACATAGAATGCCCACCCCAATTTACGCCCTGACCAAACCAAAAATAGAGACATAAAAAAGGAACTAAGGTCTGGACATTACATATATTCTATGCAAAAAAAATGTAAAATTATATTATCTTATACTAATACAATTGCCCAGAGAAAGATTTTATTTAACATATTTTAAAAAATCTAAAAAAGATAGGGGTCAACATTATTGTCTCCCCTGTTTTCAGTTTTTAATACTCCAGCACCCACCTCCCCTTGCGAGGATAACAACACTGGGCCTTTTTCTAAAATAATTTATGAGATTGGAGAACAGATTAAAAGGGATCTTAGACCATTCCTCCATACAGAGACTTTCCAGATCCTTGATATCCTTTGTCAGCACTTATGGACTGCACTCTTCATTTCAAAACACAGGTTTTCAATGGGCTTCAAGTGCAGAGACTGACATGGCCATCGCAAAATGTTGATTTTGTGGTTAATTAACCATGTTTTTGCACATTTTGATGTGTGCTTTGGGTTATTGTCTTGCTGGAAGATCCACTTGCGGCCAAGTGTCAGCCTCCTGGCAGAGCAAAACGGATTTTTAGGTTAAAATGTCCTGGTACTTGATAATGTTCATGATGCCGTTGACCACTGGTGTGTGCAGCCAAAGAGTTCTATTTTCATGTCATCTGACCATAGCACTGTCTGGAGTTTAATAAATGGCATTTGCACTTGGATTGAAATCGGTGCTATGGTCAAATGACATGAAAATGTAGCTCTTTGGCCACACACACAATTGGTGGGTTTGTTGTTGAAAAACAGAAGTATACGCAGAATACCTATGGTAAAATATGGTGGTGGATCTTTGATGTTATGGGGCTATTTTGCTTCCACTTGTCCTGGTGTACTCATTAAGGTCAGCAGCATCATGAACTTTACCAAGTACCAGGACCTGTAGCAATCACCAGAGCAGCAGTGGATACAATAGCAAAAACATTTTTCATAACAGTTTTACCATGAAAAGTATTGTGACAGCCAGTTGGAGGGCTTATTACTGTATTTAAGCGTCAGAGTCGGAAACCTCTGTGACCGCTCTTGTATGGGTGAGGGCTATCTAAGTAGCGCAGAGATGGGGCCCTTTTATTGTTAACTGGAAATAAACATATTTTTTATAAAGGCCATAGGACAAGTAGCTACACCAATGACTCCATGAGCCAAATTTCCAGTTGTCTGACTCCGAATGAGTTTTGTTTCATTATCAAACAGTGAAATAATTGCAAAGCATAGAAAAGTAGATGCTTTGCCACGTTGTTTCAATACAACTTCCTTCTAGTCCTGTTTGGATGGGTACCTCTACTACTGAGTAGGTTGATTTTGTATTCTTTCAGGTGTTTTGATTTTCTTTAATAAAGTCATTTATCTGACAAAATGATGTCACATTTTGGACCTGAATTGATCGTAAAGATCTATACACAATCTTGTACTGCTCAAAACTGATATAATATTCTGATTTTTCACTAGACAAATGTTGTCTAGTATTCTCTTAGGAAGTACAAATAGCTTTGAGGTTCAAATCAAATTTATTATAGGTTGTACACCTTTCACCACTTAATAATATCACTGTAATCGTAGCTCTGTACACTTGAAACGTACATAAACCACAGGAGTAGATCATATATACCACATTGATGCAGTCTATTTGATAAATATTGAGGAGCTTTGTTATGTTTTTGAAATACTCAACAGGCATAGAGGAAAATTAACTTTTGTTTCCTTGGAAAAATGGTTCCTACTTTGTTTAATTTGCACCACAAGAGAGTAGCTCTGCCTTCCAAGACCCGTTGATGCTTCTGTGGGAGGGGGATGCCGTGCAGTGTCAGAATTCCAAATGATGTCATCCACTGCTATGTGTTCCTATACTGTAGACCACACTGTGCTTGGGATATGTAATATAAATGGGAGAAGAAAGCTTCAACAAGAGACATTCAAATAAGGCTTGCAAGCAAAAACAACATGGCAACATCTGAATAATTATACAGGAGGATGTGGTAGTGGTTCATGGCGATTTTTAGAAAGTCAAGTGGAAATGTATTGTGGAATCAGGTCCGACTAACTGTCCGTGTATTTCAGTGGGAAATGTAATACAGTAATGTAATACAGGAAGATATGAAATATTGATACCACTCCACAGTGCTCCAGAGTGCCAAATCAATATTCTCTGACATTTGTAGTAAGGTGCAGGGCAGCAGGGGTGAGAGAGGAACAGAGCCATCACAAAGGACATGCTTTGGAGAGCTCTGACAGGCCTGGTGTGACCATTAGCTTTGTGAGAGACCCTGTGGAGTCAGGGGATGTGGGAGGTTGGCTAGGCAGCCACTGTGGGTCTGTCATTTAGAACACCCAACAGGGGAACACACCAGAATAACAAATGTTTTGCATTTTAGTCATTTAGCAGACACTTTTATCCAGAGCGACTTACAATTAGTGCATTCATCTTAAGATATATAGGTGAGACACCAACACATCACAATCGTACCAATACATTTTCCCTCAACTAAGCATTTGTCAGCAAAGTCCGTGCTAGTGGGAAAAGAGAAGTGCCTTTTTTTAGGTGGGCTCGGGTCACAAGAGACCAGAGGTGGCGGAACGGAGTACTATAAGGTTTTAGCATAGCCTGAATGTAAGGAGGGGTAGTTCACCTTTGAATATGATGCAAGCTTCTGGAAGCCAGTGGAGTGTGCAGAGGAGCAGGGTAACATGAGAGAACTTAGGGAGGTTGAACACCATCTGGGCTGCGGCATTCAGGATAAGTTGCAGGGGTTTGATGGAATTAACAGGGAGCCCAGTCAACAGTGAGTTGCAAAGGCTAGACAGGAGATGACAAGTAGCTGGATTTGCACTGCATGAGGAAAGGTTGTACTCTACAGATGTTGTGGAGCATGAACCTGCAGGAGTGTTTTGATGTTTGCAGAGAAAGACAAGGTGTTGTCCAGGGTCACACCAAGGTTATTTTCACTCTGGGAGGAGGACCGGGATGGAGAGGACTTTGAATGGTCAGGCCTTCACTGGGAGGAAGAGCAGCTTGAGGTGGTGGACTGACATCCTAGCTGAGATGTCTGCCAGGCATGCAGAGATGTGTGGCACCACCAGGGTGTCAGAAAAGGGGGGAAGGAGAAGAGTTGTTGAGTGTCATCCGCATAGCAATGATAGGAGAGACCATGTGAAGATATGACAGAGCCGAGTGACTTGGTGTAAATGAGAAAAGGATAGAGGGCCTATAACTGAGCCCTGGGGGACAGCAATAGTGTGAGCACGTGATGCTGACATAGATCCTCTCCATGCCACCTTGTAGAAGCGACCTGCCAGATAGGATGCAATCCAGGAGTGTGCAGAGCCTGAGACAACCAACCCTGAGAGGGTGGAGAGGAGGATCTGATGGTTCACAGTCGAAGGCAGGGGATAGATCTAGAAGTATGAGAACTGAGGAGAGCGAGTCAGCTTTGGCAAAGCAGAAAGCCTCTGTGACACAGAGGAGAGCTGTCTCAGTTGTGTGAGCTGCCTTGAAGCCTGACTGGTTAGGGTCAAGAAGATTGCTCTGAGAGAGATATGAGAGAGCTGGTCAAAGACAGCACACTCAAGTGTTTTGGAAATAAAAGAAAGAGGGAATATGGGTCTGAAGTTTTTGACTTCAGAGGAGTCGAGTGTTGGTTTCTTGAGGGGAGCGACTAGTCATCTTTAACACTACATTACAGTCATACACAGGCAGAAAATACTGGGTTTCATTCTGGAATAAAGCATTCAGCTACACACCACAAGGGTTGGAGGGATTATATTAGAGTTTTGAGAAACCCATTTAATTTTGTTAGGAAATAATCACTTTGTAAAGACAATGGACTGTTAAGTCAGTTTCTATAGTGTAACCCAGTGAACTGAAAAAGTAATGGTTCATAAGTTCGCATAATAGATCGGAAATACAAAACTGTAATGGGTAACTTGAATTCAGCAGACTGTAGCTATTATAATAAATATTCTTTAGACACCTCATATAAGTCTTGGCATCTGTTCCGGTTGTGTGTGATGATGGGTGGGATGTTTAAAAATCAGTCTCTGTGTCTCTGTATTGTGCAGAACAATGAGGATATGGCTCTGTACTTATCAGCTGCCTCCAGAAGCCTCACAGAGGATGACAGTTCCCAGCATTCTGCTCCAATTATAACGTCTGCAATTAAAATGCACTGATTCGTGACCAAAATTGAATGTAGAATTTAACAACAACAAAAGACAGTTCTACAGCTTGCTATCTTCAGATTTACATAATTAGGGGGCATGCAAATCGAATTACAAGATCCATTTATAAGACTGATAATTTCACCAAATAAATTGATTAACTTTGTTTTATTTAGGGTCAACTGTGAGCAATACAGCCTGATGTTTGAAAGTACCTTCAGAATACCATCCTTGCAGCCATACAGTCTTTGACCTCAAAGGAAACATTTTCTCTCTGTAACCATTGTTTTTCCTGCAAAGAGGAGAGAGGAAACAGTGAATGTGACTCATGGATTAGAATATTGATTTCAGCTAAACGAGAGGTTTATCTTTATCATGCACAGCGTGTCCCTGAGTGAGAGGAGAGCTAGACACCGCTCTGAACAGTCTACAGGGAGCTCCTAGGGGACTGGCCCCTAACAGGTACTATGAAATAATGAGGGATTTGATGAACCTGATCAATAATTTAATAGCTTTCCTATCAAAGCTTATGGTCAGCGGGTAGAACTTTGCAGTGCTATTTTAACATGTTACATTGCTGCTGTCTGTCTGTTCCCCACAATGTGAAACCACAGAGCAGCTAGCAGACAGCCCCCGGCCAGCCATGCATAGCAGAGAGAATAAGACCTATTTTCTGCTTTCATTGATTCTTCAGTTGGAAACATGGAAGATTCTGTCTGCTACAGTCAGCCTCCTAACCTGCACATACAGATGATATGACTTCATCTGATCTTCACATAAGAACAGTAGACCTATACTGTTTTTGTGAACGGACCTCAATTTTGAGCCTTGTTTCCCCACACTTCTGTGACTGTCTTTTGTCTTTATTTTTTTCTACAATGTCTTGAGAACGTCTGCAACTTTCATCTGCTCTGACAGCATGTCTGAAACCGGAAAGGCCAATATCACCTCTTTTCCACCTTATATTTGTTCCCCTTTTTTTCACGCACAGCTTTCATGAAAAAAAGATTTCATCTTGCTCGATTATTCTGAAGCGACTGCAGTACTTATTTGTTTTCCAATGGATCCCATTTTCTGTGTGCAATGCCGTTGAGGCTACAATATTTCACTCTTGCCAGTGAAACCCAGGAGATAATCAATATGACATGCCAAACAATAGAACACAATGATTTGAGTTTAATACCCTCGACTCGAGAATCACTAATGCTCCTGTTTCAGAAAATCGATATCCTCCACACCAAAGCGGTGCACACTGTAAGGAAGGGTGAAACTACATCTAGCACAAATAAAGACATTCATTTTTCACCCAGCTACTTCCACATGAAATCCAGATAACACCTTCAACCTCAGTACAATACAGCATATACAGTAAATTTACAACATGATTCTAAATCGGTCCAGCAGTAGGAGAATTACTGGTAGCCTGTGCCTCATGGGGTGGATACAGATACAGATGGATAAGCTGTCAGTTTGAAGACTGTAATAGTGTAATTGTATCTATTTACTTGCCCCTTTCTCTGGATTTGGATACGATTTGTTTCAACTCAAATTAGATTAATAGCTGCTCTATTATTATAGGCCACCGAGGTCTTAAGGCAGTTGATGATGAGTTGAGACGTGTCAGTGAAATGATCTGGAGTGGCTTTGTAAACGAGTACAGTGTAGAGGCCAACAGGTAATTAATTAACCATGTCCAGAAGGCAGCAGATGACAGCCACATTGCACTTCTTCAATTACAGGGTGTTGGATTCCATGCCTCAGAGGGCTGCCACAGCCCAGGAATCTCTTCCCCAAATCAGATACATGATAAATATTCAATGACGCATAGGCTTGTGGGTAAAAACCATCTCTGTTTCTCTCAAGTTGGAGGAAGGGAAGAGAGGCTTGATGGAGTGACGTAATATGGAGCACTCGCTCTCTCAAACCAAAGCTAAAGTCTCCATCAATGCCCCCTCAGGATCCACCCTATGATCTCCAAAACCAAAGACACCGGTGTCAGGAACCTGTCCCCATAGGCCACCCCTTTCCCTACAGGTAACAGCACACTAGAGGTTTCCCAAATTAATGCTGCACCATGAGGGGGGAGATAAAGCAATTAGACACTGTACAATCTAACTGTTGATGTTTTCATAGTATGTTCTCCAACAACAGACTATAAAGGCGCATGTGTGAGACATTATGGAAACTTTTTCACCTCACACCACCTCCTCTTTGAAGGACAACTTTATTATCTAAATAGATAGTCGTCTTACCATACAATCAGTGTTTTATTAAACTGTCTCTCGTGTTCCCCCCTGTGCCCCACATTAAAGGGTTAACATCAGTTGTGTTGGCCTGCCACTTCCCTGACTGAAGTCAGACGCTGACAGCATGATCAATAGAGCAGATGACTTCCCATTGTCAGCTATCACCTTTCCTCTGAGCGGGTATATGAGCCCAGGACACAGGCTGGAGAGGGCAAGTGTGGTGTGTGTGTGTGTGTATACGTGTGTGTGCATGTGCCTGCGTCCGTGCGTGTGTGCATACGTGCATGTACCAATTGAAATGCAGCTGGGCAATTAACTCAAATTACACATAATTTACACAGCCAAGTAAATGGCTTTTTCAAGAGATGCAACATATCTGATTTGTGCGAACCAATGGACTACACTCTTTGAAAATCACACATGATTTTGAAAGCTTGTATTAAGTGTCTGCTGAACCTTAAAAAGCCATTATCCGGAATGACTGCTACCAACAAGGTACCACCAAGTAAAAGAAAAAAACAAAGATTGTATTGCTTTTACAGTATAGTGTCCATTAGTAATTATTCTACAGACCACAAGGAAATAAAACAAATTGTTTGTAAATTCAGACAATTCAGTAATGCTTGTGTAGGTTTGTCAGCATTCAATTGAATAATATACTATACTTTTGACATCACCAACATTTAAATGAATGCTGTAATTGTCTTAATGCTTGTCACATTATCATGGGGGATGTTTTGCAGAATGGCATCAAACTTGAATGAGACTGATAATACTACAACCTAATATTTTTAATTGACCTATTCAACTAATCATTCTTGAGAGAAATTCAAATGAGTAGAAACCTGGTTATCGTGTGCTCTCGAACTCTGACCCTAATTAAGTCATCAGACATAGCCACTCGAACACGGGTCAGGATCCTGACTGTCCCTGTCTTCTACAGCAACCCTCCCTGAATACTAATGAGTCCCGAGGACCATGGCTGATCAACATAAAGAACCAGCATTTAAGAATTTTTGCATATTCAATGGATGATATATTTGGCCATCATATCATACCATGCACACGTTGGGTTTTCTCACTTCGCACTCACCCAGGCTCTGATGCCAAGTGCTACCCAGCGAAAGCTACATTAACATTATTAAGTGCTGAGGCAGTTTTCAAATGTTTTTTATTTCAATTTCACTTACTAATTTGCATTTCTTCAGAACCAGAATGCTGAACACACGACATAACACATGTGAGGAAGGAATGACATGAAAATTAGCATAAATGTAATCTGGATTTAGGCAACATTAAGTCAGGCAGTTAATCAGTGCTGTGTATGTACTGTGTGAGTTGATTGGCTGGGCTGGCCATGTCTGGAGCCAGCTTTAGGGGTTAGAACCCAGCAATCAGCCACAGTACTCTACTGCTGACAACCCTGGCAGCCCTGTACTCCAACAACATGCCCTAATCCAGACTCTGTCCAGCCCCCCCGGTGCACATTTAGTTTCCCCTAGTACTACACAGCTGATTCATATAATCAAAGCTTGATGATGAGTTGGATATTTGAATCAGCTGGGTAGTGCTAGGGCAAAAACAAAAATGTGCACCCCCTGGGGTCCCCAGAACCGAGTTTTGGAAAGGCTGCTCTAATCCTATTAAAGTAGATTGCTTACATACTGTATAACACCAAATCAATAAAGGGAAATGTAATCTCATTGCAGCTGAAAAATAAAGATTTCCCTAAAGATACTTAAAGTTGTGGTAATTTCACTCTATTGATGGAGCCATGGATGGGAAAAGGGGTGGTTGCAACTATTTCACAATATTCTGTGATAGTGACATACTCTGTGGGTGACACATTTGACAGCACGAAATGGGTGACATGAATAGTCCTGTACTTTAGAAGAACACTCAGGCAAATCCATAGAACCTGTCTGTGACACAAGCTCACCCACCTGTTCTAAATTGTGATGGCTTTGTGTTTCTCAGCCAACCTGGTGAATCTAGAACGAATGCTACGTTCACTTTTAAGAAAAGTGAAATAATAGTGAACATTGCATTCCCTCTGGATTTCTTAGCCTCAAGTCACCTCATACCGTATATTTTGGAGTAGCAATATTTATTTTGGAGATTTAAGTAATATCAATCGCCATTGTTCGTGTACCTGTGTGAGTGTCTCCATGGTAACAGGGATGACCCTTAGGGTTCTAACCTTTCGACAGATGAGCGTGTCTGGGGGGAGTGGCAGACTACCACATTAGTGTGCACAGACACTGCCTGGTCTTAGGGGAGAAGGATTTCAATTCATTACACAGTGATTTGTGCCCCTTTACTTCAGGCCACAAGGGAAAGTGAGCTCATAGCTACTCAGAGTGATCAGAGGCCTACTGATAAAATTATGTGTGTCTCCTCCGTCTTTTTATAGTTGTATGACAAACACACAGACTAATAGCTTTACGTTACTGTCAGTACAACACCTAGTGACCTCGTCAAAAGTGTCGCAACCTCTTGAAATAATGGGTTAAAGTCCCTGTCAGGCCCTTGAATCCTCAGCAAAGCCATAGATAACAAGATAACAGATCTGACATCAAATCAAACCAAATGTTATTGGCCACGTACACACATTTTGCAAGTTCAGCGAAATGCTTATGTTCCTAGCTCCAACAGTGCAGCAATACCTAACAATACAAAATGCACAAATCTCCCCCTCAAAATTAAGATAGAAATTAAGAAATATTAGAATGAGCAATGTCAGAGTGTGAGAATATAAATATATATGTATATGATGGTGTGTACAGACATTATAGACAGTTTTTGAGTGGAAATGGTGTGTACAACAGTAGTTATATAGGATGAGCCTCAACTAGAACAGAGTATTATTATTATTTTTATGTAATTTTTTACCTTTATTTAACCAGGATGTGCTCTCATTGAGATTTAAAATCTATTTTTCAAGAGCGTCCTGGCCAAGACAGGCAACACCAAGTCATTACAAAAATTACAGACAAACAACATGACAAACTACAAGTAATCAGTTATATACAGTATATACTGTACATATGAAGTGGGTAAAACAGTATGGAAACATTATTAAAGTGACTAATGTTCAATGTACATAGGGCAGTGGTTTCTAAGGTGCACCCGGTGGTAGCCAGCTAGTAACAGTGACTAAGTTTAGGGCAGGGTGCTGGGCGGAGGCCGGCTGGTGGTGACTATGGCCTGGAGATGGCCTGGAGATAGAAGCTGTTTTTCAGTCTTTCGGCCCCAGCTTTGATACACTTGTACTCTCTCCGCCTTCTAGATGGTAGCAGGATGAACAGGCCGTGGCTTGGGTGGCTGAGGTCCTCATTAATAATGAGACTGATATAGAGTTGGACACTGAGTGTCCATCTTAAAATAGTTGATACCTTATGATTTTTGAACTTTATTAATAACTGACCAATATATGGGGGCATGAGGATAATCTTACATTCCAATAGACAAGATAACAAAGAGAAACCCTCATTTACATAAATGTAATATTTCACTGATAGAAAAATCTGTACAAAACTAAATCAGTGGTTGTTTTTATAGTAGTGAGAAGCTAAGCTGGGAGCTAATTGAAGTGCCTTTAGTCATGCTAATGAGCACCGGTGCTTCACAGCAGAGCTTCTCAGAAGTATGATGGGCTTTTTACAGGAAGGAATTTCCCACCTTTCAGAAATGAAACGAGAGATTGCCTTCGTCTGCCAAATGCTAAAGGAGCCTCTCAATCAACTCTACCCTAAGAGAGTAAAGAAATTACGATAGGCTTAGGTTGCATGCAGTACGTTTGAATCCCATGCATGGCCTGGAAGAAATATTAAGCTGGTTCTGCATGAGTGTGTCATGGCCAGTATGACATTGGCTTCTTATTCTGCCATGTCCAGACTACTCTCTTTCATGATTGTGTTGCATGGTATCTGACTTCACATAATTAACCACTTGTTGGTGCTAATAGAGGCTATTATAAAAACTGTCAAATGTTCCATTGGCAACACCCAAAGTGGCATGTACAATCCACCACTGCTCTGGAGCAAGTCAATTTGCTCGGTTGAAATATACTGTATGTGAGATACCCAACCCTCATGTTTTTTTCTGTCCACATTAGCTGACTGAGCAAAAACTCTGGGACCTATATAGGTTTATGTTTTCCTGGCCAGCTTACATGGTCAGGAAAAAAATAACATTTCAGGATATCATTATTATTCTATTTGAATGCATTATGCAAAGAAAGGCTGTCTAAACTTCAATATATAATTGAAATGAAGCATTCTAACATTTATGTTTCCTTTTAGTCATTCAAACCAAGAAGCTCCATTGACACAAAAAACAATATATTTTCTAAGGGAGACCTGGTGTGAATCATAGCGGGTAGGTGTAGCACAAATTGCTTAAGTAAGTTATGAACAGACCTGCCTTTTCCATTAAATTCAGCCAAGCATCCAAATGGACCATTTCGTAGTGTCAGATTGGATGCCCTGTTGGTGAACAAAAATGCAAAGCGCTACGGGGGGGGGGGGGGGGACTGAGCTCCCTGCCATCCAAGACCTCTATACCAGGCAGTGTCTGAGTGAGGTTGGCCCGAAAAATTGCCAAAGACTCCAGTCACCCAAGCTATAGAGTGTTCACTCTGCTACCATCCGGCAAAATGGTACCAGAGCACTGGCTCTTGGACCAACAGCCTCTGAGACAGCTTTTACACCCAAGCCATAAGAGTGCAAATAGCTCTATGACTGGTAAAGAGTTAATGAATGGTTACCCGGACTATCTGCATTGACCCTATGCACACTCACAGGACTATATGGAATATAAACACTATATACAAACTCACTCACACACACACACTACACTGACATTCTCACACAAAACCTGCACACATACTGTACAAACACACTACACACACACACACACACACACACAATGACACTGTGTTCTTTATTTTACTCTTATTATCATCTATGCTGATGCCTAGTCACTTTACCGTGCCTTTATATACATACATACTGTATCTACTTCAAATACTTCGTACCCCTGCACAATGACCTGGTACTGGTACTCCCTGTATAGCTTCATTATTGTGTATTTTATTCCTCCAGTTACTATTTACATTTGTAAACAAGCATTTCACAGTAAAGTCTACACGTGTTGTATTCGGCTCGTCAAATAAAATTAGATTTTGATTTTATGCAAATTAGCCCAAACATCTGTGTTTTCTCACATTATTTGTTAGGACCCTAGAAAAATGAAACCGCTCCTACTCATGTATTTGAAGAGCCCTTCAACTCCATTTTGATTTTGTGGACCTCTCTCCTAGAGCATGCTATGGAGGTTATTATGTGCAGGGAATCATAGCAGGGCAATTTAAACTAGCAGGGGTACACACCCACTGAAGGGAGGGGTGGACAAAAGGATATATATGGAGCACAGGTGCCATTTCAAAATATATACATTGTACTGTGGTGAAAGATTACTCAGGTATTTGGAATTTGCCAACAAACATTTAGCAAGTAAAATATTAAAAATATTCAGGCTAATATCCTAATTTTAAGTGTAGCCGAAACTTTATCTGTTGACAAAATGATTATTTTGGCCACCATACATGCAGTGTATTATAATTACATGTTCAGAAAGGTTTTCAAGAAAGTAAACATGTTAATGCAGGCTAAGTGAATTTAAACAACGCAGCAAATGTAAGGCAGGCCAATGATAGAGCTACAGCGACAGAAGGAAGGAGGACCAGACCCAGATGAAATGTGAGTCCGGTAAAAGAGCTGGAGGGAGGCGTTAGTAAAATGGTAGAAGCCAGTGTGATTTTGCCTGGAGCAGAGCAGGCACCTGTGGGCCAGAGGGAAGGCCCCATGTCCTTGATGAAACCCCTCTGTAGTGTCAGCATGATGTGGGGATGCATCGTTACCAACACAGCTGTCTGCTGCTGTAAAGACTTAATCCGCCAGAACAATCCTCAATTCAGAGAGCCCTGCGGACAATCCACCAAGGTCAGTCAATCCACACTGGAGGCCTGAAGGCTGGGCAGCGGAGACAATGGGAGGGAAGCCTTGTTTAACACACAGTGCACATATCCCCTGCTGCGGGGAGCATGCCAAACATAGGCAAGGCAACTATAGAATGAAAGACAATTACTTTCCTTTTTATATCTCTTGCCACCTTTGAACCCCCCCCCCCCCCAAACAGACATTTCAAAGCGAATTGAATTGGCTAAAGAGCAGAAATTTATGTTTTTATGTCTAGATATCATTTGTTGTAAGTGCAGAGTCTACATTGCTGACATACATCATTTCTACTAATCATACACAAACAATTTTTTAAAACACCTTAGATTTGTGAGAACAATTCCACAGAAAAGCATGAGTAGTTTGTGTGGAAGGCACAAGATATTTATCCCTTATCCTACATTTTCTAGTTTCCTCTTCCCCCCTCGCTGAATGTTACTTGAATGCTCACATTGATACACAAGTTGACACAGACTACAAGCTATCATCTGGTGGACAATATGTTCTTCTAAAATAGATTTTCACTAACCCTAGAAATTGCCATCGTAATATTCAGGATCATCATCACACAAGTGAAATCTCTAGGCCTCCCATAGATCAATTGAAATGGCTGAAAGATGGAGAGCTGTGATGAAATACCTGCTAACATCTGTGTCACTGAGCATATTATGGATTCCTCCAATGTATTGACTCACAGGATTGCTTGAACCCATTTTTCAAGGCTTAAAGATCACAATTGTGAAAAATGTCACAGCCATTCAGGAGGAATATGACATGCTACAGTTAGGTAATTGATGAGACAGTCCCAGCAATGGCTCTTTATGAATCTGCTCCTAGAAGTGCTATCATTATGACACAATACTCAACGTATAGAATACATTAGGAGGACAGGGCCGAGATAATCACAAATATTTGCTCTCCCACTCGTCATTGCAGCATCGGTGAACTTTAAATACACAAAGGAATGTATTACATTTGTATTACATTTTAATCACAGGGGACCCCTTACCCACAGCTTTATTTGGTGTCAACAGTTGATGTTTAAGTAAAAATTTTCTGAGACAATTTAAATGACTTGCAATGGCTTAAAGTCTACGTTATGTTAAATCTATGAGCTTGTTTTTGTTAAGAGGTGCTATTATCTAGCATTACTGATAATTGCAGGTGAAACTCTACTTTGAAACATTTGCTTGCTGAGCTAGATAATTGCAATCAATTGTCCCAAATTGCTGGGATAATTGCTTACAGAATGTACAATTGTCTTCGTAATGACATTCATGACGTATAGATTGGATGTCTGGACAGAAGTTTTGAAGGCTGTGTTTTATTAGTTTGTTTTCTTAGCGTTCAGATATTCAATCATGAGAGGTAAAGAAATTCCCCAAAACTATGGTTAATATGTTGTAGACAGGATCAATACATTGATCCAAGTTCCAAATTCAGAGAGATGTTACATAATCTGTGTTACGAATCCCTTTTGGCCCGACAGTCTAGGGGGGATGGTAATGAGACTCGTAACATAACTCATGCAAATTATTATTGTGACAAAGGAAAAAAGTGTGAACGAAATAAGCACGACAACTGAAATCTACCGTCAAACTCTAGGTTTATTTATAAACACACGGTAATGGGGGGAGCAGGAAAAGGGGCTGAGCTGGACCCATGGAAAGAAACAATAAGTATTCAAAAACACCCCTAAGCTAGACTAGCCTACTTTAACAACAGCTAACTAACTAACCAAAAATACAGTGGGTGGTCCGCCCAGTTCTAACTAGTGTATTTAACAAAGTTCACCTACGGGTAGTGTATGCCCATGGGCGACTTGTCTTGGTTTCCCCCTTTTCCCACCAGCAACAAAACACAAACACCATAACCAAAAACAATACTCACAGGTGATGACAAAGTGCTATGAGGTGCTTAAACAAAAGAGAGGTTACGACACAAAGCGAGAGTGAAACACAGAGACCTACAGACATGGCATTTACAGAGAGATTGAGCTGAGCTGAGCTGGGCTCTAGAACAAACAAATGGGGTTTTTAAACCATGGGGAAGGAACTGTGATAGGTCAGGAAATTGGAGGAGGTGTGTCTTCTGATTGATGATTGATTGGGGAGTGATGATTTTCACCTGTGAGGGGAGAAGGAGAGAAAAGAAACACACACACAGGACACACACAGGATAACTGTATCCGTAACAATCTGGATAAGAGTGTCTGCTAAATGACTACATTGTAAAATGTAAATCATTCTGGAGGAAGAAAAAACAGAATATCCATTTTAATCGTTTACGGTGAAATTACATTCTGTCAGTAGATTGCATTGAAGACTGCCTCAAATCACTCCTCACTGCTTCTGAGTTATGAAATTCAAGCTTCCCTTGTGCCGGAAAAGAACAACCCTGTGAGCAAGGATTATTTTGTTTATTAATATACTAAGCCTCTTAAAAGTTTGACAATTCTTGATTTACTCCTCATAAGACAGTTATACATGTAAATGACGGCATCACTGTCCCCCATGGGCAAGAGGTTTAATGATGTGATACAAAATACTGCCCTATTTCCATACAGGATAGGAATATGAATTAACCCCCATGTCAACCAGGGCCAGTTTAATCAGCCCTACTCAAAGATTAACACCACAACCAACTGTGCAACACAAAGGGGATTGGCTGATTTCCTGGACACCACTAAGCTCAAACAGGAGAAAACTGAACACTGCTGTTTGTGAGTGCCATACAAACACAACAGTGTGTCAGATTTAGATATTGCTGTGTATAGAAGAGATTGTTTTTCAGAATACTTCAATGATGTGCCCTGCCAGTCTTGTCTACAGTCATACACAGGACATTCGGTTCTCATTGAAAGCGTTGAACTGGTGGGTGTCAGATAAATGAAAAGCCATGTAAATCTGTATAAATTCACTCAGTACCTTCGGCAAATCAGATCATGACTCCATGTTGCTCCTCCTTTCCTATAGACAGAAACTCAAACAGGAAGTACCCATGCTAAGATCTATTCAACCCTGGTCTGACCAATCGGAATCCATGCTTCAAGATTGCTTTGATCACGCAGACCGGGATATGTTCAGGGTAGCCTCAGAGAATAACATTGACGTTTACACAGACACGGTGACTGAGATCATCAGGAAGTGTATAGGGGATGTTGTTCCCACTGTGGCTATTAAAACCTACCCAAACCAGAAACCGTGGATAGAGGGCAGCATTCGTGCTAAACTGAAAGCGCGAACCACAACATTTAACCATGGCAATGTGACTGGGAATGTGGTTGAATAAAAACACTGTAGTTATTCCTTCCGTAAGGCAATTGAACAGGGAAAACGTCAGTACAGAGACAAAGTGGAGTCACAATTCAACGGCTCAGACACAAGACGTATGTGGCATGGTCTACAGACAATCACGGATTACAAAGGGAAAACAAGCCACATCGCGGACACCGATGTCTTGCTCCCGGACAAGCTAAACACCTTCTTCGCCCACTTTGAGGACTATGGGCTCTCGTTCTCCGTGGCCGAAGTGAGTAAGACATTTAAGCGTGTAAACCCTCGCAAGACGGCATCCCTAGCCGTGTCTTCAGAGCATTTGCAGACCAGTTGGCTGGAGTGTTTACAGATATATTCAATCCCTTCCTATTCCAGTATGCTGTCCCCACTTGCTTCAAGATGTCCACCATTGTTCCTGCACCCAAGAAAGAAAAGGTAATGGAACTAAATGACTATCACCCCATAGCACTCACTTCTGTCATGAATTACTTTGAGAGGCTAGTTAAGGATCATATCACCTCTACCTTATCTGACTCCCTAGACCCTCTCAAATTTTCTTACCACCCCAATACATCCACAGATGATGCAATCGCCATTGCACTGCTCACTACCCTATTTATTTTAACTAGGCAAGTCAGTTAAGAACAAATTCTTATTTTCAATGACGGCCTAGGAACAGTGGGTTAACTGCCTGTTCAGGGGCAGAATGACAGATTTGTACCTTGTCAGCTCTGGGGTTTGAACTTGCAACCTTCCGGTCACTAGTCCAACACTCTAACCACCAGGCTACCCTGCTGCCCCATATATCTTGACAAGAGGAATAGCTATGTAAGAATGCTGTTCATTGACTATAGCTCAGCCTTCAACACCATAGTACCATCCAACTTCATCATCAAGCTCGGGGCTCTGGGTCTGAACCACGCCCTGTGCAACTGGGTCCTGGATTTCCTGATGGCCGCCCCCAGGTGGTGAAGGTAGGAAACAACACCTCCACTTCCCTGATCCTCAACACAGGGGCCCCACAAGGGTTCGCGCTCAGCCCCCTCCTGTACTCCCTGTTCACCCATGACTGTGGCCACAAACACCTCCAACTCAATCAAGTTTGCTTATTACACAGTAGGCCTGATCACCAACAATGATTGGAAAGCCTACAGGGAGGAGGTGAGGGCCCTGGCAGAGTGGTGCAAGGAAAATAACCTCTCCCTCAATATCAACAAAATGAAGGAGCTGATCGTGGACTTCAGGGAAAAGCAGAAGGAGCACGCCTCTATCCACATTGATCAGACCACAGTGGAGAAGGTGGAAAGCATCAATTTCCTCGGTGTACGTATCTCTGATTATCTGAAATGGTCCACCCACATAGACAGTGTGGTGAAGAAGGCTCAACAGCGCCTCTTCAACCTCAGGAGGCTGAAGAGTTTTGGCTTGTCCCCTAAGTCCCTTACAAATTTTTACAGACGCACAATTGAGAGCATCTTGTCGGGCTGTATCACCACCTTGTACGACAACAGCACCGCCCGCAACCGCAGGGCTCTCCAGAGGGTGGTGCGGTCTGCCCAACGCATCACCGGGGCCACACTGTCTGCCCTCCAGGACAGCTACAGCACCCGATGTCACAGGAAGGCCAAAAAGATCAACAAGGACATCAACCACCTGAGCCACGGCCTGTTCACCCTGCTATCATTCAGAAGTCGAGGTCAGTACAGGTGCATCAAAGCTGGGACAGAGAGACTGAAAAACAGCTTCTACCTCAAGGACTGTTAAATAGCAATTTCCAGCACATTAAAAATGTTATATACAATCTTATATACATAGACATGGAATCACGGGTCACTAAATATGTTTATGTGACCGATAAATTTTGATTTGATTTGAAAGAACAATGCAGTATAAATTGCACACAGAAATCCACTGGATATCCAGTCAGAATAAAGTCTGTTTGTTTTGAAATAGAATAGTATACATTTTAATGACCGAATTAAACTATGATATCAACCTCAACAAAATGATATAGAGATGTAATACCAAATACAATCAACATAGCTTTCAATATCTTGCTGGATTCCTGAAAGCCTGTAGTTTTTCAGGAATATTAAATTATGGCTCACAGTGTATCAGGATAAGGTAAGACCCAGATGCAGAACATGTCGAAGTAACAATGTTTATTACAGCAACAGAGACAAAGGTACAGGGCGGCAGGCAGGCTCAGGGTCAGGGATAAGACAGCCCCCACTCCGACGTCCAAAGCATCGGCCTCCACCACGAGCTGACGAGCTGACGAGTTCCGGATTAACCTGGATGGGAGCTGTGGTAAAGCAATGTTTGAGGTCCCGGAACGCCGGGTCAGCAGCTGGGGACAACGTAAATGGAACCTTGGGCGAGGTGAGTGCTGACGGGGGGAAGCCAGGGTTCTGTAACCCCGGATAAAGCGGCGATAGAAATCGGTTGCAGCTGCACCCTGGATGTAGTCTGAGGCCAATCCATCACTGCTCTCACCTTGCTGGGATCCATCTGGACATTCCCAGCAGAGATTATGTAACCCAGAAAGGGGATGGTGGAGTGATGGAACTCGCACTTCTCCGCCTTCACAAACAGCTGATTCTCCTGAAGGCGAAGACGAACCGGTTCAGCATGTCGCAGAGAACATCATTCACCAGAGTCTGGAACACAGCAGGGGCGTTGGTGAGGCCAAAGGCTATGACCAGATACTCGTAGTGGCCATTGGCCATGTTGAAGGCGGTCTTCTACTTGTCCCCCTCTCGTATCTGCACCAGGTGGTAGGCGTTCTGTAGATCCACATTCAAGCATGAGAGGCACAGAAATTCTCCAAAACTATGAAAACACAGCGGCCCCCTGGAGTGGCTCGAAAGCCGAGGAGATGAGTGGTAGCGGGTAACGGTTATTAACTGTAATGTCATTGAGTCCCCAGTGGTCAATGCATGGGAGCAGGGTCTTGTCCTTTTTCTTCATGAAGAAGAAGCCTGTAGCCGGCGGGTGAGGAAGAGGGACAGATATATCCAACAGCTAGTGAGTCCCCAATGAAGGTATCCATAGCCTTGGTCTCCGATCCCGACAGAGAGTACAGATGTCCCGAGGCGTCATGGTGCTAAGGAGAAGGTCAATCTTGCAGTCATAGGGTTGGTGCGGTGGATGCGACGTGGCCCGGGCCTTGCTGAACACCTCCCGGAGGTCCTGGTAGTCCGCAGGAATGGGGGAGAGGTCCGGGGCACCTTCCGAGTCCCAGGAAAACATCCCGGGGCAGGTTGTGCTGACTTCAGGCAACGGGCGTGGCAAAACGGGCTCCAGCCCATGATGGAACCAGTAGATCAGTTAAGGAGGGGACTGTGTCGTTGGAGCCAGGAGAATCCCAATACCACGGGAATCAGAGGGGATTGATGAGCAGGAACTGGATAGCCTCGCTGTGGTTCCCTGACACCCGTAGATGGATGGGAGTGGTGTTGTGGGTTACTCGGCCTATAGAGCGCCCATCCAGCGCTTTAATGTGCATGAGAATGGAGAGGGGCTGAGTGAGGATCTTCAACTTGGATGCCAGGGTAGCGTCCAAAAACAGATTATCGGCCCCAGAGTCAATGAGAACCCAGAGAGATTTGGACTGGTCTCCCCACAGCAGAACGACATGAAAAGGAGTGCCAGCAGGGGAAGCAGGAAGGGTCTCCATATGGCCCAACAGAGTCCTTGCTCCTACCTGTGAGCCTGGCTTCTTTAGAGGACAAGAGGACACAAAATGACCAATCGAGATCCGGTGATAACTCCCGAGTAGCAAGCTCGTCCTTGACCTCCTCCGAGATGCCGTGCAGGAACATATCGAACAGTGCTTCCTGGTTCCAAGCACTGACAGCTGCCAACGTACTGAAATCCACTGCATAGTCAGCCACACTGCAGGAGCTCTGATGATGCTGGATTAGCCTCCGGGCAGCTTCTCTCCCAGAGAACGGGGCGTAGGAAACCTTATTTTTCCAAGTGAGAGCCCTCCCGGACATCAGTGTAATGAGATAGGCTATCTTGGAGAGAACCGAGGGGAAGGAGGAGGGCTGAAGCTTGAAAATGGAGGGCACACTGAGGTAAAAAACGCCCGACAGATGTTCGACACTCCATTGAAATGTTCCGGGGGGGGTAAACGGGGCTCCCGAGGAGGTGGACTGGCCGATGAGGCTGCTTTCCAGACCCGCGGAATTACTCCAGCAAACCGTCCAATGCTCGGTCATGGCGCTCAGCCAACATTTGGACCCCCTCCATAAGGCCACGAAGCAGTTCCTCCTTGGGAGGAGATGGTGTCGCGCAGCTGACCTGGGTCTGCTGGGTCAGTCATGGCCAGTTCGTACTATCAGGATAAGGTAAGACCCTGATGTAGACCGTGTTTAAGTAACAATGTTTATTACAGCAAAAGAGGCAAAGGTACAGGACAGCAGGCAGGCTCAGGGTCAGGTCAGAAAGAGGTCGGAAATCCAGGTAGTGGCAAAGGTAAAGGACGGCAGGCAGACTCAAGGTCAGGGGCACTCAGTGGTCAGGCGGATGGGTACAGCGTCATGACAGGCAAGGGTCAAAAACCAGGAGGGTGAGAAAAAGAGATGCTAGGAAAAGACAGGAGCTGACAGGACAAATGCTGGTAAGCTTGACAAACAAGATGAACTGGCAACAGACAGTATTCTAAAATAAGTTAATATTTTCTAGAAATAGACATGGAATAATTGATGAGACATCCCATATTCAAGAATAGCTTAGGAAAATAACGCAAACTAAAAACATTTTTGGAATTACCTTGGGGATTACACAGGGGATAATGGGGAAGATGGGTGACACCTGGAGGGGGGTGGAGACAAGCACAAAGACAGATGAAACAGATCAGGGCCTTGACACAGTGCCTTCAGAAAGTATTAACACCCCTTGACTTTTTCCACATTTTCTTGTTTTAAAGCCAGAATAAAAAATTGGTTAACATGCGATTTTGTTTCACTAGCCTACATACAATCCCCCATATAGTAAAAATTATGATTTTTTTTTAAACAAACTAATAAAAAATGAAAAGCTGAAATGTCTTTAGACAAAAAGTATTCAACCCCTTTGTTATGGCAGGCCTAAATAAGTTTAAAAAGCCCTTGTCACTTTGCATAATGATAGGAGACAAGCGCAGGAGTATGTAATAGTGGGTTTTATTTTCTCCACCCAAACAAAAGAGTGAGGTGTAAGCCTCTAAATAATACACAGGATGAGACCCGTAAAACAAGTTCACAATAACACGTAGCATGGAAGCAAACACAACAGCACAGGTGGTCACAGGACCAACAGACATGGTAACAATAACCGACAAGGACAATGGAGAACAGAGGGCACATATATACACATAGTAATCAGGGGGAATTGGAACCAGGTGTGTGTAATGAGACAAGACAGTCCGGGCTTGGTGGTAATGAATCCAGTTCAATGATGCCTAGAAGGCCGGTGACGTAGGTCTCTAGAGCTGGTGAACAAAATGAGCAGCAGTTCTGGAGGGGATCTGTGACACCCCTATAGTTGATGTCCATTCCCCAGCGGAAATCAAATTAGCATAATAAAAATATCACAATAAAAATGTATCAGTTTAAGCTGGAGATATCTATTTTTTTGCATTGGATGCGTCTCAATTCACCTCATCCACTGACAATGCACTTCCGCATCTGTGGTGAAAGGTGATAGAGCTGGAAGAGCAGTGTTTGTCAGACCATGAGACATCCCAAACATCGGTGTTCTCACAAAATCGTCTGTACCGTCCGTATGGTGTGTCCTACAGACTATTATGACTCATCTGTGGAAAGGTGAGACTCTCACAAACACTTACATACATGTCTGTTGTTTTTCTCCGGCCTCACAAGACTCGTCTGAAGGTCCCCAGTACCAGTTGAAAGAATGTATGGAAGTATACTGTATATGGAAACTGTTTAGTGCAAAAAATAATGGGATAAAAAATCTCTTAGATGTAATGGCAAAATTTAGATTTACGCCTAAATAGACATACCCAAAACTAACTGCTATTCATGTGTAATTACATGATTCTGACATGCCAAAACGTGGTAAATTTGGAAAGAAGACCTCTGGGAGATAGATAGGAGTTACATAGATCAGGATCAAGCACACACAAAATAATTTATTTTGGAAGCTGTAAGTGAATTATTGATGCCCAGAGCTGGAAACATATCAGATGGCTTCCACAACATGTGAACAATATAAGAAAAAATGGGATTGACGGACCTAACAACTATAAATGGGCATATATTTTAGTAAGTAGTGTCAGGTGTTTCCAGATGTCCCTAAACCTCTCCAAAGTGGCATATGTCTGTAATTGAGATAATTCCAGTACTATTACATATTTGCAATCACTAAATGTTATTTGTTCAGTATAAAAACACCATTTCTACCATATCAACCTCACTCCAACATTGTGGTGATGTTATGGGGTATCCAGGGTACATTCAAATGTCCTTTCAACCTGTCCAAAGTGTCCGAATGTGGGAATTGCACTGTTTTTGCACACTGGATTGTGCCTAAAAGTTATTGTTCACTATAAAAACTAAATTTCTATAACACTAACCTCTCTCAAACATTGTGGTGGTGTTGGGGGACATACTTGAAAATGGCTGTCCAGCAATGATCAACAACCAACTTGATAGAGCCTAAAGAATTTAAAAAATAACAATGTGTAAATATTTTACAATCCAGCTGTGCATAGCTCTCAGAGACTTACCCAGAAAGACTCACAGCTGTAATCTCTGCCAAAATGTATTTCAAAATGTATTCCAAAATATATTGACTCAGGGGTATTAATATTTATGTAAATTAAATAACTGTATTTCATATTAAAAAAAATTTAATATAAAAAATAAAATAAAACATGTTTTAATTGTGTCATTATGTGGTATTGTTTGTACATGGGTGATAAAAAAAATATTTAATCAATTTTGAATTCAGGTTGTAACACATCCAAATGTGGAATAAGTCAAGGGTAAAGAATACTTTCTGAAGGCACAGTAATTGCTTTCATTGTAATAGATTTTCAACTGCTCAAACAATGTCTCAAAGAACATCAATTCACGAAAGGTCTCGAAAGACTGTGTATGGACCATTTTATCCCTTGCAGTTTAATAAAGTCCACTAAAAACAGGACTGAAACATATCAATCTAGAGGGCATTTATCTCAGTCTTTTCTTGTTTGGAACATCTTGGCATTAAAGCTATCATTCATCAATCTACAACAGGAAAGGAGATGTTATTATGGGGCAGCCTGAAATATTTCCCTCGGCCTCTGGACTGCACAAACTGGATACTTACAATGCATTATAATGATCTCTGAAATCATCACTAAATGATTAAACACATTTTTCATTTTCACAAAATTCATGTCTTACCAAATGAAAACAGTCCCTCTGCCAGTGTCAACAATGTATTTGACCTTGCTTTGTTGGATTATAGTTATTTCGTGTTGTTTGCCTTGGTGACTGGATATACTGTAGCATCTATTGTTTCCTCAGTCTGGACTGTGCTTCTACACCTGCATTGCTTGCTGTTTGGGGTTTTAGGCTGGGTTGCTGTACATCACTTTGAGATATCAGCTGACAGGCTGAAAGAAGAGGCAGACATTATTATCCCAGTGACAAGGAGGAGAGAGATGAAAACATCTAACATTTCATTAAGGGCGGCAGGTAGCCTAGCGGTTTAGAGAGTTGGGTCTGTAACCAAAAGGTTGCTGGTTTGAATCCCCGAGCCATAGACTGTTCTCTCTGCTACTGTATGGCAAGTCGTACCAATGCACCAAGACTGGAACCAACAGGACCATGAAAAGTTTACACCCCTATGCCATAAAACCACTAAATTATTATGATGGCAGAGCAGTCAGACATCTTTGTCCTCGTCTTGTCCCGTGTATACATCTTTTATATCTTTTTTCTTCACATATCTTATTTATATTTTTCCTAAACCTCAACTTCAATATACTCTCCTGCAACCCGCCTCACCCAATGTGGTATGGATCTGCTATTTTCTAAAGTATTTTTCTTTACTTTCGAACCAGAATCCCCCAACATTAGCTAGCCAGCTAACTAGCTACTAGCTAGTAGTCAGCTAACCACTGCTAGCGGTCATCAGCTAACCTCTAGCTCGGAAATCTCTTGCCAGTTTGCACTACGCGATTCAAACCAGAGCATACAGGACTTATTTTCTCTCCATATCCACAGATTCCTACCGCAAGCACTGAACCTTTTCACCTGGATCATCGCAGCTAGCTAGCTGCCATCCGAGATGCTACTCCTGGCTAACGTCTCTGTCACGAAGCAAGCACTAATTAGCCTGGAGCTAGCCCATGCTTGGCCCATCTCCCGGCTAGCTGAAGAGGTCCATCAGCCACTCCTTGGGCTACAATACCTATTTTGCCAATTGGCCTGGACCCCTTTTACTACACAAAGCCCTGCTAATCCATCACGACTAGACTACCGACGTAATCTGTCCGAGGGTTATTTTCGCAACAGGCACCTCCGTCGCAACTTCCCATGAATGTCCATCTGCTAGCTGTGGCCCGCTAGCTGTCTAGAGCATATTGGACTGTTAGCTGAATAGGTCCATTGGTCAATTTCATGGGCCACTATACCTATTTTGCCAATTGGACTGGGCACCTTTACTACACGGAATTCTACTAATCCATCACGGCTGGTCTGCCGACGGAACTGCACGAGGAGGCTACAACAGACTTCTTCCGTCGCGACGTACCTCTAAGGCTCTTCTGGAAGTTTTCTAGCCCCGGCCCGCTAGCTGTCTCCAGTCAGCTTAACTACTCACTGGCCCCCTATGATAACTCGGCTACGCATGCCTCTCCCTAATGTCAATATGCCTTGTCCAATGCTATTCGGTTAGTGATTATTGTCTTATTTCACTGCAGAGCCTCCAGCCCTGCTCAATATGCCTTCAGTTCCACCTCCCACACATGCGGTGACATCACATGGTTTAAATGATGTTTCTAGGGACAATATCTCTCTCATCGTCAATCTATGCCTAGGTTTACCTCCACTGTATTCACATCCTACCATACCTTTGTCTGTACATTATGCCTCGAATCTATTAATTTGTTGACTTCTATAACTGTAAAAGCCTTGGTTTCATGCATGTTAACCTTAGAAGCCTCCTCCCCAAGTTAGTTTTATTCACTGCCTTAGCGCACTCTGCCAACCCAGATGTTCTAGCCGTGTCTGAATCCTAGCATAGGAAAACCACCAAAACCCCTGAAATGTCCATCCCTAACTATAAAATTTTCCGACAAGATAGAACTGCCAAAGGGGGTGGAGTGGCAATCTCCTGTCATACTATCCAGGTCTGTGCCCAAACAATTTGAGCTTCCACTCCTAAAAATCTACCTTTCAGGAAACAAGTCTCTCACCGTTGCCGCTTGCTATAGACCACCCTCTGCCCCAGCTGTGCACTGGACACCATATGTGAATTGATTGCCCCCCATCCATCTTCAGAGCTCATGCTGCTAGGTGACCTAAAGTGGGACATGCTTAACACCCCGGCCATCCTACAATTTAAGCTTGATGCCCTCAATCTCACACAAAATATCAATAAATATACCAGGTACAACCCCAAATCCATAAACACGGTCACCCTCATAGATATCATCCTAACCAACTTGCCCTCCAAATACACCTCTGCTGTCTTCAACCAAGATCTCAGCGATCACTGCCTCATTGCCTGCATCCGTAATGGGTGTGCGGTCAAATGACCACCCCTCATCACTGTCAAACAATCCCTAAAACACTTCAGCGAGCAGGCATTTCTAATCGACCTGGTCCGGGTATCCTGGAAGGATATTGACCTCATCCCGTCAGTAGACGATGTCTGGTTATTCTTTAAAAGTGCCTTCCTCACCATCTTAAATAAGCATACCCCATTCAAAAAATTTAGAGCCATGAATAGATATAGCCCTTGGTTCACTCCAGACCTGACTGCCCTTGACCAGCACAGAAACATCCTGTGGCATACTGCATTCGCATCAAATAATCCCTGTGATATGCAACTTTTCAGGAAGTTAGGAACCAATATCAAATCAAATCAAATGTATTTATATAGCCAAATATACCCAAGCAGTTAGGAAAGCTAAGGCTAGCTTTTTCAAATAGAAATTTTCATCCTGTAGCACAAACTCAAAAAAGTTATTGCCGCGGTCACCCTCCTCTTCAAAGGGAAGACACTCTAGCCCCAAACTGCTACAGACATATATCTATCCTACCCCTGCCTCTCTAAGGTCTTTGATCACCAACCATTTCGATTCCCACCGTAACTTCTCCACTATGCAATCTGGTTTAAGAGCTGATCATGGGTGCACCTTAGCCACACTCAAGGTCTTAAATGATATCATAATCGCCATCGATAAGAGACAATACTGTGCAGCCGTATTCATCAACCTGGCCAGGGCTTTCGACTCTATCTATCACCACATTCTTATCGGCAGACTCAACAGCCTTGGTTTCTCAAATGACTGCCTCGCCTGGTTCACCAACTACTTCTCTGATAGAGTTCAGTGTGTCAAATCGGAGGGCCCGTTGTCCGGACCTCTGGCAGTCTCAATGGGGGTGCCACAGGATTCAATTCTCGGGCCGACTCTCTTCTCTGTATATATCGATGATGTCACTCTTGCTGCTGTTGATTCTCTGATCCACCTCTACACAGATGACACCATTCTGTATACTTCTGGCCCTTCTGTGGACACTGTGCTAACTAACCTCCAGACGAGCTTCAATGCCATACAACTCTCCTTCCGTGGCCTCCAACTGCTCTTAAATGCAAGTGAAAGTAAATGCATGCTCTTCAACCGATCGCTGACCGCACCTGCCCGCGCGTCCAGCATAACTACTCTGGACGGTTCTGACCTAGAATACGTGGACAACTACAAATACCTAGGTGTCTAGTTAGACTGTAAACTCTCCATCTGTAAAGAGCCCATCCAACTACCCCATACTGTATTTATTTTGATTTCTTGCTCCTTTGCACCCCAGTATCTCTACTTGCACTTTCATCTTCTGCACATCTATCACTCCAGTGTTTAATTGCTATATCATAATTTCCTCGCCACTAAGGCTTATTTTATTTCCTTACCTCCCTTAACTTACCTCGTTTGCACACACTGTATATATACTTTTTTTCTACTGTATTATTGATTGTATGTTTGTTTATTCCATGTGTAACTCTGGGATGTTGTATCTGTCGAACTGCTTTGCTTATCTTGGCTAGGTCGCAGTTATAAATGAGAACTTGTTCTCAACTAGCCTACCTGGTTAAATAAAGGTGAAATAAAATAAAATAAATAAATAAATATCTCTAGAAAACAGCTTAAACAAACGTAAATGCAGCTACTTTGTTGTTATTCTGGCTGCACTGTTTGACTTGACTGTAATATAGCCGTAGTTGGCTAGCTATTAAGGAAGGATAAGAATGTTGGCAGCCAGTATGGAAATGCAACATTTAGAACAAAAAGACTGAACAACTCGGTCGCATCTCTGGCACCCGAACCAATGGAACGACCAGCCGGCTTGGGTAGCTGTATATCTTGTGGAAGGCTGAAATAGTATGAATAAATACATTAAAATAACGTTTTTAATGAAAATATGTCAATCATTATTTGAATATGTTGGTAACCCGTTGTATAAAAGTAATGATGCCCTCGAAGCCGGTGTTTGGAGGAAATACATCACCCCTGCCTGTCAAACCCTGATCTGGTTCACCTGTCCTTGTGATTGTCTCCACCCCCTTCAGGTGTTGCTTATTATCCCTGGTGTGTATATCCCTGTTTCCTGTCTCTCTGTGCCAGTTTGTCTTATTTGGCAAGTCAACCAGCGGTTTTCATTGCTCCTATTTGTCCCCAGTCTCTGTTTGTTTCTAGTCCTCCTGGTTTCGACACTTGCCTGTCTGAACCTTCCTGCCTGACCACTCTGCCTGGTCTCACTGTGTATATAACCAAGTTATCGTTACTCATTGCGTATTTATTCCTCATATTATTTTTTATTTTTTTCTCACTCTTTTACTGTTCTGTTGTTTTAAGAAGCACATGACTTATCAAATTTGATTTTACTTTTGATTTGAATAGCATGGCCTTCAGTCTGGGTAACCTATACAGAAGCCTGACCCACTCCACTCGCTGTGGGAGTGTTATGTTTGACCACATTGCCATTGAAGAGCATGCCATCTTAAATGCCAGGCATGATGATCAACTATTGACTTTATCACAGAGGAAGAGCTAGATAGGGGTATTTATATTTGTGTGGATACCTGCTTTGATACTCCTTCACTATAAGTCTGTCTCAAGTTTTCAAAGAGACAATGTGTTCTCTGTGGAGCACATGCTCTTCTGCGTAATACTTCAAACGCCTCAGTGAGACTTTGTATCATTAATTCGCTTTAGTGTGTCTTTAATTGCTTGGTTTGCCTGTTAAATATTTGAGAAGATATTCAGATACAGGCAAATTACACAAGCCTATTTCCATTTCCTCCTAATGTTGGTTTTTATCAAGTGCCTCAGGGCATGGTACCCTGGCCTGGATGTTAATTGAACAGAACAGCATCCCGTATAGCCCTTTCAGATGGTGCTTGATTTGCATGTCTCAAGTGGAGGGATTTGACAAATTCACAAACCTCGCTAAGAAGTTATTCAAGCACACGCAAGCAGACTGATAATATTTTTATCATGTAAACTCCCTCCATCCGGAACATGCTGCTGTGCAAAATAAACAAAACACACTTCTAAAAGCAATACTTGGAAATCCACCATCTGAGAAATTGTGTTTCATTCATTTTATTCCCCTATGGCCCATCCCACTGGAAACAGACGCTTAAACAATTAAACATCTCTTTTCTATTTACATTTGGTTGAGCTGTCAACTAATATGAATTCAACTTGAAATTAACAAATAAATTGGTTGAAATAATGTGGAAACAATGTTGATTCAACCTGTTTTTACCCAGTGGGTTGGGAGGTTTTGATACCAAGCCTTGTGTAAGGGTTTTCCTGTGGTGAAGTAGAGGAGGACCAAAACGCAGCGTGGTTATATTGATTCATGTTTAATTAAAACAGATAAACATGAACACTACAAAAACGGAAAACCAAAAACAGCCCTATCTGGTGCAAAACACAGAGACAGGAAGAATCACCCACAAACACACAGTGAAACCCAGGCTACCTAAATATGGTTCCCAATCAGAGACAATGACTAACACCTGCCTCTGATTGAGAACCATATCAGGCCTAACATAGAAATGGACAAACCAGACACACAACATAGAATGCCCACCCAGCTCACGTCCTGACCAACATTAAAACAAGGAAAACACACACGAACGATGGTCAGAACGGGACACCTTGATCTTTGACCTAAAACTATCAAGTTTTCTTTAGATTATCTACATCACAGCGAAGCCATTTGCTGCACATCAGTCAATCATTATAGGTCCCCACAAGTAAATGCATAATGTCCTTCACAAAGGGCAGGCATACTGTACAGAACCAATGCAAATGTCAACGTCAAATTCTCAAACAAAACAAATGATGTTATCAGGCAAAATATATTGACAGAGTATACATTGCCTCCGCTACTGAGAGCTATCTTAACCACTACTATAACCATTCCATTTTAGAAATAAAAGCAGGGATATTTTAAACTCACTTTATTAGTTTCAAGAATCAAATAGAATCATTGACCAGAATCATTGAATATATTGACCATTGTTGATTAACAATTATATACTCCCCAAACAGATTCACATCTAAAAGAACAAAAAGAAAATGAGCCAATTACAGGTTTGGCACACAGAGAGATAAAGAGTAGATACTATATTCAAGGCAACACGTTGGCTTCAGACTAACTAATTACTTACAAAATTGGCTCATTTATCTTGATTGGACAGGCTACAAGATAAGAACCATATATCACCGCAAGGCTTTTGGATCACTAGCCATGCTGAAAACAATATTGGATTAACACATTTATAAAAAAATATATATATTTCACCTTTATTTAACCAGGTAGGCTAGTTGAGAAATAGATCTCATTTACAACTGCGACCTGGCCAAGATAAAGCAAAACAGTTTGACATATACAACACATGGAATAAACAAACATACAGTCAATAATATAGTAGAAAAAGTATATATACAGTGTGTGCAAATGAGGTAGGATAAGGGAGGTAAGGCAATAAATAGGCCATGGTGGCAAAGGATTTACAATATAGCAATTAAACACTGGAATGGTAGATGTGCAGAAGATGAATGTGCAAGTAGAGATACTGGGGTGCAAAGGAGCAAGATAAATAAATGAATACAGTATGGGGATGAGGTAGTTATTTAGCTATTTACAGATGGGATATGTACAGGTGCAGTGATCTGTGAGCTGCTCTGACAGCTGGTGCTTAAAGCTAGTGTGGGAGATATGAGTCTCCAGCTTCAGTGATTTTTGCAGTTCGTTCCAGTCATTGGCAGCAGAGAACTAGAAGGAAAGGCGGCCAAAGAAAGAATTGACTTTGGGGGTGATTAGTGAGATATACAGTGCCTTGCGAAAGTATTCGGCCCCCTTGAACTTCAAATCAAATCAAAGAATCAACAACAAGTGGGACACAATCATGAAGTGGAACGACATTTATTGGATATTTCAAACTTTTTTAACAAATCAAAACTGAAAAATTAATAAATGTCGTTCCACTTCATGATTGTGTCCCACTTGTTGTTGATTCTTCTACAGTTTTATATCTTTATGTTTGAAGCCTGAAATGTGGCAAAAGGTCGCAAAGTTCAAGGGGGCCGAATACTTTCGCAAGGCACTGTACCTGCTGGAGCGCTTGCTACAGGTGGGTGCTGCTATGGTGATCAGTGAGCTGAGTTAAGGTGGGGCTTTACCTAGCAGAGTCTTGTAGATGACCTGGAGCCAGAGGGTTTGGCGACGAGTAGGAAGCGAGGGCCAGCCAACGAGAGCGTACAGGTCGCAGTGGTGGTAGTATATGGGGCTTTAGTGACAGAACGGATGGCACTGTGATAGACTGCATACTATTTGTTGAGTAGAGTGTTGGAGACTATTTTGTAGATGACATCGCCGAAGTTGAGTATCGGTAGGATGGTCAGTTTTACGAGGGTATGTTTGGCAACATGAGTGGAGGAGGCTTTGATGTGAAATAGGAAGCCGATTCTAGATTTAATTTTGGATTGGAGATGTTTAAATGTGAGTCTGGAAGGAGAGTTTACAGTCTAACCAGACACCTAGGTATTTGTAGTTGTCCACATATTCTAGGTCAGAACCGTCCAGAGTAGTGATGCTTGGACGGGCGGGCAGTTTTAGTTTCAGTTGCATTTAAGAGCAGTTGGAGGCCACGGAAGAAGAGTTGTATTGTATTGCAGCTTGTCTGGAGGTTAGTTAACACAGTGTCCAAAGAAGGGCAAGAGGTATACAGAATGGTGTCATCTGCGTAGAGATGGATCAGAGAAACAACAGCAGCAAGAGCCCATTGATATGTACAGAGAAGAGTCGGCCCGAGAATTGAACCCTGTGGCACCCCCATAGAGACTGCCAGAGGTCCGGAGAACAGGCCCTCCAATTTGACACATTGAACTCGATCAGAGAAGTAGTTGGTGAACTGGGCGAGGCAGTCATTTGAGAAACCAAGGCTGTTTAGTCTGCCAAAAACAATGTGGTGTTTGACAAAGTCGAAAGCCTTGGCCAGGTTGATGAATACGGCTGCACAGTATTGTCTTTTATCGATGGCGGTTATGATATCGTTTAGGACCTTGAGCGTGGCTGAGGTGCACCCATCACCAGCTCTGAAACCAGATTGCATAGCGGAGAAGGTACGGTGGGAATCGAAATTGCCGTACCAGGCAGTGATGCAACCAGTCAGGATGCTCTCGATGTTGCAGCTGTTGATCTTGAGATCCTCAAAAGGTTCTACAGCTGCAACATCGAGAATATCCTGGCCGGTTGCATCACTGCCTGGTACAGTAATTGCTCGGCCTCTGACCGCAAGGCACTTCAGAGGGTAGTGCGTACGGCCCAGTACACCACTGGGGCAAAGCTGCCTGCCATCCAGGACCTCTACACCAGGCGGTGTCAGAGGAAGACCCTAAAAATTGTCAAAGACCCCAGCCACGCCAGTAATAGACTGTTATCTCTACTACCGCATGGCAAGCGGTACCGGAGTGCCAAGGCTAGGACAAAAAGACTTCTCAACAGTTTTTACCCCCAAGTCATAAGACTCCTGAACAGGTAACCAAATGGTTACCCGGACTATTTGCATTGTGTGCCTCCCCAACCCCTTACGCTGCTGCTATTCTCTGTTTATTTTATATGCATAGTCACTTTAACTATACATTCATGTACATACTACCTAAATTGGCCCGACCAACCAGTGCTCCCGCACATTGGCTAACCGGGCTATCTGCATTGTGTCCCACCACCCGCCAACCCCTCTTTTTACGCTTTTGCTACTCTCTGTTCATCATATATGCATAGTCACTTTAACGATAGCTACATGTACATACTACCTCAATAAGCCTGACTAACAGGTGTCTGTATATAGCCTTGCTACTCTTTTTTCAAATGTCTTTTTACTGTTTTATTTCTTTACTTACCTACACACACACACACACACACACACACACACACACACACACACACACACACACACACACACACACACACACACACACACACACACACACACACACACACACACACACACACACACACCTTTTTTTGTCGCGCCATTGGTTAGAGCCTGGAAGTAAGCATTTCACTGTAAGGTCTACAGCTGTTGTATTCGGCGCACGTGACAAATAAACTTTGATTTGATTTGAAATGGTCGGTGATCTGTTTGTTAACTTGGTTTTCGAAGACCTAAGAAGGGCAGGGTAGGATAAATATAGGTCTGCAGCAGTTTGGGAATATATTGTCTCCCCCTTTGAAGAGGGGGATGACCGCGGCAACCTTCCGATCTTTGGGAATCTCAGACGATACAAAAGAGAGGTTGAACAGGCTAGTAATAGGGGTTGCAACAATTTAGGCAGATAATTATAGGAAGAGAGGGTCCAGATTGTCTAGCCTGGCTGATTTGCAGGGGTCCAGATTTTGCAGCTCTTTCAGAACATCAGCTATCTGGATTTGGGTGAAGGAGAAGAGGGGCGGCTTGGGTGAGTTGCTGTGGGGGGTGCAGGGCTGTTGACCGGGGTAGGGCTAGGGGTAGCCAGGTGGAAAGCATGGCCAGCCATAGAAAAATACTTATTGAAATTCTCAATTATCGTGGATTTATCGGTGATGACAGTGTTTCCTAGCCTCAGTGAAGTGGGCAGCTGGAAGGAGGTGCTCTTATTCTCCATGGACATTACAGTGTCCCAGAACTTTTTTGAGTTTGTACTACAGGATGCAAATTTCAGTTTGAAAAGCTAGCCTTAGCTTTCCTATCTGCCTGTGTATATTGTTTCCTAACTTCCCTGAGAAGTTGCATATCACAGTGGGCTATTCGATGCTAATGCAGAATGCCACAGGATGTTTCTGTGCTAGTCAAGGGCAGTCAGGTCTGGAGAGAACTAAGGGCTATATCTATTCCTGGCTCTAAATTTTTTGAATGGGGCATGCTTATTTAAGATGGTGAGGAAGGCACTTTTATATTTGGAGGGCAAGTTGGTTAAGATGATATCTATGAGGGTGCCCGTGTTTATGGATTTGGGGTTGTACCTGGTGGGTACATTGATAATTTGTGTGAGATTGAGGGCATCAAGCTTAGATTGTAGGATGGCCGGGGTGTTAAGCATGTCCCAGTTTAGGTCACCTAGCAGCACGAGCTCTGAAGATAGATGGGGGGCAATCAATTTACATATGGTGTCTAGGGCACAGCTGGGGGCAGAGGGTGGTCTATAGCAAGCGGTAACGGTGAGAGACTTGTTTCTGGAAAGGTGGAACTTTAAAAGTAGAAGCTCGAATTGTCTAGGTACAGACCTGGATAGTATGACAGAACTCTGCAGGCTATCTCTGAAGTAGATTGCCACTCAGCCCCTTTGGCTCTTCTCGTTTCGGAAAATGTTATAGTTAGGGGTGGAGATTTCAGGGTTTGGCAGAGTGTGCTAAGGCAGTGAATAAAACTAACTTGGGGAGGAGGCTTCTAATGTTAACATGCATGAAAACAAGGCTTTTACGGTTACAGAAGTCAACAACTTGAGAACACCTGGGGAATAGGAGTGGAGCTAGGCACTGCTGGGCCTGGATTAACCTCTACATCACCAGAGGAACAGAGGAGGAGTAGGATAAGGATATGGCTAAGGGCTATAAGAACTGGTTGTTTAGTACGTTCGGAAGAGAGAGTTAAAGGAGCAGGTTTCTGGGCGCAATGGAGTAGATTCAAGGCATAATGTACTGACAAAGGTATGGTGGAAGTGAGTACAGTGGAGCTAAACCTAGGCATTGAGTAATGATGAGAGATATATTGTCTCGAGAGACGTTTAAACCAAGTGATGTCACCGCATCTGTGGGAGGTGGAACTAAACGGTTGGTTAAAGCATATTGAGCAGGGTTGGAGGCTCTACAGTGAAATAAGACAATAATCAATAACCAGGACAGTAATGGACAAGGCATATTGATATTAGGGAGAGGCATGTGTAGCTGAGTGATCGTAGGGGTCCAGTTACTGGTTGGGCTGGCTGGAGACACGGCGATTCAAACAGCTAGCAGACCGGGGCTAGCAAGCTAGCAGAAGGGCCTTAGATGGACGTCGCGAAGGAAGATAGTCTGTTTTAGCCTCCTCGTGCGGTGGCTTCGATACACCAGTTATGATGGTTTAGTAGGGTTCCGAGTAGCACAAGGGTCCAAGTTCAATTGGCAAAATAGGTATAGTGGCCCAAGAAATTGTCCAATGGATCTTTTCAGCTAAAAGTCCAATATGCTCTCGACAGCTAGCGGGCCACGGCTAGCAGGCTAGCAGGTGGGCATTCAGGGGACGTCGCGACGGAGGGGCCAGCTGTAAAAAAAAACCTTGGGCAGATTATATCGGTAGTCCAGTCGTGATGGATAAGCAGTGCTTCGTGGAGTAAAAGGGGCTCAGGCCAATTGGCAAAATAGGTATAGTTGCCCGAGAAATTGGCCTATGGGCCTATTTGTTGACAGTCCGATATGTTCTAGACAGCTAGTGGCCCGCAAGCTTGCAGATGCGCATTCAGGGGACGTCGCAACGTAGGAGCCAGCTGTGCAGATTATGTCGGTAGTCCAGTCATGAAGGATCGGCGGGGTTCGGCGTTGCTACGCCATCTTGGATAATCCCATAGCCTAGAGATCAAGGTTCTTTATAAAGCAAAACATGCATTGTTGTATATAATTTAATCAATGCATTGACCAATTAGAAATAACAAAGAAAATTATATGCATTACAGTAGTGAAAGTATTTGACAAACAAGCATGACTCATCATAGAGGTATCTTTGGTTTGTTAACAAACCATAGTTTTGGCAAGTCGGTTAGGACATCAACTTTGTGCTTGACACAAGTAATTTTTCAAAGAATTGTTTACAGACAGATTACTTCACTTATAATTCACTGTATCACAATTTCAGTGGGTCAGACGTTTACATACACTAAGTTGACTGTGCCTTTAAACAGCTTGGAAAATTCCAGAAAATGATGTCATGGCTTTAGAAGCTTCTGATAGGCTAATTGACATCATTTGAGTCAATTGGAGGTGTACCTGTAGATGTATTTGAAGGCCTACCTTCACACTCAGTGCCTATTTACTTGACATCATGGAAAAATCTAAAGAAATCAGCCAAGACCTCCACAAAATTGTAGACATCCACAAGTCTTGTTCATCCCTGGGAGCAATTTCCAAATGTCTGAAGGTACCACGGTCATCTGTACATACAATAACACGCAAGTATAAACATCATGGGACCACGCAGCCGTCATACCGCTCAGGAAGGAGATGCGTTCTGTCTCCTAGAGATGAACAACAGCAAAGGACCATGTGAAGATGCTGGAGGAAACAGGTACAAAAGTATCTATATCCACAGTAAAAACGAGTCCTGTATCGACATAACCTGAAAGGCCGCTCAAAAAGGAAGAAGCCACTGCTCCAAAACCACTGCACAACTGCATATGGGGACAAAGATTGTACTTTTGGAGAAATGTCCTATGGTCTGATGAAAGAAAAATAGAATGGTTTGGCCATAATGACCATTGTTATGTTTGGAGGAAAAAGGGGGAGGATGGCAAGCTGAAGAATACCATCCCATCCGTGAAGCACAGGGGTGGCAGCATCATGTTGTGGTGGTGCTTTGCTGCAGGAGGGACTGGTGCACTTCACAAAATAGATGGCATCATGAGGCTGGAAAATGATGTGGATATATTGAAGCGACATCTCAAGACATCAATCAGGAAGTTAAAGCTTGGTCGCAAATGGGTCTTCCAAATGGACAATGACCCCAAGCATACTTCCAAAGCTGTTGCAAAATGGCTTAGGGACAACAAAGTCAAGGTATTGGAGTGGCCAGCACAAAGCCCTGACTTCAATCTTATAGAACATTTGTGAGCAGAGCTGAAAAAGCGTGTCTGAGCAAGGAGGCCAAAAACCTGACTCAGTTACACCAGCTCTGTCAGGAGGAATGGGACAAAATTCACCCAACTTATTGTGGGAAGCTTGTGGAAGGCTACCCAAAATGTTTGACCCAAGTTAAACAATTTAAAGGCAATGTTACCAAATACTAAGAGAGTGTATGTCAACTTCTGACCCACTGGGAATGTGATGAAATAAATAAAAGCTGAAATAAATCATTCTCTCTACTATCATTCTGACATTTCACATTCTTGATCCTAACTGACCTAAGACCTAAGACAAGGGATTTTTACTCTAATTAAATGTCAGGAATTGTGAAAAACTGAGTTTAAATGTATTTGGCTAAGGTGTATGTAATCTTCCAACTTCAACTGTATATATTTCCACACTATAAAGTTGGAATAAATTGTGAAATTGTGAAAATGATGATAATGACGTTTTAATGTAAGAGCTTTTTGAAAAGACTGCTTGAAATTTCAGCCTGTTTTAGTAGAATTTAGTTTTGGCCTGTTTGGTGACTACCATTTGTTAATAGACCAATAAGAATGTAAGTTCTAAACATCTCTGTCAATGACACCTAGTTTTCAGTTTTCCCCTCCCCATTCAGACCATTCCCAGACAGTCCTAGCTAAGTTCTTGCTTGAGAAATTGCTCTTTTTGTTTATTTTTTCCATTTTAATTGAAAACATTCACAGTAAGGTATTTAACTGTTCGCCAGGATTTACTTGATATGGAGATAAAACATGGCTGCATTGGACCTTTTACAAGAAATTTGTGGAGTGGTTGAAAAACAAGTTTTAATGACTCCAACCTAAGTGTATGTAAACTTCCGACATGAACTCTATAAAACACAGGGAAGTCTCGTTTTTGACCACACTGGGCCTTTAATCAGTGGAAACACTTTTTCTGAAATATCTTTAATTTGAATACAAGAAATGCCAAATAACTATGTAGTTAAATATTACCCTATACCTCTGAACCAAGAAATCTATACCAATTGAATATACTCTCCTAGCAACACGGTTTATATTTGATCAGCAATTGAATAACTGCTGAGTACAGACACAATAAACCTTTCACACAAAGGTGTGGTCATGTGTTTGTTTTCACAGTGAGTCCAACAGTACATCCTACAATAAAAAAACTGTAATAAGTGAGCTACACAACCAGTTTCCACAGTGACTGTCGATTCTAGAGTGTACTGTATATTGATGATACATAGGGCTTCTTGAGGATAACAGCCATGGGCCCCTGAGGACTTCACCCAGTAAGCATTGCTAAGAAATATTTCGATAATTTCAGCAACAACATTCTTAGAATGCATTGATGGCGAACAGCGGCAAGAGATTTTAGATCATACACGGCAATGCTGGCTTTCACAAGGAAAATGGAATGCACAGCAAGTTAACCGTGGGGTCATTTGGGTCAGCTTTTTAAAAATGGTCCAACTATGCAGATCCCTCATGGGAATTCACAATTAGTGTGAGTGAGCCTTTCTACAGAGCGAGTTGAGCTTGTGGTATGTTACTGACATGTGGTCCATGTGTCAGCTGGCAGTTGAAACATATAATGATCGGAACAGCATATCCAGATGTGATTGAACAGCGAACATAGTTGGAACAAGACTAAGTACTCAAGGAAGTTCCCAAGACTTGTTGAACTTGTCTGTCTTCCAGTCCATTATCAGGTCAGTACATATTCAAGTTGTTTTTTTATATGATACATACTGTATGGTAAGTCATCTACATGCTCCTATCACACAAAAGGCATAGGAGGAAGCCACAATGCCAGACCAAATTAAAGTAAAATGGTATATAAATGGCAATAAAATAGAAAATATCATAATGAGAAGATATGATTACAGATCTTTCAATTAAGCTAATTCTTCTTTAAGTTTGAGGGGTTTTCCTTTTCATACCGATTTAAATGTTATTATTATCCTCCCCTCTGGGCCGTAACATATTTAATGTACAAGGGAAGTAAAAACGGACTCATTAAAGAAAACCTCCCCTGATTTGACGGCATTCATCAATTTAAAGACCTAGCTATCTTCTCTCCAGCCAGCCTTAGTGATAAGTCAGTACATAAGAGCGCTGGCTGAGAGACACATGACAAATGACATCATGTATCTTTATATCATGCAAGGGTAACTCTGGGAGAGCATATTTAAGGTCCCTTGGGGATAAACTTCCCAATCCAACTCCTGCAACAACACAGTATGGAATCATTTAATATTTTTATCCCGTTATGAAATAAGCAAATAAAACATCTCCACAAACTGAAGGTAAATTAACCATGGACATTATGGATAACTTAAGTCTGTCTTTGTTTGATTGATTTGTAAGATAATCGCATATTGTACTCAAAATGAAACATCATTTATGAGAGAATGTCTGGTGAGGGGAGTTGGGGAGGAGATGTTTGATCGCCTTATTACATTACTGAAATTATTATTACTGTACAAGCATTCATTTTTCTTCACTCTAGCTCCATCTAATTTATCCTATTGACTATTTCAAATTCATAAGCTGTGCAAGAGCATGTGCAAGTAATTGTATTTCAGCCAACCAATATAGTGAGGAAAAGTGCTTACAGATGGATTATTAGTTAGAGAAAGTGAGTTTAAAGAAAGTCTGTCCCTCAAGTCTCACTTCTCCCTTTCAAAATACGATACATTTAGAAAGGGGATGCTATAGAAATTGGGGACAGTTAGGGTCATTTTAGAAATGTGAAACATGGTAGATCTGAAGCCACAAAGGATCACTGTGGTATTTCATTTAGAATGACTTAAAGGGTCAGGACCCAGAGCTTGTGTTGATATTGGGATGTGCTTTATGAATTTCCCTCAGGTTTTCTAATCTTGTTACCTTGAATGATTGAATTGCACTGGCAGGCAAGGTATACTGTAAAATGGGACCATCTCATCTCAGTTTCACCACCAAGTGCATATTGCATTTCAGCCTGCTCATCGCTCTTTCTAGCAACATGTACAATACAATCCACACACCAGCAATATACAAACATTTTATTCTTCAGAGGATTTTATTGTCTTCTAATTCCTACATAGATAATCTCAATATATTGAAATGTGATGTTTCTTTTTCATGAAACAAACATAGTTGTGTCAATGTCTGACTAAATAAATGTGTGTGATAGGAGTGAAGAAGGGTAAAACTGCTATGGACAGTCAGTATTTTAGTCTCATTACTGCAGTATTCTCCCTATCTCCCTCTGGCTGGATCGAGTATCTGCTGCTCAGGATGTGGTGGAACAATTAATCCTCAGATTGATTCACTTCCTATTGAATTGCCCCCAGTTGTAATTCAACCTGTCCTTGTTAATCATAGACCTCTGTTTCACTCCAAAGAAAAATTGGTGATGTGAGACGATGTTGTTGTTGTTTCACCAAATTAATCTCTTATGAAAAAATCCTGTAATAACTTTTTGAAGGACAAAGGATTCTGCAGTGGTAGATTATTATTTCTACTATAGCAGTGTGTTGCTTGTCACAGCAACATTGTATATCTACATAATGTGTGAAAAGTACCAATATGAAAATGTTCATCATTTAATTGGCACAAGTCAATTGCACCCCATGGCATAAAACTGTTGTGTCCCTTCAGTGTGCCCAGTTTTAGTGTAGAAACATTTTTTTAAATAATACCTTGCATATTTTGTTTAGTCAATGATGCTTCCTGGTGTAATTGGCATTATTTCAAAATCGTATCAATTTCACTGAATGAACAGGATAAGCTCATAAAAAGCAATCTCCTTAAGGCACATGATATACGGACAGCTAATTTAAATTGTAAGTGATTCACCCGGGGAAAGTCAAATTCTATGTCCTGAATGACTCAGATCATCTTTCCATCGATAAAGTCTGCCGTGGCTGCAGTTTGGAGAGAGGGATTCTAGATTACCGTTGGGAGGCATTGATATTTAGAACTAAGAACAGATATAGCCCTTGTTTCACTCCAGACTTGACTGCCCTTGACCAGCACAAAAACACCCTGTGGCGTACTGCACTAGCATTGAATAGTCCCCGCGATATGCAACTTTTTAGGGAAGTCAGGAACCAATACACACAGTCAGTTAGGAAAGCAAAGGCTAGCTTTTTCAAACAGAAATTTGCATCTTGCAGCACTAATTCCAAAGAGTTTTGGGACACTGTAAAGTCCATGGAGAATAAGAGTACCTCCTCCCAGCTGCCCACTGCACTGAGACTAGGAAACACTGTCACCACTAATGAATCCACGATAATCGAGAATTTCAGTAAGCATTTCTCTACAGCTGGCCATGCTTTCCACCTGGCTACCCCAACCTTGGCCAACAGCTCTGTACCCCCCACTGCAACTGGCCCAAGCCCCCCCCCGCTTCTCCTTCACCCAAATCCAGACAGCTGATGTTCTGAAAGAGCTGCAAAATCTGGATCCCTACAAATCATCTGGGCTAGACAATCTGGACTCTCTCTTCCTAAAATTATCCGCCGCCAATGTTGCAACCCCTATTACTAGTCTGTTCAACCTCTCTTTCGTATCGTCTGAGATACCTAAAGATTGAAAAGCGGCTGCGGTCATCTCCATCTTCAAAGGGGGAGACACTGTAGACCCAAACTGTCACAGACCTATATACATCATGTCCTGACTTTCTAACGTCTTCGAAAGCCAAGTGAACGAACAGATCACCGACCATTTCGAATCCAACCGTACTTTCTCCGCTATGGAATCTGGTTTCCGAGCTGGACATGGGTGCACATCAGCCACGCTCAAGTTCCTAAATGATATCATAACCGCTGTCGATAAAAGACAGTACTTTGCAGCCGTCTTCATCGACCTGGCCAAGGCTTTCGACACTGTCATTCACCGTATTCTTATTGGCAGACTCAGTTTCTCTAATGACAGCCTCACCTGGTTCACTAACTACTTATCAGATAGAGTTCAGTGTGTAAAATCAGAGGGCCTGTTGTCCGGACCTCTGGCAGTCTCTATGGGGGTGCCAGAGGGTTAAATTCTTGGGCCGACTCTTTTCTCTGTATATACAGTTGAAGTCAGAAGTTTACATACACTTAGGTTGGAGTCATTAAAACTCATTTTTCAACCACTCCACAAATGTCTTGTTAACAAACTATAGTTTTTGCAAGTCTGTTAGGACATGGTTTGATGAAAGAAAAATAGAACTGTTTGGCCATAATTGTCATGAATCCGACCGAGGGTGGCTCCCCTTCCCGTTCGGGTGGCGCTCGGCGGTCGTCGTCGCCTGCCTATTAGCTGCCACTGTTTTTCTTTCCTCCCCCTCCTTGTATGTTTATTGTTAGCACCTGTTAGTTAGTAATTTGTTGGGCTTTATTAGAGAGCTGGCCCGCCTGTTTCTTTGTGTGGGATTAATTATTGTAACCTTCGTGTATGAAGTAGACAAGCGTGTTTGTTCCTGGTTGTGTATTCTGCTGTACTGTTTTCGTCCGTGTTTGGGGCATTTGTGTTTGAGCACCCAGTGTTTTGTGAGTGCATTAAATAGCACAGTATTGAACTCTCTGTTTCCTGTATCTGACTCCACACCCACGACACCCGAAGCATTACAATAATGACCATTGTTATGTTTGGAGGATAAAGTAGGAGGTTTGCAAGCTGAAGAACACCATCTCAACCGTGAAGCACAGGGGTGGCAGCAACATGTTGTGGGGGTGCTTTGCTGCAGGAGGGACTGGTGCACTTCACAAAATAGATGGCATCATGCGGCAGGAACATTATGTGAAGCAACACCTCAAGACATCAGTTAAAGCTTGGTCGCAAATGGGTCTTCCAAATGGACAATGACCCCAAGCATACTTCCAAAGTTGTGGCAAAATGGCTTAAGGACAACAAAGCCAAGGTATTGGAGTGGCACAAAGCCCTGACTTCAATCTTATAGAACATTTGTGAGCAGAGCTGAAAAAGCGTGTCTGAGCAAGGAGGCCAAAAAGCTGACTCAGTTACACCAGCTCTGTCAGGAGGAATGGGTCAAAATTCACCCAACTCATTCTGACATTTCACATTCTTAAAATAAAGTGGTGATCCTTACTGACCTAAGACAGAAGATTTTAACGAAGATTAAATGTCAAGAATTGTGAAAAACTGAGTTTAATTGTATTTGTCTTAGGTGAATGTAAACTTCCGACTTCAGCTGTATCAATGATGTCGCACTTGCTGCGGGTGATTCTTTGATCCACCTCTACGCAGACGACACCATTCTGTATACATTTGGCCCTTCTTTGGAGACTGTGTTAACAAGCATCCAAATGAGCTTCAATGCCATACAACACTCTTTCCGTGGCCTCCAACTGCTCTTAAATGCTAGTAAAACAAAATGAATGCTCTTCAATCGATTGCTGCCCGGACCTGCCCGCCCGACTAGTATCACTACTCTGGACGGTTCTGATTTAGAATATGTGGACAACTACAAACACCTAGGTGTCTGGTTAGACTGTAACTCTCCTTCCAGACTCACATTAAGCATCTCCAATCTAAAGTAAATTCTAGAATCAGCTTCCTATTTTGCAACAAAGCCTCCTTCGCTCATGCTGCCAAACATACCCTCTTAAACGGACTATCCTACCGATCCTTGACTTCGGCGATGTCGTTTACAAAATAGCCTCCAACACTCTGCTCATCAAATTGGATGCAGTCTATCACAGTGCCATCCGTTTTGTTACCAAAGCCCCATATACCACCCACCACTGCGACCTGTATGCTCTCGTTGGCTGGTCCTCGCTACATATTTGTCGTCAAACCCACTGGCTCCAGGTCATCATTAAGTCTTTGCTAGGTAAAGCACGCGCTCCAGCAGGTATATTTCACTGGTCATCCCCAAAGCCAACAACTCTTTGGCCGCCTTTCCTTCCAGTTCTCTGCTGCCAATGACTGGAACGAATTGCAAAAATCACTGAAGTTGGAGACTTGTATCTCCCTCACTAACTTTAAGCATCAGCTGTCAGAGCAGCTTACCGATCGCTGCAGCTGAACACAGCCCATCTGTAAATAGCCCATCCAACCACCTACCTACCTCATCCCCATATTTGTTTTTGTTTTTCTGCTCTTTTGCACACCAGTATTTCTACTTGCGCATCCTAATCTGCACATATATCACTCCAGTGTAAATTGCTAAATTGTAATTACTTCGCCACTATGGCCTATTTATTGCCTCACCTCCTTACTTCATTTGCACACACTGTATGCAGATTTGTCTATTGTTATTGACTGTACGTTTGTTTATCCCATGTGTAACTCTGTGTTGGTTGTTTTTGTCACACTGCTTTGCTTTATCTTGGCCAGGTCGCACTTGTAAATGAGAACTTGTTCTCAACTGGCCTACTTGGTTAAATAAAGGTTATTTATCTATCTATCTATATATATAAATATATATATATATATATATATATATATATATATATACATATATATACAGGTTGAATGAAAGCAGACCAGGGCTTTCTAAGCAATCTATCTACCCCAACAGACAGTAAAACACAGAAATAAAAACAACTTGGTAAATGCCCCCCTTGACACTGTTTTAACTGTTATTCTTCAACAATATTTGTCTCTGGGTTCAGTGAAATGTGGGAATGCTTATGCAGAAAAACACAATATCTTGCATTTAAATGGATCAATCACAAAAACTAATAATGTAACTCCAAAACAAAGCAAAGCACTCTGTTTTTATATGTCAGGAACGTGATTCAGCAAAGTGAGACTATGAAATAGGTAACCCCAGTAACAATTTACTTCAAAGGCAAAAGGTCCTCTTTCCCAGTCAGAGAGCGCCAGAGGGAAAAACCACTAGGGCACTCTTTGATCTCACCTGCTCTATCACTTTTTGATAAGAGCTTTTGAAGCCAATGTGCACAACGTTGTCATTCATTGAGAGAGCTGGCTGTGCATGGTATTATAATCTATTTAGAGCACATTTTTAAAGTGCTCCACAAACACTCTAAAACAACTTAAAGCTGATAGGAAACACATTCTCTCCTTTCATTAGTTGTTGCAGCAGAACCAAGCAACAACCCAGACAATAGTCTGTTTATGACTACAGCCAATAACCTTTGCACTCTGTTCTTTTCAGATCAGTATTCAATTGATCTTGTTCACAATATCTGCCAGCTCTTTCATAGACGTCTAGACATGTACTGCAGATAGATACATTGTCAAAAGCACACAGTATCCGAACAGCTTCCAGAACTCAAGGTCACGCATACTACATTGAAAATGTTCAAATAGCCATACAGTATCAATGTAATACATCTTACAGACAGCCCTAATCCTTACAACAGTACATATGGTACAATTGATTTCCAGTCAAGGAACCATACAATCACACTGCTCTCCATCTCCGCTGTAAAGGCCAGTGTGACACCTGTAAACAAGGCCCTGACTTACCCAAACCACCCAATTGAAAACACAGGCTAATAACCCAAAGCCCTCACTCATTTTAAACCACATTTAGGAAATGAGGTGCTAAATGTGCTTTCATGGTTACTATAAATGATAGCATTTTGGCTTATTGCAGAGAGACAGTTTTTCAAGTAAATGTTAGTCATTCGATTAAGACATTTTCCTTGTTGAAGTTCCTTACACTGTGTCTTGATGGACTGTAATCAAAATGAGTAACATTCAACCCTGCAATTTGATGATGCTTAAACAACATGTTTATTGACTTTATTATTTACCTCTTTTCACAAGGATTTATTTAAGGGATGCATTTCGACAAACAACTCTTGATTCTTTCATTATGTGTAATGATAAATATGTGTTTGTTACTGATTACTGTATCTATCTCTGTGTGGAGAGTTGCTTTCACTAGCTTAGCTGAGAGGGAGATGGGGAGCGGAGCTGTGTGGATCTCTTCTCTATTGTACTTGGTTAGCAGGGACTGCAGGTATTGATTGCCGTTGGGCTGAGATGAGACAACATTGCTCTAAGCTCTTTGACGTGCGAAATGACTTATGGATTTTCTTTCCCCTTAAAGCCCCTCTGATCCCTCAGCCTCTCCTCTCCTGGTGCTTATAGATGGTAGTAGAGGGAATGGAGGGAGCCTGTCAGTCACTGTGAGAGACAGACATGTTGCTCATACACTCCCTCCTCAACAATGTCTGAAGAAGAAATGTCAGGTGATGAGATGGAGAAGAAGAGAGGTCAAGGAGCAAATGCACATAGCTTTCTTAGAGGTTTAAGGGTATGTTCCAAACGTTTGACTCTACTGCCAGGGGAGTGCACTACAACTCTATTCTCCAACAACTTTCCTGCAAATAATACTACACTCTAAAGTTTGTAATATGAGAAAAAACAATAACTGCCCTGTTCATTATCTTGATATTTCTGCAGTCCATTCAGTAAGTTATTATAGAGGCCTAATGTGTTTCTGCCCTTCATACTCAATTGATCTGGATCAAAATCATTATCATGCCATCTCAAAACTGCAGCGCCACTTAAAAACAAATGTGAGCTTTGGTGATATTTACAGCTCATGCTCCTAGTGATAATTATGGCTCAGCAAGTCAATCGGAGGGAAACTAACAGCCTGAAGGGCCCCTCCCGCAGAGCAGCAGCATGTCTACCCTGCTCAACGATAATGCTCAGGAGATGTTGAATTACTTAAATGAGATGGATGTCCTTCCATGCTTCACAGCTTATTTTCTCCAGACGGGGTCCTGAGACATTTGTGCAGCCAGTCGGGACTCTCTCGTGTGGTGGTTCTTGCACATGCCCATATTGGTGAGTATAATTTGCAGTAATTTCCTGCTGCTATTTGTTCAGTGCTCCAGGCTCTGTTTAGAGGGCCGTGTTGGAAAGCAATACCCTCTCTCCTGTGTGCCCACAATGCCTAACCTGCATCCCCTGAACTAGACATGGACTGTGCTATCTCAGCATTGGATATATCATTCAGTTTGTCTTAAGAATTCCAGTGGCTTCACCTCGTTTGGCATGATTGTTGTTGTTGTTCTTCTTCATTTGTTTTGTACAGATTTGGTACTATATATGCTGTAAATGAAGTAACAGTTGTTGTTGAAAAGTGATGAGGCCAAGTTTTAGAATGACAGAACAGAGACAACAATTACAGTATACCTTTGGGAAAGGTAGCTGAGTTCCACCTTCAACTTGTGATTGATATCCTTGTACGACAGCATTTTTCATGCTTTTATTCAGGCGGAATACATTAGATATGTAATATACTCAGTATTAGTCCTGTTATTTTCCTTCCATGGCAATGTGGTAAAAAATGTCCTAAATACCAAGAGAAAAGATTATCACTGTCACTGTTGATCGCTGTTATTATGATCCATACCATTGATTTGTTACTTGTTACATGGTACTTGGTTTTTCTTTGCATTTTATCAACTAACCACATCGCAAAAATATAGTGAAAATATAGCATGGATTTGACCCCTGATCCTCAATGAAAAAGGAATGGAATTACTGAGCTGTTGAACTGGAATGTATTTCCCTTTTATTGGCCATGGTTATAAATTGTTTTCCTCTTTATGATGACTGAGGCTAGCTGCATTATGCTGCATAATCCCCAGTGCCTCCTCTATGTTATGTGATCCAGGTGGTAAGCCATCCAGTCTACCACTATTCTACTATACAACACATTGCTGCGTTGATAAGGCATCCGTTGTGTTTATGGCAAAAGAGGACATGTTGACTTTCTAAAGCTATGAAGGAAGTAGATTGCCTGTTCAATTGTTGTAGCGGTAAAGGCACAGGAAACAACAGTGGCTTAAGTGGCTTCTGTATTTCAGAATACCACAGTTAAACAGATAAAGCAGGAAATGAATATAGCAAAATCATAGTTTACCATTGGAAAATGGGTTGTGTTGTTAGGGTACTGTGTAGTGTTACTGTGTAGATCTCTGCACAAGGATTTTCTTGCTAATTGGAACAAGCAATTTAGATAAACACGAGGGTAATTTCTGTTGTGTGTGCAGACTGAGCATTCATAATTGCTTATTTACAGTATGTCCAGAAGGAAATTATGTTTGTACAGTGCTCTTCCAAAAGTGGTTGAACACTAGAAATCAAAAAATCAATACTGCTTGATGAGGCCCTAATATTGCAGCAGGACTGAAACAGATCACAAATATTAATCACATGTTGGGACAAAAGGACACCTTCACTCTGACACACCCATTATTTCTGCTTTCATCTCTCAATCTGGTCTCCCTTTTTCCTAAACCACAAATAAAATATTTGTTATTGTCAATGTGAGTGAGGACTGGGATGTGATTATGAAAAATTACAAGAAACTGCAAGATATCTTAGACCACTTTGGAGGGAAAGAGATTCTCTCAGCCTCATAGCTGTACATTTTTATGAACTGGAGACCATAAGCTGGCTACAAGACAGAAATGTTTTTGGGATACATAACCTAAGAGAAAAATAAGTAATGAGATCTCAGTTCCATCTCAAATGTATAACAACAATCAATATTTTCATATGCACAGCATACTAATGAGATTTATAAAGAAAATAGAGGAGCATTTCATTTGCAGGCTACATGCACAATTTGGCATTTTAATGCTAGAGCATGGAGCTGAGCTGTACTTTGTGGCTTATGCTGAGGGCGTCAGCCACACTCCAGCATGCCATTAATTCGTAGCACACAAATGGATCCAAGCACAGGTCCCTGCCACACACAGAGACCTCCTTAGCTCTCCCCACTCATTCTCTATTCAAGCCAGGTTCCACGCAGCCACATTTTGGCACCCAGTAGAACATGAGCGGGAAGACTACGGGGAAAAGAGGAAGAAATCTTGGACAAACTTGAAAAGAGCCTCTGTCAAAGTTTTAAATAATGCACTGTTCAAATTCGAGAGGATCGTCTACGCTGAAAGGGGTCATAAATACAACACACATGTTGTGAACCCCAGAGAATGTTGGTTCCATCTGTGCTTTAAACAGAAGGAATTCTACTGGAGATGAACTTCGGTGAAAAAGGGCACTACAGTTTGTGTTATTGATGTCTACCCATTAGGCTTTCAAATGAGAGTATCTGTGTTTTAGGGTCCTCTAATACTATGTTTTACTATGTGCATTTTATGTCCATATAAGAATAACAATGGATTATTATCAGAACATGTGAAAAGTTATGTCCAAAAAATATATTTCAAATTGGTGTCTGCATTAAGCATGTAAAATTCTATGATTTAGGAAAACATTGGGTATGTTATGTACTCCATCCAATCTTTTCATAAACCATAGATTTTTACATGCTTAATGCAGACACCAATTTGATATATATTTTTGGGACATAACTTTTCACAGAATAACTGTATTTATATGCGTCCACAGAAGTGTCAAATGGTTTATACAGTTGTTGTTATCATGCAAGTAGCCTAGTGGGGCGGCAAGTAGCCAAGTGGTTAGAGTGTTGGACTAGTAACTGAAAGGTTGCAAGAGCAAATCACCGAGCTGACAAGGTTCAAATCGGTTGTTCTGCCCCTGAGCAAGGCAGTTAACCCACTGTTCCTAGGCTGTCATTGAAAATAAGAATTTGTTCTCAACTGACTTGTCTAGTTAAATAAAGGTTAACAAAAACAATCCATGTTACAAACCTCTAAAGAGAAATCTGATCTTTTGATTACACATTTTATAGACTTGAGCTGCTCCGCAGTTCCATTATGTTAACTCTGACATTTGTGGGTATGGAGACGCCTTTGTGATGCCCTTCTTGGTGTAGTTAAATTGTGTGTAAAATAGTGGGAGTGCTTCAGCTGATGCAAGACTCCCCAATACAACGAGCTGGAGAGAGGCCACTATCATTATAAAGGACGTGTCTATTGTAAAAGCCTGTTTCCTTGGAAACATGCCCTGCACTCACTTGCTTCCACTTTAATCTCTCCAGCCATACCCTCTACTCTCTAGATGAGTTGATGCTAAGGCATAGAAATAGTCTAGGGCTTATAATAAATGGATCGTCTTTCCTATTCCTAGTTGCCTAGCTTCGGACTCTCTCAATTTGTCTGGTTAGCGAATAGAAATTTACCCTGACTTTATATAATACCATGAGCTTTCCAGTCTTCTCCTATGTGAGAGGGGATTTGCTGAGTGGAGGATCATGATTCAGAGAAGAACAACCCCCCCAAGGAGAGGTAAGACCTTTGCCAATACCCAATTAAGAGTGTAAATCACACTGATCGCATGATGTCATTAAACAAAGGCACATTTTCTTTACTCTGGCTGATAGAACAGGACATATGATGCTCAGACCTACATGAAATGGTCCCACCAGATTCAATTGATTTACTATTGCTATCACATACTGTAGTGTTTTGACTTGCAGTATAAGGCACTGTAATATGACAGCACTTGCCAAAATATAAAACATGTTATTAAGCCATATGACATTTTCAGTCTAACAGCGAAAGAGGTTGAAAGTACTGCCAGAGTTCTCTAGAAGGCCACAGTTCAAACATGAATTATGTAGATCCCCTGGTCACACCTTTAAGTGGTTTACGTTATGCCTCATGCTTCCCACATTGTGGATTGCAAAGTTGTGTCCTGCAACTTCTTCTGCAAAAAAGTGAATTCATCCATCAACACATTGTACAGCTTTAACTGATGACTCGGGTACCAATGAGCACCGAAAATGCTAAGCCGGCTCTCTGTATGTATGAAAATAATAAACTCAGAATATAGGATCAGTGTCATTCCAGGTATTGTTGCTAGCCTACATAGCTGCTTTACACTGGCATTACCTGTGACCTTTGTCTTTGGCTATTGCCTACATATTAAAATATTTTAAATGAAGCTGGAGCCATTCTCATCTGAACAGAGTGGACATTCCGTCTGGTTTAAGGACTAGTGATGAGTAACAAGGAGAGGTAAATCCATCTCTCCCTGGTGCTGAGATGCCTGTTCCTCCAGTCAGAATGTGTGCATTCTTTGCAGGGATGAAATCCCTGTGGCATACGGTTTTGGGGTCATATTCAAAACTCCACCCTTTGAGGAACAGATTTAACTTCACCGTTTCAAATGTAATCGTGTTTATTGGTTGCCTATACATATTTGCAGGTGTTATAGCAGGTGCAGCAAAATACTTATGTAACTAGCTCCAAAGGTGCAGTAGAATGTCTCGCAAATGCAATACAAATACACAAATAATCCCAAAATTGAAACAAAAAAATCGAGAAATGTCAGGAAAATAAATTATAAATACCTGATGTGTATAGAAAACATATGATTTCGAAAAGAACATGTTAGGTGTATTAGGATGAACTATGTCGAGAATACAGTATATACAGGACTTACACAGTGAGTAAACAACAATATATAAACAGAATATGAGGTGACCAGTGTTCAATGTCTCTATATACTGTACATGCAGCATTCGTCTCACGGTGCAGGGCAGAGTACCAGACAGGTAGCTGGCTAGTGATGACTGTTCAACAGATGGCCTCGTGATAGAATCTGTTTCTCAGTCCCGGCTCTGAGGCAGCTTTACCATCTCTGTCTGCTAGATGGTAGCAGAGTGAACAGACCCGGGTGGCTGAGGTCGTTAATGATCTTCTTGGCCTTCCTTTGACACCGGGTGATGTAGATGTCCTGGAGGGCAGGCAGCATTCCCCGGGTGATGCACCACCCTCTGGAGAGTCATGTGGTTGAGGGAGGTACAGTTGCCATACCAGGAGGTGGTGCAGCCTGACAAGAGTGCTATCAATGGTACAGTACATGTGTAAAGGTTTGTGAGGGTTTTAGGGGCCATGCCAATTTTCTTCAGCTGCCTGAGGTTGAAGAGGCACTGTCGCAACTTCTTCACCATGGTGTTGGTGTGGTGGGAACATTTCAGGTCCTCAGTGATGTACACACCAAGAAACACTGAGCCTTCTCCACTGAGGCCCTGTCAATGTGGATGGGGGTGTGCTCCTTCTTCTGTCACTTATAGTCTACAATTAGATCCTTTGTTTTGTTGATGTTGAGGTGGAGCTTATTTTCCTGGAACCATTCCGCCAGGGCTCTAACCTCCTCCCTGTATCTGTCTCGTCGTTGCTGGTAATCAGGCTGTCGTGCCGCCATCAAACTTGATGATTGAATTAGAGTTGTGTGTAGCAGGCTTGGGCGGTATCCAGATTGTCATACCTTCTTATCAACTCGTGTCATCCTGGGATATTTAGTAATACAGGCCATGAACACAAGGGGCACTATTTTCAAATCCCACTGAGCCTCTGTAACCCGAAGGTTAGCAATGCTAGCCAGTACATGTAAAACCCCATAATAAATGCTTGCTAAAATGCTAACAAGTACATTGCAAACATTTTATACAGTCTCTGACAAACTATTTGCAGGACAGATATCCCAGCTCATAAAGTTATACAAGTAGCTAAAAATGGCTGGTTAAAATTTGTTGCACGCATAAAACAAATATTAGACAGCAAGGCACCTATAGCTGTACAGTCAATCACCAATATGTTTGCTAGCAAATGTAGCCTGTCATTACAGCCATAAACTGTGATGCATTTTCAAAATGCAAGATACAGAAATAAACTGCGTTTTACACCTACATTTTGAGATGAATGTCATTTACGTTAGCAGTCTGTCACGCCTTGACCTTAGAGAGCCTGTTTATTTCTCTATTTGGTTAGGTCAGAGTGTTATGTAAGTCGCTCTGGATAAGAGCGTCTGCTAAATGACTTAAATGTAAATGTAAATGTTATTTGGGTGGGCATTCTAGTTTTCTATTTCTTTGTTGGCTGGGTATGGTTCCCAATCAGAGACTGTTTTTTATCGTTGTCTCTGATTGGGAATCATACTTAGGCAGCCTGTTTTCCTGTTTTCCAGTTTGTGGGATCTTGTTTTCTGTTTAGTTACTGTTGCCTGACAGAACTGTGCGTTTTCGATTTTGTTATTTTGTTTGAGTGTTTAAAAAAAAATCATGTTGTTTCCTACTTTAACCACCTGGAGGGTGGTCCGTCAGAAAGACCAGGACCCAATTGCACATGGCGGGGTTGAGTCCCAGGGCCTCCAGCTTGATGATGAGCTTGGAGAGTACTATGAAGTTGAATGCTGAGTTGTAGTCAATAAACAGCATTATTATGTAGGTATTCTTTTTGTCCAGATGGGATAGGGCATTGTGCAGTCTGATGGCGATTGCGTCGTCTGGACCTGTTGGAGCGTATACAAACTGAAGTGGGTCTAGGGTGGCCGGTAAGGTGCAGGTGATAGTCATTTAGTTCAGCTGTCTTTGCCTTCTTGGGTACAGGATCAATGGTAGCCATCTTGAAGCATGTGGGAACAACAGACTGGGATAGGGAGCGATTGAATATGTCCGTAAACACACCAGCCAACTGGTTTTCACGTGCTCTGAGGACACGGCTAGGGATGTCGTTTGGGCCAGCAGCCTTCCGAAGAGTAAACACTTTTAAATGTTATACTCACACCAACCATGGAGATGGAGAGGGGAGAGGCACAAGTCCTTGTTAGCGGGCCGCGACGGTGGTATTGTATTAACCTCAAAGTGGGCAAAGAAGTTGTTTAGTTTGTCTGGAAGCGTGATGTCGGTGTCCGTGACATGGCTGGTTTACATTTTGTAGTCCGTGATTTCCTGTAGACCCGTCTCGTGTCTGAGCCGTTGAATTGCGACTCCACCTTTTCCCCGTACTGGCATTTTGCTTGTTTGATTGTCTTGCGCAGGGAATAACTACACTGTTTATATTCAGTCATATCCCAGACCTCTTTTCATGGTTAAATGCGGTGGATCGCGCTTTCAGTTTTGAAAAAAAATCTAATTTTGTGCGATTGTAATAAGGTCAACTCCGGGATGCTGGTCTTCTAGGCAGAGTTGCAAAGAAAAAGCCATATATTTGCACTGTTCTGTGAAGGGAGTACACAGCGTTGCACCAGATCATCAGTTTCTTGGCAATTTCTCGCATGGAATAGCCTTCATTTCTCAGAACATGAATAGACTAGTTTAAGAAGAATGTTCTTTGTTTCTGGCCATTTTGAGCCTGTAATCGAACCGACAAATGCTGATGCTCCAGATACTCAACTAGTCTAAAGAAGGCCAGTTTTATTGCTTCTTTAATCAGTACAACAGTTTTTAGCTGTGCTAACATAATTGCAAAAGGGTTTTCTAATGATCAATTAGCCTCTTAAAATTATAAACTTGGATTAGCTAACACAACGTGCCATTGGAACACAGGAGTGACGGTGGATGAAAATTAATGGGCCTCTGTACCCCTATGTAGATATTCTATAAATAACCTACCGTTTCCAGTTACAATAGTAATTTACAGCATTACCAATGTTTACACTGTATTTCTGATTTATTTGTTGTTATTTTAATGGACAAAAAACTTGTGCATGACACAATCAATTTTTCCAACAATTGTTTACAGACAATTGGCCATCACAAAGCCCTGACCTCAATCCCATCGAAAATTTCATGTGTCTCCCTGACGTGCGTGTCCCCAGTCCGGTACATCCTGTGCCTGCTCCTCGCACTCTCCCTCAAGTGCGCCTTCCCAGTCCGGTACGACCTGTGCCTGCTCCTCGCACTCTCCCTCAAGTGCGCCTTCCCAGTCAGGTACGTCCTGTGCCTGCTCCTCGCACTCTCCCTGAAGTGCGTGTTCCCAGTCAGGTACGTCCTGTGCCTGCTCCTCGCATTCTCCCTGAAGTGCGTGTTCCCAGTCAGGTACGTCCTGTGCCTGCTCTACGCACTAGGCCTCCAGTGCACCTTTCCAGTCCGGTGCGTCCTGTACCTGCTCCTCGCACTCGCCCTGACGTACGTGTCACAAGTCTGGTGCCACCTGTGCCGGCCCCACGCATCAGGCCTCCAATGCGCCTCCCCAGTCCAGAGCTTCCTGCGACAGTTCCCTGTCCAGAGCTTCCGGCAACGGTCCACAGTCCGGAACCTCCTGAGGCGACCCACAGTCCGGAACCCCCTGAGACCTTTAATCATGATTGTAATCCAGAGAGGTTAGAAAAACTATGTAGAACCTTTATGAGGCTTTGGAGGGATCTAAATTGTGGATTTAAAAGAAAACATGAATCATGCAATCTTTGTTTTTAAGCCATACATTTCTAGCACCTTGATATTATTGTTGGATCTAATATTAATAACTAACATTTCGATGGCCATAATATATAGATATGCCAATATTGGACAACCTTGTTTAACCCCTCATGACAGTTTAAGACTTAAACGTACATATTATTTATGAATGTACACCTATGGTTACTATACATAACTTTAACCCATTGTATAAGACATTCTTCAACATTTAAATATTCCAGGCATTAATATATAAATTCCAATCATACTTTATCAAAAGCCTTTTCAAATTCAGCTATGAATACCAGGCCTGGTTTCCCAAATTTGTCATCATGTTCTATTGTTTCCAGTACTTGTATTATATTATCTCCAATGTATCATCCATGTAAAAAACCTTGTCTGATTAGGATGAAAAATATCCAACAATACCTTTTTTTATTCTATGCTCTATGAATTTTGCTAGAATTTCGCATCACAACACTAAAGTGTAAGGGTTGTCCAATTATTTTAATAGACTTTGGTCCTGTTTCAGTAATAATTAAATCAGACCTTCATGAGTATCTGATAATCTACTATTTTTATAGGAGTGGTTAAAACATGCTAATAACGGTCCTCTGAGTAAATCAAAAAGGTTTGGTATATCTCACACCACTCAGCCCTGGAGTTTTTCCAGAATTGAAGGATTTAATTCCATCAAGAAGTTCCTCCACTGTAATTTGGCCTTCATGTGAGTCTTTCTGTACAGCTGTTAATTTTACATCATTAATAGAAAATAAATCCATACAATTCACTTCAGTTAGGGTAGATGGAGGACACTGAAACTAAAAGATAAGCTTAAAGTACTTTGCTTCCTCTTTCAAAATATTATTTGATGAATCATGGGTGACTCATTTGTAACAATTTCAGCAAATAATTTTTGGGTAGAATTTCTATTTTGAAGATTAAGGCCAGGCTGCACTGGCTGATAGGGATTTTTTCCCTTTACTCTTGTCAGATTGAAGCTTTACCAGTTGAAAGTATACGTAAATACAAGATATTATTATATTACAATTATTTTTTTTTTATAAAATATGCAAAAAAAATCTGTTTTTCAACAAATGCTTCAAGGCAGAATGTTTGTTTTAGTTTTATTGTCATAAGACACTCAATGTTCAGACTTTTACAGATTAGTTTATCAAAATATTGTCATTTCATGGAATTATTTTAAAAAACATATGACGGATGCATATTTTGCATATATTTACAGATACAATTACACATAAAGTCAAAACGACACAAGATATCCTCTGTAAAAGCCTGACTATAAGACCTAAGAACCTGTGTGTGGAATAAGGTGAATGTATGTCCTTTGAAGACTGAGAAAAATGAATTGGCACACGGGGAACATGTCATTTTGAGAAATGGCCGATAGAGATAGGCCAATGCAATTAAAATGTACTTTCCATAAATATGACCATTTATGTCACATTAATTAAACACTTATTCGTATATCACTTATAAACTGACAAATAAACATACAATATACATTTTAGAAATACATTAGCACATTTAATACATTTGTTTCAAGCAATAGAGCATATGCTTTGACTACCGGTCTGTTGGGCAAATCCGGAGTTTGGTCATATTTTATAAAACTTTGCTCAATTTGTCACATACAAGGACTTCGTATGGCTGTTGAAATGTACTGAATATTAAGCAGCTATGCCTGCCCCATATGTAAGGCCCTCTTTGAGTTGTTGCTTGTGCCGCTTTACTTTCTTGACTGTCATGGGACCTGCGCCTATGCTTGGCCCAGTCCATTGAATCAGCATCAGCTCTCACAACTTCTCTCTGATTGCTTTCAGTGTCGCCATAGTGCTGTCAAGCCACAATTTGTCCATCACATTTGATATAGCAGTGGCTCCCTCATTGAATGTGGCTACTGCCAAATTTTTGCCCACAAAGACATATTACAGAGTTCAGACATCATTTTGCATTCTGGGTTCCTCCATGCTACATTAATTTGAGGAGGTTATCTAATGATAAACAGGTACCATATTCTGTGCAATCTCTCTGTGGTATGGGTCAGATTGACCCACACAGTTTAAACACACTTAAAACAGTCAAAGAATCAAGTAAAAACAGACTAAACTTTATTTTGTCTTGTCAGACCTTTCAGATAGAAGAAACACAAGAACATTTGATTTCAAAAACTCTATATTAAGAACTACTTGTGAAACACATTTCTCACAAACAAGCATTTTCTGTTTCCCCAAGTAAGCATTGTTTTTGTTTTAACATTAACACGTAGGTGTGATTTGACCCTATTGGTCAAAATGATCACATCAGTCTTTCTCTGCACATGTTGAACACAATGTACCAGTGTGCTGTCTGCAGATTCATTGTATTCTATACAAGTGGTGCTGGTTTTACTGCCTTGGCGAGGGGGACAGAGCAAATCGTGTAGGCACTGGAACAATTTTGATTACATTGGAAGCTGACAGACTACCTTGACTTCGTTGTGGTGACAGTAACCATTCTATATTACCATCTTTAGACTTCTATGTCCTCTCTTCTCTGGATGATGTTTGTTGTATGCTCTCTCTCTCATCTGATGGAGGAGATAGTATGGCGGAGTCCTCCTCTGAATCCTCTTCACCAAAGAAAAATTCACAATCTGGATCATCAACAGCATTGTCTTCTATCTCTGAAACCACTTCTTCTGAGCTGTCTTGTATTATTCACAACCGTAATCTAGCCTGGGCTAAAGCAAGGAAATCATGTTCTGATGGGAACATCAGTTGTAATTCTCTGACGTCATTTCCGGTCACAACTTGCCGACTTGTTTTCGAGTTGCTGTGCGTTTTGTTGCCAACCTATTTTGCTACCTGACAACTTTAGGGTTTTTACTTTTTAATTATATTGTTGTTTTTTTTCCTCAACTTTTTCACTCCGGACGCTTTATCTGGACACGGTTCGTCAGGACCTCCAACAGCCGAAACTAAGTAGTAACATTAACATGATGCCTGTTAGCCAGCCTGCCAGCATAGTGGAGTCTGCCACTAGCACAGTCAGTGTAGTCAGCTCAGCTATCACCATTGAGACCGTGTATGTGCCTCGACCTAGGTTGGGCAAAACTAAACATGGCGGTGTTTGCCTTAGCAATCTCACTAGGATAAAGAACACCTCCATTCCTGTCATTATTGAAAGAGATCATGATACCTCACATCTCAAAATAGGGCTACTTAATGTTAGATCCCTTACTTCAAAGGCAATTATTGTCAATGAACTAATCACTGATCATAATCTTGATGTAATTGGCCTGACTGAAACATGGCTTAAGCCTGATGAATTTACTGTGTTAAATGAGGCCTCACCTCCTGGCTACACTAGTGACCATATCCCCCGTGCATCCCGGAAAGGCGGAGGTGTTGCTAACATTTACGATAGCAAATTTCAATTTACCCCCAAAAAATGACGTTTTCGTCTTTTGAGCTTCTAGTCATGAAATCTATGCAGCCTACTCAATCACTTTTTATAGCTACTGTTTACAGGCCTCCTGGGCCATATACGGCGTTCCTCACTGAGTTCCCTGAATTCCTATCGGACCTTGTAGTCATAGCAGATAATATTCTAATCTTTGGTGACTTTAATATTCACATGGAAAAGTCCACAGACCCACTCCAAAAGGCTCTCGGAGCCATCATCGACTCAGTGGGTTTTGTCCAACATGTCTCTGGACCCACTCACTGTCACAGTCATACTCTGGACCTAGTTTTGTCCCATGGAATAAATGTTGTGGATCTTAATGTTTTTCCTCATAATCCTGGACTATCGGACCACCATTTTATTACGTTTGCAATTGCAACAAATAATCTGCTCAGACCCCAACCAAGGAACATCAAAAGTCATGCTATAAATTCACAGACAACACAAAGATTCCTTGATGTCCTTCCAGATTCCCTCTGTCACCCAAGGACGCCAGAGGACAAAAATCAGTTAACCACCTAACTGAGGAACTCAATTTAACCTTGCGCAATACCCTAGATGCAGTTGCACCCCTAAAAACTAAAAACATTTCTCATAAGAAACTAGCTCCCTGGTACACAGAAAATACCCAAGCTCTGAAGCAAGCTTCCAGAAAATTGGAACGGATATGGCGCCACACCAAACTGGAAGTCTTCCGACTAGCTTGGAAAGACAGTACCGTGCAGTACCGAAGAGCCCTTACTGCTGCTCGATCATCCTATTTTTCTAACTTAATTGAGGGAAATAAGAACAATCCGAAATTCCTTTTTGATAGTGTCGCAGAGCTAACTAAAAAGCAGCATTCCCCAAGAGAGGATGACTTTCACTTTAGCAGTGATAAATTCATGAACTTCTTTGAGGAAAATATTAGGATTATTAGAAAGCAAATTACGAACTCCACTTTAAATCTGCGTATTCCTTCAAAGCTCAGTTGTCCTGAGTCTGCACAACTCTGCCAGGACCTAGGATCAAGAGAGACGCTCAAGTGTTTTAGTACTATATCTCTTGACACAATAATGAAAATAATCATGGCCTCTAAACCTTCAAGCTGCATACTGGACCCTATTCCAACTAAATACTGAAAGAGCTGCTTCCTGTGCTTGGCCCTCCTATGTTGAACATAATAAACGGCTCTATATCCACCGGATGTGTACAAAACTCACTAAAAGTGGCAGTAATAAAGCCTCTCTTGAAAAAGCCAAACCTTAACCCAGAAAATATAAAAAACTATCGGCCTATATCGAATCTTCCATTCCTCTCAAAATGTTTAGAAAAGGCTGTTCACTGCCTTCCTGAAGACAAACAATGTATACGAAATGCTTCAGTCTGGTTTTAGACCCTATCATAGCACTGAGACGGCACTTGTGAAGGTGGTAAATGACATTTTAATGGCATCTGACCGAGGCTCTGCATCTGTCCTCGTGCTCCTAGACCTTAGTGCTGCTTTTGATACCATCGATCACCACATTCTTTTGGAGAGATTGGAAACCCAAATTGGTCTACACGGACAAGTTCTGGCCTGGTTTAGATCGTATCTGTTGGAAAGATATCAGTTTGTCTCTGTGAATGGTTTGTCCTCTGACAAATCAACTGTAAATTTCAGTGTTCCTCAAGGTTCCGTTTTAGGACCACTATTGTTTTCACTATATATTTTACCTCTTGGGGATTTTATTCGAAAACATAATGTTAACTTTCACTGCTATACGGATGACACACAGCTGTACATTTCAATGAAACATGGTAAAGCCCCAAAATTGCCCTTGCTAGAAGCATGTGTTTCAGACATAAGGAAGTGGATGGCTGCAAACTTTCTACTTTTAAACTCGGACAAAACAGAGATGCTTGTTCTAGGTCCCAAGAAACAAAGATATCTTCTGTTGAATCTGACAATTAATCTTAATGGTTGTACAGTTGTCTCAAATAAAACTGTGAAGGACCTCGGCATTACTCTAGACCCTGATCTCTCTTTTCAAGAACATATCAAGACCATTTCAAGGACAGCTTTTTTCCATATACGTAACATTGCAAAAATCAGAAACTTTCTGTACAAAAATGATGCAGAAAAATTAATCCATGCTTTTGTCACTTCGAGGTTAGACTACTGCAATGCTCTACTTTCTGGCTACCCGGATAAAGCACTAAATTAACTTCAGTTAGTGCTAAATACGGCTGCTAGAATCCTGACTAGAACCCAAAATGTTGATCATATTACTCCAGTGCTAGCCTCTCTACACTGGCTTCCTGTCAAAGCAAGGGCTGATTTCAAGGTTTTACTGCTAACCTACAAAGCATTACATGGGCTTGCTCCTACCTATCTCTCTGATTTGGTCCTGCCGTACATACCTACACGTACGCAGGCCTCCTAATTGTCCCTAGAATTTCTAAGCAAACAGCTGGAGGCAGGGCTTTCTCCTATAGAGCTCCATATGTATGGCACGGTCTGCCTACCCATGTCAGAGATGTAAACTCGGTCTCAACCTTTAAGTCTTTACTGAAGACTCATCTCTTCAGTGGGTCATATGATTGAGTGTAGTCTGGCCCAGGAGTGGGAAGGTGAACGGAAAGGCTCTGGAGCAACGAACCGCCCTTGCTGTCTCTGCCTGGCCGGTTCCCCTCTTTCCACTGGGATTCTCTGCCTCTAACCCTATTACAGGGGCTGAGTCACTGGCTTACTGGGGCTCTCTCATGCCGTCCCTGGAAGGGGTGCGTCACCTGAGTGGGTTGATTCACTGATGTGGTCATCCTGTCTGGGTTGGCGCCCCCCTTGGGTTGTGCCATGGCGAAGATCTTTGCGGACTATACTCAGCCTTGTCTCAGGATGGTAAGTTGGTGGTTGAAGATATCCCTCTTGTGGTGTGGGGGCTGTGCTTTGGCAAAGTGGGTGGGGTTATATCCTTCCTGTTTGGCCCTGTCCGTGGGTGTCCTCGGATGGGGCCACAGTGTCTCCTGACCCCTCCTGTCTCAGCCTCCAGTATTTATGCTGCAGTAGTTTATGTGTCAGGGGGCTGGGGTCAGTTTGTTATATCTGGAGTGCTTCTCCTGTCCAATTCGGTGTCCTGTGTGTATCTAAGTGTGCGTTCTCTAATTCTCTCCTTCTCTCTCTCGGAGGACCTGAGCCCTAGGACCATGCCCCAGGACTACCTGACATGATGACTCCTTGCTGTCCCCAGTCCACCTGGCCATGCTGCTGCTCCAGTTTCAACTGTTTTGCCTTATTATTATTCGACCATGCTGGTCATTTATGAACATTTGAACATCTTGGCCATGTTCTGTTATAATCTCCACTCGGCACAGCCGGAAGAGGACTGGCCACCCCACATATGCTCTCTCTAATTCTCTTTCTTTCTCTCTCTCGGAGGACCTGAGCCCTAGGACAATGCCCCAGGACTACCTGACATGATGACTCCTTGCTGTCACCAGTCCACCTGGCCGTGCTGCTGCTCCAGTTTCAACTGTTCTGCCTTATTATTATTCGACCATGCTGGTCATTTATGAACATTTGAACATCTTGGCCATGTTCTGTTATAATCTCTACCCGGCACAGCCAGAAGAGGACTGGCCACCCCACATAGCCTGGTTCCTCTCTAGGTTTCTTCCTAGGTTTTGGCCTTTCTATGGAGTTTTTCCTAACGACCGTGCTTCTACACCTGCATTGCTTGCTGTTGGGGGTTTTAGGCTGGGTTTCTGAACAGCACTTTGAGATATCAGTTGATGTATGAAGGGCTATATAAATACATTTGATTTGATTTGATTTGAAGAGGACTGGCCACCCCACATAGCCTGGTTCCTCTCTAAGTTTCTTCTTAGATTTTGGCCTTTCTAGGGAGTTTTTCCTAGCCACCGTGCTTCTACACCTGCATTGCTTTGATTTGATTCTATTTCACTGTCACAGTCCAGAGTTTGTGATAAGTCTTCATTTACTGAAAATCTTTTGCAGCTCATTTTTGAGTGTCTGTGTCAGAGATCTGCTGCTCTCGTACTGAGAAGGAGAAGCTTGGGAAACTCCTTTTCACCAAAATATAATTATAAAAATGCAATCAGAACCAGTCAAAGCTAAATACGTCAAAGACACTTGTTAATTTGGACCCGTGCAAATATTGATACACATGAAAGACTCAAAATCATGTTTGTCTACAAAATCTGCACAGACATTCCACGACACATCAGTGTGTCCACATTTTGAAGTTAGGTTCGTTACCCTAAATGAGGAAAAGTCATTTAATTTCATGGAGAAAAATAGAAGTTAACGAGTAATTTAGACATCTCAAAAGTGGAAATGGGTCAAATTGACCCGCAACATAACAGGAGGTTTAAAGAATGTATGGCCTCCACTTTTTTGTGACTGGGTAGACCTTCACCATTTTCTAAGGCTCGCTGGTACCAGCACCAATGCACACACCTACCCCATAGTTGGAAGTAAATATTCTCTTGTGCCAAGTACCATGAAAGTATACATGAAAGTCTATGATGTCATCCTCATCCTCCTTCAGCAACTTGCAGCACTATCAATTGATTGTAGCCCTCTCTGAATCTCTGCAACTAAAGTGGGGGAGGGGGGGGGGAGTATTTATTATGTCTGTCGACATTACAGTCATAACTGCAGGACTAAATATCAGCATTTTACCCTATGTAAATATTACAATATCAGCATGTATTTACTTTATGTAAAGCTAATTTCTCAGTAATCACAGTGGGCTATAGCCCTATGACACTGTAGGCCTATGTGACATTCTCATTGTATAGTTATGTTTTCCTATCACTGTGTTTTAGTCACTTTGAATAAATTTGCTGGAGCAAGGAAATGAATATTATTTATACACAGCAAGTCACCTGAGCATAATGGGCTACTCCCCCTTTTTGTTTACCTGCCATTCTCCTGTCATGTCTCTGATATGAGCTGAGTCGCAAGGAAGGAATCCCTAGGACTTTGCTTATTTTCTCGGACTTGCTTATTTTCTTTAGAGGTGCATAACCAAGTCCAGATTCATGGGCTAGAAGAACCATCCTCACATATATAAAATGCCACATTTTCCCTGGAGCACTCCTGCAGCCTGGAGGAAGTGTAAACACTTATCCTAAATGCATCACTATCAGCTTCACAGTGGGCACATTCTACCATGACAGAAATACAGAATCCCTGGTTGGTGGGGTCTATGGTGATTTTCAGTCCAGTGTACAAGTTTGTTAATATGAACTCCTTTGACCTACATTTTAAATATGAGTATTGGATTGCATGGCATCTAAAGGCACATTTAAAAGTGTCCCATACAATAAGGGGATCTGCTGTACCTGCAGTATATATAACTTTGTCCATCACATCCCATGTGGTTTCGGCCTTAGGGAGAAGTGCCACAGTGTTGAATGTTCCTAACATTTGATTTACTGTTTACACTTATGATATACAATCAATGGAGATTGTAAGGTTTATCGTCTCATTAAATTTAATAAGTTAAATTGTTGAACATACCTTAATGTTCTTCCAATCAAATGAGCCACTTTTAAGCTTCTCATATTAACCTGGACGAAGCAACATCTCAGGTTAAAGTTTACAACCCAGATAGCCTACCCAGGTAGGATTAATCATTGGCATTGATTAATTAATTCAATTTGCTTTTGCAAGTTCATTCATGTCCAACTTCCATATTACTGGTACAGTACTGATAGTTTGTCAACATCTATAAATAGATTAAACCTGTCTTTGCAGATTCCAATGAATTCCAAATCCAAACGTTGAAAAAAATTTGGGCCATTTTTCCTCTAAATTTTTCTAATAATGTGCAAGCTATCAAAGGAGGTGGTCACCACTCCTCTGCTAATTAGTGAACCTCCCCCCATAAAATGATTGATCTCTGTCCTCAGCAGCGATACCAACCCTAATTATGCCATTAGCGTAAAAACAGCCGAAATTGCGAACACTCTCCAAAACCAATCGCCAAACACAGGCTTTGTGACGGTTCTCCCCACTTTTGCACTGATGTATCGCTATAAAAATGTGCCATTGGTCCAATACCACAGTGCACAGCTGACGCACGTGCCAGACATGGCTAACATGAGGGGACAGGTGGAGAGAACTGAGCAACTATTGACAAAAGCAGGAAATGAAAACATTCTGCTACTCGAGGAACTGCGTTTGAAATCTGAACAATTAAAAGTAATTGCAAATACTTATGACGATGAACGAGCACAAACTCTTCAACAAAATCGTTGTCTCCAGGAACAACTCGATTTAGCCAAAACTAAATACGATGTAGTCCACTCCAAATTAGATAAATCTGTTGAGTTATCTACAAACAGGAGCACGCAATTTGATAACATGCAGGCAGTTTTGTTGAATGTTACTCAGAGTAACAAGGTTCTGCTCAAAATTCTGCAAAGCAAAGACAATCAATTGATGAACACAATGACTAAGTTGGATGACAAATCAGCAGAACTCATTGAAGTCGCTGACCAAATGAATGATGAGAGAACTCGGGTGATGAAGATGGAAATCTTGATTTCTAAGCAAGAGGAAGAAATCTCCTCACTGAATCTCTCGCTCCGTACTCAAGACCTCTATCTGCAAACCATGACAGATAAGTTTGAGACCGAAAGTACAAAATCAGTACTCTAAGCGCTCAAGTGGACTCTGCAATGCAGCAGAATACCACCCTTAGGTACCATCTGGAGGATGTCCAGAATGGTCACGCTCTACAGCGTGACCATCCATCCAAGCAACCGGAGCCCGGAACTCAAAGGAGTGAAGACAAACTCGTCAAGAATTTACCCACTTTTGACCCCATTCCAGGTCAGCCAAACAATACTGAGACATTCCTAGCTGACAGAGGACACGTTGGATGGCTACCTGAATGCTACGGGTTCTGAAAGGGTTTACCTTTTGAAGCGAACGTCGAATAGACATGTGACAAGGTTCATTCGCCTACAACAGCAACACGTGCTAAATGACTACGCTAAACTTGCCACAGCTTTGAAATTAGAATTCAGTGGTACCGCGACTCACAAACTCGATAGCTCACTGGTTAACACGGTCGAACAAGCTCGGAATGAACACCCACAAGCTTACTATCATAGCTTACTTTGGCCTACTCACTGAAACAGGCATGGAAGACCTGTTACCATTTAAACAAATGTTCCAGTCGAACATGTATACTACCTTCATTACCTACCTGGGCCCTGCCGCCCATGTTGGCTTGCCTATCTTACAACTCAGAGAGCTTGCAAGCACAGCTTTTGAGGCATCAAAAGCTTGCAACGCAAAGAGCCCTGACCACTCGGTTTTGAAGTTTGACCAGGAGCACTCACTCCAGTTAGAGGGTGCATTATCAGGTATTGGAGCGTTAAGAGATGACGCACAACAACAGTTTCTACCACAAAACCATGATTCTCATATCCTCCGCGGTCGAAATAACTGTAAAGTACGTCGCCATCAACATGACTACAGCTACAATCGACCTGTTCACTACATTCCTGCACCCAACCCACATAAAATGTCAGAGCACTGGGGTAACAAAGGGTTGAAGGATGATCAAAACGTAGACCAATGTTCTCCAGAAGTTCCACTACGTGAAGAACTAAAGCGAGAAACATTTGAGAAAAGGGTCAAAGATAAGTCACAAGGACAAGCACAGGGAATTACCGGACACCAGGTCCGCAGGAATTAACACCCATAGCAAGGACCTTAAAATTCAAATCTATTTTCATGATTTCGAGCCAACTATCTCTGTGAATGAGCAACTTCCCTCCTCCTTGCAGTCGTGCAATACGGTAGTTGAGATGAACTTCTCTTGCCCTTCGGACACTTCCGCAAACACTGCGGCCGTCCCGGCAAGAAAAACATTAATGCACAGAGTATACTCTGCTGCCGATTGACACACCTTCCACTTTGTGGGGGACTGTCAAACCTTACAATAACACTAATGGCGTCAGTCCAGCAACTGACCTGATGACACCCACTGGTGAAACACTTTGCGATATCGCATACCGATATCCTTGTCTCAGTTTGCAGGTACTGAAGAGGTTGCCACACGCGGACGTGGTGGTGACTGACATGCTCCGACAGCCACTGAGGATGTTGAAGCACAAATACCAGGAGATTTGGTTGAAAGGTTACAGCCACTCTCATAATAATGCGACCACTGACAACGTACATAGGGTCCGAGCTTTTCGTTTGCACCTCGGATACCAACACCTCCCGCTGGTGAAGGGGAGGGGGGTCCCGAGACACATAGGGGGGGAATAGTAGCCCAGACCCATGATGAGCCTAATCGAGGCCGATGAGGGGGGGGGTCGAGACTACGGACAACACCGTACGAGGCCGCCATAGCATAAATCAAATCTAGTTGTAAACTCCCCTTTGAGAACAGTGAGGAGCAGACAGGCCCCTAGACCGGGATTATCTTAGAACACATCTAAGATAGTACTGAGGTGGACCACACTGGTCGTAAAGGAAGTCCAGTGGACTTGTCCACCTCCAAACAAATGGCAACAATAATCATTCCTTGCCATGTGTAGTAGTCACTACAAGAAAACTAGTAAAATGCTCTAATAAAGTATTCCTGTAGGATAACATTTCAGAATAAATCGGTAGGACAACTGGACCCCTTGAGTACGAGTACCAATACCACAGTTAGTCCAGCACCACTCAGTAAGAGGATTAGTAACCCCACAAGTTAAATTGCTATTGATAATAGCAACATAGGAGTCACTCAGAGTGCAACACGGGGAAGGGAATCTCCATTGCACTCTTCCAATTGTTAACACACGCCACTAATAAATAGAACCCTCCGTTCAGGAGAAACGTTATTAGAGTCATGAACCACGATCACACCACGTACGACTGGTCTAATACTTAAAGAGTACTTCCGTTATGAGGTTAGGTCATCCATGGATTACATAGCTATGAAGTATACTTCTTCATACCTACTGCCACTACAATAGTGGAAGACAGTGACTGGTAGTAAAACCACTACAGACTCCCTCGACACCAATTCTGATTGACCACCAGGCATTGACCTGAAAATTACCTGACTACGTAAGACTCATTCTGAACAAGTTGTAATCTGCCAGGATACTTGGTTTCCTTCCCTTGACATGTGCGCTTGCATAATCATAAACGCACATGCACAACGGAACATCCAATTAGAATTTATGCTAGGATCACTTAAGGGTGCGAGCAAAATACCAGCCTTAGTAAAGTTGAACATTTATTTGAGGCCTTTAACTCTACAGCTACAGCACTCACCCGTTTTCTTCCCAGAAGTCCATTGGTCATCCCTGTAGACTGCCCAAAACTAGTGGCTTACAGCTGTAGACTTATCATATAGTTATCAACTTAGGATAGTACCCTATGCAACACCCCGCAAATTAGGGAAGCCCTAGATATGACATTAGACAATGACAGGATAGGGTCATTTTGCCACGACCATGGACGTAGATAGAATACAGTCCAATTAGATGATTAAGAGGGCATAACAATATTTTGTTTTGTTTATGCTTTCATTCATTTTGTTTAATTTTCTTCCGCACTTAGAAAGTGATAGAGCCATAAACAACTTCCCCATACAACCATCAGTTAGTGCCACAACGGGGCTCATTTGGGAGGAAATGTAATGATATATTTCATGAGTGTGTGTGCGTGCGTGCGTGCGTTGTTAACATCTGCCTAAGTTACTGAACCAGATCTTCCAGTCTGGCCGACCAGACGACGAGTCCGGAACGGCGATCCCAATCCGGACATCCGCTGCCCAGCCATGGAGCGGACTTCTTCATTTGCAGACACCCTACCCGGGTCGACCACACCAGAGGGGGACTGCAACAGCGATCACCAACTGGACATCTGCTGCCCAGCCATGGAGCGGACTTCTTCTTTTGCAGACACCCTACCCGGGTCGACCACCATATGGGGACCACAACGATGGTCCACAACCAGGACAACTTACGGTCATTTTTATGTTGGTTTGCAACATGCAGGTTAATCGCAAGATTGAACCCAACATGGGGGGACTGCCATAATGTTGGCCTGGGGGTAGGTTTATGACAGTCATAAATACCTCTTTCCCCCTTTTTCCTCTCTCTACCCTACTGATGTTACATTTGCAAACCCCTTTAGTTAACATAGAGATTCTGGAAACATCAGAAGGTGGGGGGAAATGAACTATATTCTGGTAATCCGACCAATTGAACATACTGTATGCAGTGGTACTTAATGAATATGATGTCAGTTCGGTTGTCATCTAAGACATTCTCATCAATGATAAGATGACATAAACTCTACAGTGGAAAGTCTACACATCAGAGTTATCGGATTCACATGGAATTGTTGTTCAATTTAAATGTTTGAATATGAAATTATTCATGATGGGATGAAATGTGATTTTAGCTTCTAAAATGTGAGATTTGGGTTTTCATAAGGTAAGGCTCTGCTCAATCAGTGGCCCGCCCCTGTGAACGGACATGGGCCATAAAACTTTTCAAACATGCCCTCCTCTCCCTTCCTATATAAAGCCTTGACAACAATATAACCTCCTGTTCCGAGGATGTGAGGATGACGGTCCGATGTCAGAATGGTTCAGATAATAACTACAGAACGTAGCCAACATCAGCATGAGCTTTGGTGCAAATGCTATGAACTCTTATTTACTACAGAAGTGATACCTCCTAGCCGTTGAGTTAGAAACAGCAGATGCAAACGAGGGTTAAGAAGGAACAGACAGATTATCCCATCTATCACACAATGACGTTACTACAACATATCCAATTGAACACCAGAGACATTCTTCAAAGGACAAAGGACTCAGTTTTGGCAACACGGCCTTCCATCTACCACCAACCTACCGAAGTGCAGCTCAGAGTTAATATTTATTGAATTTTCCTTTTCCAAATGGGCAGTAATTTAGACTGCATAAGATGCTGTATTTACGATAGCACAGCTTCGCCCTATGTTCCTCAGTCTTCCCGCTCTTTCACTCAAACCCAGCCCCTTTTCTTTTGTGTAACCAGCTGTCATATCTGTTCCGCCCGCTAAGGATGTTTTCCTTTGTGACATAATTGTAATCAAGTTGATTAATTATGTGTATGTGTAATTCTGTGTGATTAGTTAGGTATTTAGTAAATAAATAATGAAACCCAATTTTGTATTGCTGATTCAACTTGTTAGCCAGGGTTCGTGCAGATAACCAAGAATTTACAACTTTCAGATGTGACTGAATTAAGATGACGATTAATATTGACTGCTATTGATGTAAAATATTACTAGGTCTTTAAGAATTTATTCGGAAGATAACAGCTCTATACATATTATTTTGTGGTGCCTGAGTCTCTAGTTAATTACATTTACATGATTAGCTCAATCAGGTAATATTAATTAGGGAGAAATTATTTTATAGAATAGCATGTCATATCACTTAATCCGGCATAGCCAAAGACACGGCAGTGGGAATGTGTCTCCCAGTGTCTGTTGGAAAGCAGACTGAACCATTTTTTCCTCTAGGATTTTGCCAGTGCTATTACATGTATTTTTATCGTAAATAACTCTGTAATCCTTGCAGATGACAAGCATACCCATAACACGATGCAGCCACCACCATGCATCAAAATATGAAGAGTGGTAGTCAGTTTTGTGCTGTGTTGGATTTACCCCAAACATAACGCTTTGTATTCAGGACAAGTTTGCCCGATTTTTTGCAGTATTACTTTTGTGCAAACTGGATGAATTTTTGGGAATATATTTATTCAGTGTTGAAAGCCGAGTTTGGCCTTGTTCGACTTCAGTCCATCTCCCAAGGTGTAAAAAGGTGTAACAAAAATCAAGGAGAAACATGAGACACAGCCCTGAAGATCTTACCCGATAACATTCCATTTCCAAATCCTAGAAATGTTTCACCTCAGATCTACATCAAACCGCTGTTGACAGAGTAAAAAGTGTCTATGCACACATACAAATGTCCTGTAGGCATTACTGTTCCTTTGTCCCAGAGTAGGTACCTTCTACCTGGCATGGATTGAGTGTTGAGCACACTCACGTCAAATCTAACACAGCATGTCTAATCTTTTCTTTTACCCCAGCTTCTAGAACTCTATTCAATACCCACATAGGATTGAGCCATGTGTCGAATGATGGTCAAATAAGGCATAGGGTGGATGGACTGTGTTTCGACCTGTTGCAAAATGCAAACATGCATCCTTGAAAGACCAATGCTTTTCTAGCTTAAACTGAACTCCTCGTATTGACACTTGCAAATTCAGAAAAAGACAGCAAAAAGTGTAATGTGATTCATTCATATTTAATTTCCAAATATCCAGGGGGCCTAATTTGCTTTCATGGTTTAATGTTAGCTCTTCTCTGTAACAAGGACATTAAGATAGATCCTGATTGACATGCACACCTAGTAGACAACGCTTGCAACAAAAAGCTTGTCAGACTTGTGCACGCATGCACACACGCATGATCTGAGACTACCCTGGAGATAATCCAAGTCCTTTGTTATTTAATACAGTCTGATCTACCACCAATCAATGCCTACATCCTACAACAAGACCATTGATTTGGATTCCAAAACACATTGATCCTCCTCACTCAATAAGTCACATGGGAGAAATAGAGGGTCATTGTGTCTTCTACGAAGGAAACAAAAGCAGAAGCTCTTTCTAAGGTATCATAAGGGAGTCTGTTCTGAAGGTTATAAGTAGGTCAACATCAAAATAGTACTGCCTTGTAATGAAATTATTATAGCCTACTACATGCTATGCATATAGAATAAACGTACCTTGCTTCTACTTACATAAAGTAAATGTTCTTTTATAGGCTACAAGTTAGCATTTAACTGAGTTGCAATCAAAGTCTGTATGAAATGCAACATTGTCTAAAAATTAAACATTAGCATTGCATTTAGTTGTTAGTGTCTTTTTCAGTTTTCACATGCACAGTGGTGGAAAGGTAATCAATTGTCATACTTGAGTAAAAGTAAAGATACCTTACTATAAAATTACTCAAGTAAAAGTTAAAGACACCCAGGAAAATACTACTTGAGGAAAAGTCTAGAAGAACTTGGTTTTAAATATACTTAAGTATCAAAAGTAAAAGTATAAATAATTTCTTATTCTTTATATTAAGCCAACCAGACGCACAATATTATTGTTTCTTTTGTATTCATGGATAGCTAGGGGCACACTACAATACTCAGACATATTTACAAATTAAGGATTTGTCTTTAGTGAATCCGCCAGATAAAAGACAGTGGAGATGACCAGGGATGTTCTCTTGATAAGTGTGTGAATTGGACCAATTCCCAGTGCTGCTAAGCATTCAAAATGTAACCAGTACTTTTGTGTGTCAGGGAAAATGTATGGAGTAAAAAGTGCATTATTTTCTTTAGGATTGTAGTGAAGTAAAAGTAGTCAAAAATATAAATACTAAAGTAAGGTACAGATACTTAAATAACTATTTAAGTAGTACTTTAAAGTATTTTTACTTAAGGACATTACGCCACTGCACATGCAGCAGCAAAAGCTTCAGGAGGAAAACCAATCCTTAAAGTATTTTAACTTTCAGCAGGAGTAGCCTTCAGAAGGACATCAGTGTCCAACATCAAGCATGTGGTGGTAGGGACATGGTCTATATATAGTCTGTCTGGGATCTTTATGGAGGCCAGTAATGGATTTAACCATGATCCTGATATGAGGGGGACCTCGGTTCCACCAGAACATGAAAGTTGATAAAGCTAGACAGTTTCATATTTGACAGCATTGCCGTGCTAGCAGTGCCAGTGGAAAGGCAATCCATTCAAGAGCTTCTCCAGCAGCCCTCATTGTTTTCTCATAAAACTGTTTGTTTGAACACCCAGCATATATCCTCCATATGTATTTTTAGAATGCCATAATCAGATGAGAAGAAACTAATGCTACACACCACCTCATATCAAAAATGATTTGGAGCACTGCCTTGCCCTGCTAGACACTATCCAGAAATGCACTATCCATTTACAGTATGTTCTTCTTCTCACCTGCCACCCTCCTATCACCTTACATACCCTATTCATTTCCTCAATCTCCATCTGACTACAAGTGCTGCTACATTATCCTGTGAAAGCCAAGTGAGGAGGAAGCGTAAGGCCAATGGAAAGTTACAACTGGCAGGTGCAAGTCTCTCAGAGCTATCAGCTACACATGACATGCTGGCTCGGTTCCACCAGGCCATGAAAGTTGATGAAGCTAGACAGTTTCATATTTGACAGCATTGCCGTGCTAGCAGTGCCAGTGGAAAGGCAATCCATTCAAGAGCTTCTCCAGCAGCCCTCATTACAGAAGCATTTTCACAGGTACTGCCTGTTTCTCTCAGGAAAGTATTTCATAGTAAGGAGTAATTGCCTTGGAATGGAAATGCCTGGCAGATGTGACCTGAGAATATTCTAAGAAGGTGTTTGACAGAGTGCCCATAGCCTTTACAAGCTTGCCAATTAACTGTAAAATGTAAATATGTAAGCGAAGAGAGTGATGCAATGCATGTGTATTTGCTCATTTGGACTGATTCATACACATCTGCTTATTGCCTTCTTTATAACATGCCATTACTGAATGGAATGTGCATAGTCAAAACAGACACAGGTGACATGAAACTGTGTGCACGACACTAATCACTTGCATTGAAAGTGCTGGTTAACTTAAAATGGCTTCTGATGACTACAATGGCCCTGGTAATGTCATCTGCTCATCAACTCACACGTCAGCCTAGAAGGTACTGTCGCCTGCACCTTATTCACTTTCCATAATCCCAACAAGTTCCGATCTGATAGGATCCAGTGTAACATATGCCAAAACCGCATATCTAAAATGCTATCTCTGAGCAACCAGTTGAGCGTAAACCAATCTTACACTTGGCCCTTGTGATTGAAATCTGTATTTTCTATTACCTCTCTGTAAACAGATGGCAGATAAGGGAGACCAGGAGCTCTGAAATTATTTCCTTGGAGGCCTGCATGGTAATCCCAAAGCGTGAAGTAGAGTCTCTCCTGACTGAGGTAGAGGTAGGGATGATTAACCCCAGCCTGTCTGTAGACCTCCCTGGGAGTTGGGAGAGCATCCAGAACCAGGTCATCCAACAGCCCCTGACAGCCACAGTCCCTTCCCTGAGATCCCAACCCGATGGCAGGGTCACATGCTAATTCGCTAATGCATAACCTCAACATGTATCCTATCCACTACTCCTACATTATGAAGGTGTATTGAATAGCCGGCATGCATGGGCATTGCCTCTGTTATTGTTGCTGTGTTACAGGGTATAGTACATGTATTGATTTCAAAAGAGGAGAATACGTGCACAGCTATGAGGTAAACAAAATGCTGTGGTTTCTTCAGAGTAGCAACTCTCTGGCTGACAGCCAAATAAGAGCTCGTCTTAACTGAGAAAATAAGTTTAAATGGTTACTTTATGTCAGAATGTTTTTTTATAGCTACCTGTATGTGTTTTATTTCCGTCATTTTAAAAAGCAGTAATACTGCTAAACGAAACGAGAGACAATGCCAAAGACGTTGAGTAACATTATATGGTGAATTAAGCAATAACTTAAAATAAACAAAGTTCCTCAGCTCTGTCCATAACCTCTCAGCTTTAAAACAGGCTGGATTTCGAGAGTATGAATTACGGTCTGTCTATTGTAGTTCTTCTTCTGGCAGTGTGGGTTTGGATTAGTCCCAGACAAGAGCCAGTACAATCAGAAAAATGTCCTCCTCAGAGAGGGTACTATCCAGACAGCGCAAGAGAGTACTGCACTAAACAAACAACCGCAGAGTAAGCACACATTTACTCTTCTCGTAAAGGGGAAGCTTGACATTCATTGTATGTAATGCTCTATGATTAATGCAATCCCACCAAACTGCATATATTCTGCTATATTATTATTCTTAATTCACCTTCCTCCAATAGCTGCAAAACATAGAATGTACAGTATGAACTACAAGCATGTAGATAGGCTGCATGACTGCACAAATAATATGTAATTTGCATAATGCTCACACCTGAATTACATGGAATTAAATAAAGCAGTGAGGCAAAGATAGTGTGCATGATACATCTACTGGGATTTTTAGGGAAATAATTATACACTTTGCAGAATTATTTAAGTCACAAGAAAATTATAGATTTTACTCAATTCTTAATTGAATGTAAAGATGATTCCACTCTTGTAAAAAGGTTGTTATTTTCTTTAGATAATATACAACATGTTTATTTAACTGTACTGACCAGTCCAACTGGCGTAAGACTGCAAGTCCAGATCCTCACACATAATAATTTGTCAAAGCCAGGCAACAAACTAATCCTCAACAATAGCAGAGCATTGGAGGAGTTAGCACACCTAGTAGGTTGGCCTGGTGATGGACTCCTAAACAGATAATAACTTAATGCTAGGGCCATATTTAGAAGCAGCTGGAGGCAAGGCAGTAGAGGCAGCTGTTTTAGCTCAGACCAGCACAGCACTGAGAACCACCAGCAGCAGAGGAATGACTGGGGCATCTCTGCATAGCCAGCCAATTAATTTACATACAGCGCATTATCGCAAAACATGTGTAGCGCTAGACATAAAGGATATGAGACATCCACACACAGCATTTAGATGCAAATGGCCTGTATTTAGATGCACAGCAGAATGCATTGTCACTGATGTACAGGTGAAGTATGTTTATTTTTGTATTCAAAGCACTGTTTGTTCTTTCATGCATGGATTTAGAAAACAACTCGTTGGAATTTAAGACATAGATCTGAAATAAACAAAAGATAAAGAAGCCTTTCATGGGCATTTCAAACCAGTGGGCCTAATTAAGTAAGAATGAGCATCAACAGAGATGTAAATGTCGATGCTAGCGCTTTACAAGACCATATATTTATAGCACAATAAAACAAATTAGCACAGAGGGAAATTAAAACAAATACCTTTTACTGCATCAATCCCATATCATGTTTTGCAATTCAAAGGAGTCTTCTGGTTTGAAAACATGACTAATAGGGGTTATTGCTCAAAACGTGGAATCTCTCTGGGAGGCCTTTGGGGTGAAAATGTAAATCACACCCCAACAACAACCCCTATGACCCAATTGGACAGTTGGGGGTAGAGATGGTGAGGGAGGAGAGAGACGCCTATATTACATATAGAAGAACTGTATCCCAGAAATGTCGCTTTATCATTAGGCCTCATTTATCATTGAGAGATAATATTGAATAAATCAAATCAAATTTTATTGGTCACATACGTGTGCTTCTAGCTCCGATAGTGCAGTAATATCTAACAAGTGATATCTAACAGTTTCACAACATATACCCAAAATAAACATACATCTAAGTAAGGAATGATTTCTAGATATGATCGTATTTGAAGCTGAGTGGATGCCAAATTACAGTATATACATTCCCCCTCCGTGCCATCCCATCGAACCATTCACCACAGTCTGGAAGACCATTAGGACACATGGTGCCCTCTACTGGTAGCAAGTCTCTTGTGCTTGTGGTTCCAAACATATCCAAGGTCCTCATTAAAAACCTTTGCTCACATATCCTTGGCCACAAGACATAGATACTGTAATTTTGTGGCTTGGACTGGATGATTTTCTTGGACTAGATGACAGAGGTTCTCCACAGTTGCTTTCAGTATCCTGCTCTTTCTATTTAAAATGATACAATGTCTTTCTCCTTTGGTTGACTGATAATATAAACTGCATACAAAACATTCCATGACATAGACCACCTGTCAAACTCATTCCACAGAGGGCAGAGTGTCTGCAGATTTACCTTACTCCCTTGTACTTGATTGCTGAATTAAGGTCACTAATTAGTAAAGAACTCCCCTCACCTGGTTATCTAGGTCTTAATTGAAAGGAAAAACCAAACACCCTCCATAGAATGGATTTGACACCCCTGACATAGACTGACCAGGTGAATCCAGGTGAAAGCTATGTTCCCCTACTGATTTCACCTAATTTCACCTAAATCCACTTCAATCAGTGTAGATGAAAGGGAGGAGACAGGTTGACACAAATGAGACATGGATTGTGTATGTATGCAATTCTTAAGGTGAATGGTCAAGGCAAAAGACTTAAGTGCCCTTGAACAGGGTATAGAAGTAGGAGCCAGGCGCACCAGTTTAAGTGTGTCAAGAATTGCAACACTGTGGGACGCATTGAAGTCAACATGGGCAAGCATCCCATGCCCCAAGGCTGTTCTGAAGGCAGAAGGTGGTGTAACTCAATATTAGGAAGGTGTTCCTAATGTTTTGTACACTCAGTGTGTGTGCGTGCGTGTGCGTGCGTGCGTGTGTATATACTGTTCACACACACACACTCTACCTACATGCACATACTACCTCAACTAACCGGTGCCCCCGCACATTGACTCTGTACAGGTACCACCCTGTATATATTGTTATATTGTTATTTTTTACTGCTGTACTTTAATTACTTGTTACTTTCATCTCTTATTCTTATTTTGAAACTGCACTGTTGGGCTCGTAAGTAAGCATTTCATTGTAAGGTTGTATTTGGCACATGTGACTAATACAATTTGATTTGATATATACAGTACTAGTCAAAAATTTGGACTCCTACTCATTCAAGGATTTTTATGAAATAACACATGGAATCATGTAGTAACCAAAAAAGTGTTAAACAAATCAAAATATATTTGATATTTTAGATTCCTCAAAGCAGCCACCCTTTGCCTTGATGACAGCTTTGCACACTCTTGGCATTCTCTCAACCAGCTTCACCTGGAATGCTTTTCCAACAGTCTTGAAGGAGTTCCCTCATATGCTGAGCACTTTTCCTTTACTCCTCGGTCCAACTCATCCCAAACCACCTCAATAGGTTTGAGGTTGTGTGATTATTCAGGCCAGGTCACCTGAGGCAGCACTCCATCACTCTCGTTCTTTGGTCAAATAGCCCTTACACAGCCTGGAGGTGTGTTGGATCATTGTCCTGTTGAAAAACAAATGATAGCCCCACTAAGCGCAAACCAGATGGGATGGTGTATCACTGCTGAATGCTGTGGTAGCGATGCTGGTTAGATGTGCTTGGAACCAAAAATCTCAAATTTGGACTCATCAGACCAAAGCACAGATTTCTACCAGTTTAATGTCCATTGCTTGTGTTTCTTGGCCCAAGCAAGTCTCTTCTTATTGGTGTCCTTTAGTAGTGGTTTCTTTGCAGCAATTCGACCATGAAGGCCTGATTCACGCAGTCTTGATGTTGACATGTGTCTGTTGGAAGTATGCTTGGGGTCATTGTCCATTTGGAAGACCCATTTGCGACCAAGCTTTAACTTCCTGACTGATGTCTTGAGATGTCGCTTCACTATATCCACAAAATGTTCCTTCCTCTTGAGCCGTCTATTTTGTGAAATGCACCAGTCCCTCATGCAGCTATACACCCCCACAACATGATGTTGCCACCCCTGTGCTTCACAGTTGGGATGGTGTACTTGTCAAGGCTGTGTGGAGAGACGGACCAAGGCGCAGCGTGCTCTGAGTTCCACATCTTTATTTTTGTGAAACTTACAAAACAAAAAGGAAACAAACAACGAACCATAACATAAGAGGTGCAACATGCAGTAACTCAAAACAAGATCCCACAAAACACAGTGGGATAATGGCTGCCTAAATTTGATCCCCAATCAGAGACAACGATAAACAGCTGCCTCTGATTGGGAACCATACCAGGCCAACATTGAAATAAAACACCTAGTTAGGAACACCCCCCTAATCACACCCTAACCTAACCAAAATAGAGAATAAAAAGGCTCTCTGTGGTCAGGGCGTGACAGTTCTTTGGCTTGCAAGCCTTCATCAATTGTCATTATGGACAAACAGTTCTATTTTTGTTTCATCATACCAGAGGACATTTCTCCAAAAATTACCATCTTTGTCCCCATGTGCAGTGGCAAACAAAGGCGTGCTTTTTTAAACAGAAATTTGCATACAGTACCACTAAATCCAAAACGTTTTGGGACACTGTAAAGCCCATGGAGAAAAAGAGCACCTCCTCCCAGCTGCCCACTGCACTGAGAATAGGAATCACTGTCACCAACATGGGCCAACATCTCAGCACCCCCTGCAGCAACTTGCCCAAGCCCCCACGCTTCTCCTTCACCCAAATCCAGACAGCTGATGTTCTGAAAGAGCTGCAAAATCTGGACCCCTACAAATCAGCTGAGCTGGACAATCTGGACCCTCTCTTTCTAAAATTATCCGCCGAAATTGTTGCAATCCCTATTACTAGTCTGTTCAACCTCTCTTTCATATCGTCTGAGATCCCCAAAGATTGAAAAGCTGCCGCGGTCATCTTCCTCTTCAAAGGGGGTGACACTCTAGAACCAAACTGTTTTAGACCTATATCCATCCTGCCCTGCCTTTCTAAAATCTCCGAAAGCCAAGTTAACAAAGAGATCACCGACCATTACGAATCCCACCGTACCTTCTCCACTATGCAATCTGGTTTCCGAGCTGGTCATGGGTGCACCTCAGACACGCTCAAGGTCCTAAACGATATCATAACCTCCATCGATAAAAGTACTGTGCAGCCGCCTTCATCGACATGACCAAGGCTTTCGACACCGCATTCTTATTGGCAGACTCAATAGCCTTGGCTTCTCAAATGACTGCCTCGCCTGGTTCACCAAATACTTCTCAGATAGAGTTCAGTGTGTCAAACCTGAGGGCCTGTTGTCGGCAGTCTCTATGGGGGAGCAACAGGGTTCAATTCTCGGGCCGCCTCTTTCACTGTATATATCAATGATGTCGCTCTTGCTGCTGGTGATTCTCTGATCCACCTCTACGCAGACGACACGTTTCCATATACATCTGGCCCTTCTTTAGACACTGTGCTAACAAACCTCCAGACAAGCTTAAATTTCATACAACACTCCTTCCGAGGCCTCCAACTGCTTTTAAGTACAAATAAAACAAAGTGCATGCTCTTCAACCAATTGATGCCAGCACCCTTCCGCCCGACTAGCATCACTACTCTGGACGGTTCTGACCTAGAATATGTGGACAACTGCAAATACCTAGATGTCTGGTAAGACTGTAAACTCTACTTCCAGACTTACATTAAGCATCTCCAATCCAAAATTAAATCTAGAATTGGCTTCCTATTTTGCAACAAAGGCTCCTTCACTCATGCTGCCAAACATACCCTCGTAAAACGGACTATCCTACCGATCCTTGACTTTGGCAATGTCATTTACAAAATAGCCTCCAACACTCTACTCAGCAAACTGGATGTAGTCTATCACAGTGCCATCCGTTTTGTCCCCAAAGCCCCATATACTACCCACCACTGCGACCTAAATGCTCTCGTTGGCTGGCTCTCACTACATATTTGTTGCCAAACCCACTGGCTCCGGGTCATCTACAAGTCTTTGCTAGGTAAAGCCCCGCTTTATCTCAGCTCACAGCATGTATATCTCACTGGTCACCCCCAAAGCCAATTCTTACTTTGGCCACCTTTCCTTCTAGTTCTCTGCTGCCAATGACTGGAACAAACTGAAAAAATCACTGAAGCTGGAGACTCAGATCTCCCTCACTAGCTTTAAGCACCAGCTGTCAGAGCAGCTCACAGATCACTGCACCTGTACATAGCCCATCTTTTAATAGCCCAATCCAACTACCTCATCCCCATACTGTATTCATTTATTTTTCTTGCTCCTTTATCTCTACTTGTACATTCATATATAATATATATATTCCATGTGTAACTCTGTGTTGTTGTATGTGTCGAACTGCCTTGCTCTATCTTGGCCAGGTCGCAGTTGCAAATGAGAACTTGTTTTCAACTAGCCTACCTGGTTAAATAAAGGTGATTTATTTTTTAAGAGTCACAAGCTTGATGTAGTCATTGCGTGCTATGAATATTGGACCAAATACTTACGTTTTTACCACTTTAATATGCATAAGTGAATTTGTCCCAATACTTTTGGTCCCCTAAAATGGCTGTAATTTCTAAACGGTTCACCCGATATGGATGAAAATACCCTAAAATTAAAGCTGACAGTCTTCACTTAGACAATGTATTGTTGTATTTTTGCCATAGAATTAAGCATAATGATTATGGCTCCAGATTGCAGTTAAAAGCTGCTTCAGGTGTTTGAAAAATGCAAAATTCTCCAACTTCCAGATGGGAAGCCTAGCCCCGTTTTAGACCCCTCCCCAGCCATCATCACGTACTTTGTGCCCACTCAGATTTTTGGTGTGCTTGACTCCCCTTCATGCACACACTGCACATACCCACACGCACGCACGCACAGGACCCCAACACTTATTTAACTACCAGTGGCTCTGGAACAGCTCAAATAAGGAAAGCTTTAGCTCAACGCGAACCACAGTTGTTTTCCACTGACTAATTTAGCTCTGTCGGTTACCTTTATAATCCCTATTTAACAATTATGAGCCATGAGGTAGAATAGAAGTAGTGAGCTTTGTTATATTCTGACACCTGGTGAAAATACTAGGTGGATGTCTGTTGTAACCTCTACTTAAATGACACAGAGGAAAGTCTGATATTAAATTAGACTAATTAAGCATAATATTGGGAGCAAATTGCGTGGTCTGAAATGTGCTTAGCCCTGTTTAACTGGGCTAATTTATTGCAATGGCTTCCCTTGCACTCCCATCAGGCGTTGCTGCTGTCTAATGGGTTTCCTGAATGGGAATACATAATAAATACAAATAAAAACTTCATAACTCAAAAAAACAACCTCTGACAAAAATACCTGACATGGTCTTATTCTCAGCCCTGCACGTATGAACTAAGCTTCTTACTGTTCTCTGTTGACTCTCTTATCGTTTTGAATGAAACAGAGATGTTTCCATGACAACTACATCAAGAGTCCAATTACTTTGCTGTTTGTAGAAATGTAGAGTAAAAGAGTTCCAACCAACAGTAGAATCAAATAGTAGCACAGTGTCACGTTCGTCATTAGGAGTATACCAAGATGCAACGTGGTATGTTTCCTTTATTTTGGAATAGAAAACTTCAAAGAACAAAAACAACAAAGCGAACAAACGAAACGTGACGCTATAATAATGCTCATAGGCAACTATACATAGACAAAATCCCACAAAGCACAATGGGGAAATGGCTACCTAAATATGATCCCCAATCAGAGACAACAATAAACAGCTGCCTCTGATTGGGAACCATACCAGGCCAACATAGATATACAATTCCCCTAGATAACCCACCCTTAATCACACCCCGACCTAACCAACATATAGAATAAACAGCTTTCTATGGTCAGTGGGTGACACACAGGTAGTAGTTGGAATCTGACCGCACTATTCATGTATGCATGTCTACAGATTTAGATAATGGATATTCGCTATAGTTCAAGTTAAAATGTTTTTTAACTTGAAATCTAATAAATAAAGATTCTTCCCTCAGCTGTGAACCATTACTAACAGTGGATGGAACTCCTTGTGGGTATTAAAATCAAACCATCATTGCTGAAATGTCTTGGTCAAAGTGGCAAGGCATTCTATAGACTATGTTAACCCTCTGCAGTGCATATGTTTGTTTTTCATCAAATAATAGCCAATCAATTAATCAAATGTATTTATAAAGCTCTTCTTATATCAGCTGATGTCACAAAGTGCTGTACAGAAACCAAGCCTAAAACCCCAAACAGCAAGCAATGCAGGTGTAGAAGCACGGTGGCTAGGAAAAACTCCCTCGAAAGGCCATAACCTAAGAAGAAACTAGAGAGGAACCAGGCTATGAGGGCTGGCCAGTCCTCTTCTGGCTGTGCTAGGTGGAGATTATAACAGAACATGGCCAAGATGTCAAAATGTTTATAGATGACCAGCAGAGTCAAATAATAATCACAGTGGTTGTTGAGGGTGCAACAAATCAGCACCTCAGGAGTAAATGTCATTTGGTTTTTCAAAGCCGATCATTCAGAGCATCTCTACCGCTCCTGCTTTCTCTATAGAGAGTTGAAAATAGCAGGTCTGGGACAGGTAGCACGTCCGGGGAACAGGTTAGGGTTAGATAGCCGCAGGCAGAACAGTTGAAACTGGAGTAGCATCACGACCAGGTGGACTGGGACAGCAAGGAATCATCAGTCCTGAGGCATGGTCCTAGGGCTCAGGTCCTCCTCCTCCTCCGAGAGAGAGAGAGAGAGAGAGAGAGAGAGAGAGAGAGAAAGAGAGAGAGAGAGAGAGAATACTTCAATTCACACAGGACACCGGATAAGACAGGAGGAACACTCCAGATACAACAGACTGACCCTAGCCCCCCAACACAAACTACTGCAGCATAAATACTGGAGGCTGAGACAGGAGGGGTCGGGAAACACTGTGGCCCGACAATACCCCTGGACAGGGCCAAACAGGAAGGATATAACCCCACCCACTTTTCCAAAGCACAGCCCCCACACCACTAGAGGGATATCTCAACCACCAACTTACCATCCTGAGACAAGGCCGAGTATAGCCCTTAAAGATCTCCCCCACAGCACAACCCAAGGGGGGGTGCCAACCCGGACAGGAAGAGCACCAGTAATCCAGTGACTCAGCCCCTGTAATAGGGTTGGAGGCAGAGAATCCCAGTGGAGAGAGGGGAACCAGCCAGGCAGAGACAGTAAGGGCGGTTTGTTGCTCCAGTGCCTTTCCGTTCACCTTCACACTCCTCGGCCAGACCACACTCAATCATAGGACCTACTGAAGAGATGAGTCTTCAATGAAGACTTAAAGGTTGAGACCGAGTCTGCGTCTCTCACATGGAAAGGCAGACCATTCCATAAAAATGGAGCTCTATAGGAGAAAGCCCTGCCTCCAGCTGTTTGCTTAGAAATTCTAGGGACAGTAAGGAGTTCTGCGTCTTGTGACCGTAGAGTATGTGTAGGTATGTACGGAGGGACCAAATCGGAAAGATAGGTAGGAGCAAGCCCATGTAATGCTTTGTAGGTTAGCAGTAAAACCTTGAAATCAGACCTTGCCTTAACAAGAAGCCAGTGTAGAAAGGCTAGCACTGGAATAATTTGATCAAAGGTTTTGGTTCTAGTCAAGATTCTAGCAGCCGTGTTCTGCACTAGCTGAAATTTATTTAGTGCTTTATCCGGGTAGCTGTAAAGTAGAGTTTTGCAGTAGTCTAACCTGCATCTAGGGTATTGCCCAAGGTTAAATTGTGTTCTTCAGTTAGGTGGTTAACTGACTTTTGTACTCTGGGTAGGTGGAGGGAGTCTGGAAGGGCATCTAGGAATCTTTGGCTTAATCAATAATTTTTAGCACGACTTTTGATGATCCTTGGTTGGGGTCTGAACAGATTATTTGTTGCGATATCAAACGTATTAAAATGGTGGTCGGATAGTTCAGGATTATAATGAAAAACATTAAGATCCATAACATTTATTCCACGGGACAGAACTTGGTCCAGAGTATGACTGTGGCAGTGAGTGGGTCTGGAGACATGTTGGACAAAACCCACTGAGTCGATGATGGCTCTGAAAGCCTTTTGGGGTGGGTCTGTGGACTTTTCCATGTGAATATTAACCTGTTGATGCTCTGGGGGCGCTATTTCATTTTTGGATGAAAAACGTTCCCGTTTTAAACAAGATATTTTGTCACAAAAAGATTCTCGACTATGCATATAATTGATAGCATTCGAAAGAAAACACTCTGACGTGTCCAGAACTACCGAGATATTTTCTGTGCGTGCCCTAGAACGTGAGCTTCAGGCAAAACCAAGATGAGACGGCATCCAGGAAATGAACAGGATTTTTGAGGCTCTGTTTTCCATTGTCTCCTTATATGGCTGTGAATGCGAGAGGAATGAGCCTGCCCTTTCTGTCGTTTCCCCAAGGTGTCTGCAGCATTGTGACGTATTTGTAGGCAGATCATTGGAAGATTGACCATAAGAGACCACATTTACCAGGTGTCCGCCCGGTGTCCTGCGCCGAAATTGGTGCGCAAAAGTCACCTGCCAGTATTTTTCCATGGGATACAGAGAGGAAAGCAAGCTTCCACGAACTGCATATCAATGAAGAGATATGTGAAAAAACACCTTGAGGATTGATTCCAAACAACGTTTGCCATGTTTCGGTCGATATTATGTAGTTAATCCGGAAAAAGTTTTATGTTGTAGGTGACTGAATTTTCGGTTCGTTTCGGTAGCCAGACGCAATGTAGAAAACGGAACGATTTCTCCTACACACAGACGCTTTCAGGAAAAACTGCGCATTTGGTATGTAACTGAGAGTCTCCTCATTGAAAACATCAGAAGCTCATCAAAGGTAAATGATTTTATTTATTTGGTTATCTGGTTTTTGTGAAAATGTTGCGTGCTAAATGCTACTCAAAATGCTATGCTAGCTTTGCATACTCTTACACAAATTAGTCAATTTATATGGTTCAAAAGCATATTTTGAAAATCTGAGATGACAGTGTTGTTAAGAAAAGGCTAAGCTTGAGAGCAGACGCATTATTTTCATTTTATTTGCGATTTTCAGAAATCGTTAACGTTGCGTTATGCTAATGAGCCTGAGGCTTTAGTCACAAACCCGGATCCGGGATGGGGAGTTCCAAGAAGTTAAAGTTAGAATATTATCTGCCATGACTACAAGGTCCGATAGGAATTCAGGGAACTCAGTGAGGAACGCTGTATATGGCCCAGAAGGCCTGTTTACAGTAGTTATGCAAAGTGATTGAGTAGGCTGCATAGATTTCATGACTAGGAGTTGTTGCTTTTTATTGAAATTTGCTATTGTAAATGTTAGCAACACCTCCACGTTTGCGGGATGCACGGGGGATATGGTCACTAGTGTAGCCAGGAGGTGAGGCCTCATTTAACAGAGTAAATTCATCAGGGTTAAGCCATCAGTCAAGCCAATCACATCAAGATTATGATCAGTGATTAGTTCATTGACTATAACTGCCTTGGAAGTGAGGGATCTAACATTAAGTAGCTGCATATCCACACAAAGATATGCAGCTGGAACAATATAATCTAAAACTGCAGCACATCTTCAGGGACACATCTACAGCATGTTGTTTCGCAATCGCCTCAAATGTAATTTCTGAAAGCCCATACTTATGTTGTTCATAAAAATGAAGAAACATTTTAAAGGTGGCAAAGTATAGACATGTTGAAAGTGTTACTGTGTCTGAAAGGCTGTCTAGCTCAGTAGAACCAAATTAACATGTAATAAATTATATGGTTTCTGCATGCATCATTCTAAATGTATGAATCATCAATCATTGCATGCTTGCGCGTGCATGTGTGCACACACACCTCTCTTTGCGTGCGTGGACACACACACGCCTCACTTTGTGTGCGTGCAAACACACACGCCTCACTTTGTGTGGAGGTGGTGAGTGTGAATCAGACCCAGGGGATCGCGTCACCTCATGGATAGCCACCATCACCTAGCAACCTCACCCCCAAGGCCTAGAGGAGGAAGTGAAAACTGAAAGTTGATCCTCTTTTAAAGTATCATGATGCATCTTTTCAACAGGGGGACAAAAGGCTTAACCCCTTTGATGTTGATTTCTGTTTTGTTTTTATCACCATTAATTTAGGATACCTGATAATTAAAATACCCATGTGAGGACCCTTTATCGTCACCTAATTTAGTACACACACTTTGGTATGGGATTTGATTGTATGTAGAGTAGTTTGTTTTTTTGTGACGTTTAAAATGATTACCATCATAATACTTGTCTCAAATTGTAAACAGTGCAATTTAATAATGCTACAGTAAACCAGCATTCCCTCTGTGTGGCTGTAAATGACTCTCAAGTTGTTTTGTTACCAAGGCAACTACTGTAGCTATCTAGTACACCTGCTAGCTACTTCAGTGGCATTTTCTGCCTGCAAATCTGCAAATGAACACATTTCTAGCTGCAAATGTGTTACATTATGGCAATGGTATTAAAGGGATAATCAACTTGGGGCTCTATGCTTTCTCTGGAAAATATTGCAACTCCATGGAAGGTTAGTTCCATTCCACTAGCACGTAGTGGAACACACCTTAAATATTGTTCATTATTTTCCATAGAACGCATAGCCCCCTCGTAGATTATCCTTTGCGTAATAATTCACATTTCCTGTTGCTGCATGATTATTTTCCTGCTGTAGCAAACTGGCTTAAATTAAGATCCTACACCTGTAAATGGTCCAGCAAGTGGCGTCCAGACTCTGAGCTCCTTTTAACCTTGTAACTAGACAAATTATTATCTTCCTGCTAGACAGTTCCGAGGAGGCACACCCATACTGCAGGTGTAGCTGGGCCTAAAATTTGCTTTGTTTAAACTTGTCAGGTTGGAACGGAGATGTAAAAAATGTTCAGTCCTCAGGCAAGTGCAAGTGGTCTCAGCAGGAGCTGCAGACATCTCATCCCCTGAAGACGCACTTCTCTGAGACACACAGAGTTGTTGCTTTGGATCTGAGCTGAAGACGATTCTAAGATGTAGATATCTCCACCCTTGTAGCAGTTTAGACTGTTACATTCCTCCAAGACATCTTTCAATAATTACATTGTTTATCATCACATTCTTTTGGGTCTTTGGACGCAATCTGAAAGTTGTTGATGTTTACTAATCTTCTTTCTCATTGCTGTTACTATGGTGTTTGAGACAAGCTGTTAAAATTGTAACACGCAAATTGAACACTGCAGTAAACAACGTCAATGATTGATGATTCATACATTTAGAATGATGCATGCAAAAACCATATAATTTATTACATGTTAATTTGGTTCTACTGAGCTGGACAGTCTTTCAGACACAGCAAAACTCTCTCTCTGACCACCCCCTGAGCAGGGTCTTCAGCACCACTCTCTTGCTCTGTCCACCCCCTGAGCAGGGTCTTCAGCACCATTTTCTCTCTCTGTCCACCCCCTTAGCAGGGTCTTCAGCACCACTCCCTTGCTCTGTCCACCACCTGAGCAGGGTCTTCAGCACCACTCTCATATTAAAACACTCAAGACCTGGGTCTCAGCCTTTCTGTGGGATTTGTTATTCATTTGAACCCCACGAGACGGTCTGCAAGGCGCAATGTGTTGAAAATGTAACCAAATTAGCTGTGGTTCAGTCATAAATTAGGTGTATTCATCTATTTTTTTCGATAATCCGTAACAAAAATAACTTGGTTGGGGTTACATGGGGTCAAGCGTTATTCCAAATTAAGATGGTAGAGAAATGTGTAATGACAGTCTGTGCTGAGTGAAAACACATTCTCTCAGTTGACTGTTTTTCAGAGAAATGTATTCAACAAATAAAAATCTCAAGGCAAAGCATCCCAACTGCAGACAACAGCCAGAGAGTGAACTCCCAAAGCTCAGGGTGCATGCTCAGCCAACAGAGCCCCTTTTCACTCATGTCATGGGGTAACTCTGTGACCCACCAACATGGCTGCGTAAACACACACACACACACACACACACACACACACACACACACACACACACACACACACACACACACACACACACACACACACACACACACACACACACACACACACACACACACACACACACACACACACACACACACACACACACTCCAGTGGAATAAAGGACCTGCCACTATATGTTTATCTGGATCAGGAGCAACTCACCAGAGGGAATGGGCCGAACCCCCCACTGTATGGCAGCTTTGTCACCATGATGAGAGATAGGTGTCTGGCTCTTGTGTCCATCTTCAGTGTTGACGAATCCATCTTTCAAGTCCTCACCTGATAACCTCCTCTTTGTTTGGCCTCGCCAGTCACCGGTGGTTTATACAATTATCTGTGTTATGTCTGTTTATTGTATGGACTCCAAGTGTAAAGTATAACATGTGATGTTGAGATGTTGTCTTGAGTGGCCTCATCAACAGGGTCAGTCACCCTATAAGAATACAGATGAGAATGAATTGGTTAGATGCTCATAGATATAAAGATACATTAGAAATGACTGGTGAAAAATTATTTTAATAAAGAGTGAAAACATGAGACCAAACATATGTTGTGTGTAGGCACAGTGTAATGTAAACATGTAAAGAAAAAAACGATATTGTTGAGAAAATAAATATCAAACACATCAGCTTACTGTATGTGGGCCACCCAACCGACCATGCAGTTCATGACAGCTCACACCAAAAATAACAAATTAAATTATTTTCCGTGATGGCAACCTACACTGCTATTATATGACACACACAGAAAAACAAACGCATTCTCCGATTCATGAAGCCCACCCATGCAGGTGCGTCATGCACCCCAAAAATCTGAGGGGGCACAAAGTACATGAGGATGGCAGGGGGTGGGCCAGCCATTTTTCAAACAGCTTTTTCCTGCAATTTAGAGACATAATTATTGTGCTGAATTCTATGTAAAAAAAAAGATCTAAGGTCTATCTAAGCTTACCTCTTGAGATGCATGTATCCTCCTGACTAGTGGTTATTATTTTAAAGAAACTAAATATGCTTCTCTGCATCTCTGCTAAAATCTGGGTAACATTTGGAAAGGAATGTGAGTCTTATTCAGTACATTTAAAGGGAGATTTCACCCTGGCTCTGCCACGGTATATACAGTGCATTCAGAAAGTATTCAGACCCCTTCACTTTTTCCACATTTTGTTACTTTACGGCCTTATTCTAGAATTGGTTAAATAATTGTTTTCCCTCATCAATCTACACACAATACACCACAATGACAAAGCGAAAACAGGTTTTTTGAATTTTTTGCAAATGTATAGAATTACATTTTTACACATGTCTTCAGACCCTTTGCTATGAGGCTAGAAATCAAGCTCAGGTGCATCCTGTTTCCATTGATCATTCTTGAGATGTTTCTACAACTTGATTGGAGTCTACCTGTGGTAAATGTAATTGATTGGACATGATTTGGAAAGGCACACACCTGTCTATATAAGGTCCCACAGTTAACAGAGCATGTCAGAGCAAAAACCAAACCATGAGGTCGAAGGAATTGTCCGTAGAGCTTCGAGACAGTATTGTGTCAAGGCACAGATCTTGACACATATAAGTGTATTATATCGGCTGAAAGCTTTAATTCTTGTTAATCAAACTACACTGTCTGATTTACAGTAGCTGTTACAGCGAAAACATGCCTTGCGATTGTTTGAGTATGGCGCTGCACATCAAAATATTTTTACACCGGCACAGTTTCATACATTCACAAATAACGATTAAATATGCACTCACTTTTTGAAAATCATCCTCTGATTTGTCATCCAAAGAGTCCCAGCTATAACATGTAGTGTCGTTTTGTTAGATAAAATGCTTCTTTATATGCCAAAAAGTCTGTTAAGTTGGTGCCATTGATTTGTATAATCCACTCGTTCAACATGTAGAGAATTGAATCCGAAAATATACCCGTAAACTTTGTTTCAACAAGTCAAAATATGTTTCTATCTACTCCTCAGATACCCTAAAATGTAATCAAACTATAATATTTCTTACGGAAAGAAGTATGTTCAATAGAAACCATTTTTAGCAGGTGCGTAATGTCTTCATATCGCGCACATACACAGATATCCACGACTATCCTTCTGCTAAAACTGATATTTCTTATTCGTTTTTGAAGTTACAAGCCTGAATCCTTGAACATAGACTGTTGACATCCCGTGGAAGCCATAGGAATTACATCCATGGAAGTAATTTTCAATATGACCATTCTCTTCAATTTCTAAGAGAATGGTCTCTCTCTCTCAAAAGAATTCTGGTTGTTTTTTCTTTGGATTTTCTCCTACCATATCTATTGTATTATATTATCCTACATTATTTTAACATTTCTACAAAATGGAAAAGTTTGTAATGTAACAAAATGTGGAAAAAGTCAAGGGGTTTGAATACAATCCAGAACAAACGCAGTTTCATTTCACTGGTAGAATCTGCAAGTTTCACCCTTGTGTAAATTTGGCTGCTCATGTGAACAACAAAGTCCGGCATTCATAGAGAATGCAGATACCACCCTGCTAGGTAGATGGGTGTGCCCACAAACTTGCAAGGTTTTTTTTTAAACATCTGTTTTTCACTAACTTTTGTCATCATGCCTGTGAGGTGTTCTGTGTCGGTCTGTGTTAATTACAAATGGATTCGAAAATGAGTTACTGTATCTTTCACTGTTCTACCTACCAGAGATTTAGCCCGATACTGCCAGTGGCTTGCGGCAATCAAGAATGACGCTTACGGTGATGAAAGATTATTAGAGGGATTATGAGGCTGAACTGATGGGGAATCAGTTTCGACGATAGCTGAGAAGTTTTTTTCCTTCACAACATAACAGAAAATTCTTGATTAGAGAATGCTAGCATGTTAGCCTAGCTGGACTAGGTAGGTTAGCTTGCTAGCTAACATTACAGTCCTGTATGGAACTCTGAAAGCCATCAGCTAAACCATATGGCTAGCAAACTATATTTTGGATGCAGACTGTCAATCAATTTTCACCTATGGCATGGTAGACACTGCAAGTATGGTACCTTCAGCAGAGTAAACATGTTTGTTTGTTTTATCTTTGACTAGGGTTATTTAACGCAAACTAGCTAACGTTAGCAAATAAGAGTTGCTCAATCTGGTAGCCATCTATTCCACCCTTGTCTGGAAAACACTAAAAATAGATCTGTCAATATAGCAAACTCACTCTCTGTTTGTGTGTTTGTAGCAATGATGAATGTGTACATTCATGGCCAAAAGTTTTGAGAATGACACAAATATTAATTTTTACAAAGTCTGCTACCTCAGTTTGTATGATGGCAATTTGCATATACTCCAGAATGTTATGAAGAGTGATCAGATGAATTGCAATTAATTGCAAAGTCCCTATTTGCCATGCAAATGAACTGAATCCCCAAAAAACATTTCCACTGCATTTCAGCCCTGCCACAAAAGGAACAGCTGACACCATGTCAGTGATTCTCTCGTTAACTTCTATGTGGTAGGGGCAGTATTGGGTAGCTTGGATGAAAACGTGCCCAAATTAAGCTGCCTGCTACTCAGCCGTAAAAGCTAGAATATGCATATAATTACATTTGGAGAGAAACACTCTGAAGTTTCTAAAACTGTTTGAATTATGTCTGTTAGTATAACAGAACTCAGATGGCAGGCAAAAACCTGAGAAAAAATCCAACCAGGAAGTGGGAAATCTGAGGTTTGTAGTTTTTCAACTCAGCCCCCATTGAAGATACAGTGGGATATTAGTTATGTTTCACTTCCCAAGGCTTCCACTAGATGTCAACAGTATTTAGAACCTGTTTTGAGGATTCTACTCTAAAGGAGGGGCTCAAAAGAGCTCTTTGAGTGAGCGGCAGAGTGCCACAGCCTCGGTCTGGCGTGCTCCCGTGAAAGGTAGCTACGTTACACTTCATTTGTACAGACAAAGGAATTGTCCGGTTGGAACATTAATGAAGTTTTATGTTAAAAACATCCTAAAGATTGATTCCATACTTAGTTTGGCATGTTTCTACAGGCTGTAACGGAACTTTTTGAACTTTTCGTCCGACGTTCGGCTTGCGACCTGAATGCGCTTTTGGATTTGTTTACCAAACGCCCTAACAAAAGAACATATTTGGGCATAAATGATGGCATTATCGAACAATTTCAACATTTATGGTGGAACTGGGATTCCTGGGAGTGCATTCTCATGAAGATCATCAAAGGTAGGTGAATATTTAAAATGCTATTTCTGAGTAATGTTGACTACCCAATATGGTGGGTATCTTTTTGGCTGCTTTGTTGTCTAAAAGCTGTACTCAGATTATTGCATGGTTTGCTTTCTCTGTAAAGTTGTTTTGAAATCTAACACAGCAGTTGCATTAAGGAGAAGGTTATCTAAAGCCCTTGTATAATAGTCGTATCTTTATCAATGTTTATTATGAGTATTTCTGTAAATTGATGTGGCTCTGCACAATCACCACATGTTTTAGAACTACTGAACGTAACACGCCAATATAAACTCAGATTTCTTTTGTATGAATATTAAATATGAACTTTATCAAACAAAACATACATGTATTGAGTAACATGAAGTCCTATGAGTGTCATCTGAAGAAGCTCATCAAAGGTTAGTGATTCATTTGATCTCTTTTTCTGCTTTTTGTGATTCCTCTCTTTGGCTGGAAAAATGGCTGTTTTTCTGTGGTTTGGTGGTAACCTAACATGATCATTTGAGGTGCTTTCACTGTAAATCATTTTTGAAATCAGACACTGGGCCTGGATTAACAAAAATTAAGTCTTTAAAATGGTGTAAAATACTTGTATGTTTGAGGAATTTTAATTATGAGATTTTTGTTGTTTTGAATTTAGCGCCCTGCACTTTCACTGGCTGTTGCAGGGGGTTCCCCTAGCGGAACGGGGTTCTTGTCCTAGACAGGTTAACAAAGGTGTGAGTGTTGATGAGGACAAGACTGGAGATCACTCTGTCATGCTGATTGAGTTCGAATAACAGATTGGAAGCTTCAAAAGGAGGGTGGTGCTTGGTATCATTGTTCTTCCTCTGTCAACCATGTTACCTGCAAGGAAACACGTACGGTCATCATTGCTTTGCACAAAAAGGGCTTCACAGGCAAGGATATTGCTGCCAGTAAGATTGCACCAAAATCAACCATTTATCGGATCATCAAGAACTTCAAGGAGAGCAGTTAAATTGTTGTGAAGAAGGCTTCAGGGAGCCCAAGAAAGTCCAGCAAGCGCCAGGACCGTCTCCTAAAGTTGATTCAGCTGCGGGATTGGGGCATCACCTGTACAGAGCTTGCTCAGGAATGGCAGCAGGCATGTGTGAGTGCATCTGCACTCATAGTGAGGCGAATACTTTTGGAGGATGGCCTGGTGTCAAGAAGGGCATGAAAGAAGCCACTTCTCTCCAGGAAAAATAACAGAGAAAGACTGATATTCTACAAAAGGTACATGGATTGGACTGCTGAGGACGGGAGTAAAGTCATTTTCTCTGATGAATCTCCTTTCCGATTGTTTGGGGCATCCGGAAAAAAGCTTGTCTGGAGAAGACAAGGTGAGCGCTACCATCAGTCCTGTGTCATGCCAACAGTAAAGCATCCTGAGACGATTCGTGTGTGGGGTTGCCTCTCAGCCAAAGGAGTGGGCTCAATCACAATTTTGCCTAAGAACACAGCCATGAATAAAGAATGGTACCAACACATCCTCCGAGAGCAACTTCTCCCAACCATCAAGGAACAGTTTGGTGACGAACAATGTCTTTTCCAGTATGATGGAGCACCTTGCCATAAGGCAAAAGTGATAACTAAGTGACTCGGGGAACAAAACATGGCCAGGAAACTCCCCAGACCTTAATCCCATTGAGAACTTGTAGTCAATCCTCAAGAGGCGGGTGGACAAACAAAACCCCACAAATTCTGACAAACTCCAAGCATTGATTATGCAAAAATGGGCTGCCATCAGTCAAGATGTGGCCCAGAAGTTAATTGACAGCATGTCAGGACGGATTGCAGAGGTCTTGAAAAATAAGGGTCAACACTGCAAATATTGACTCTTTGCATCAACTTCATGTAATTGTCAATAAAAGCCTTTGACACGTATGAAATGCTTGAAATTATACTTAACTATTCCATAGTAACATCTGACAAAAATATCTAAAGACACTGAAGCAGCAAACTTTGTGGAAATTAATATTTGTGTCATTCTCAAAACTTTTGGCCACGACTGTTTAAATCATCTATGCTTGGTTAGTTAGTTCTCAGCTTGCTAGCAATATTTAGGTAGGTAGGTAGCTAGTCTAGCTAGCTAGCTATGTTAGCTAAACAACTAGCAACAGGTAGCCGTATCTATGACTAGAAATAGAAAAGGTTTTTCAATCTGAGATCTACTGTATCTCGATTGTAAAACCTATTCTCCTATTAGTCGTAGATATGGCGACTAAACAGCAAGCTACAACGTTACAACCAGCAACCTAAACAAAGATTTTCCACAAATTGTTTTTTTGACCAATCACATCAGATCTTTTTCAGAAATGCTCTGATTGACACACATACCAATGGATTAATGGACTGCTGAATAGAATGTTATTTATCTTGCTTTGTTTGCTATTTTCCATATTATCTCTGATAAGATACCCGGGAAAGGGCTGACAATAGCCCATTGTACTATATGTAGCCTTAGAAATAAGGTTCATGAAATCAATAACTTGCTAACCTCAGATAACATTCATATACTATCTGTTTCAGAGACGTACTTAGATAATTCATTTGCTGATACATCAGTAGCAATACAAGGATATAGCATATATAGAAGAGACAGAAATGCTTAATGGGGGAGGTGTTGCTCTATATATTCAGAGCCATATCCCTGCAATGCTGAGAGAAGATCTTATGTCAAGTGTTATTGAAATGCTGTGGTTGCAGGTTCACTTGGCACATCGAACGCCTTTACTTTTGGGGTGTTGCTATAGGCCACCAAGTGCTAACAGTCAGTATCTAAATAATATGTGTGAAATGCTTGATAGCGTATGTGATGTAAACAGAGGTCTACTTTCTTGGGGACCTAAATAATGACTGGTTTTCATTACTGAAGTGGTTTTCACCACTGAAGAGGAAGCTCTCACTGTAACTAGTGCCTGTAATCTGGTTCAGGTTATTAATCAACCTACCAGGGTGTTTACAAACACTACAGGAACAAGACCATCCACATGCATTGATCACATTTTGAATAATACTGTAGAACATTGTTCGAAAGCTGTATCCTTACCCATTGGATGCAGTGATCACAATATGGTGGCTATATCCAGGAAAGCCAAAGTTCCAAAAGCTGAGCCTAACATAGTGTATAAGAGATCACACAAAAGATTTAGCTGTAACTCTTATGTGGATGATGTAAAACATGTTTGTTGATCTGATGTGATTAATAAGGAACATCCAGATGCTGCACATGATACATTTATGAAATTGCTTCTTCCAATTATTGATAAACATGCACCTGTTAAGAAACTGACTGTTAGAACTGTTAAGGCTCCGTGGATATGAGGAATTGAATAACTGTATGATTCAAAGAGATGGGGCAGAAGAAGTGGCTAATACGTCTGGTTGCACATCTGATGAACTGACTTACTGCAAATTGAGAAATTATGTGACTAAACTCAAAAATGGAAGACGAAACTGTGTTATGAAGCCAAGATCAATGATATAAAGAATAATGTAAAAAAAAAATTGGAGTACTTTAATGAAATTATTGGCAGAAAGACAAATTCAACTCCATCTTTCATCGAATCAGATGGCTTATTCATCACAAAACCAGTTGATGTTGCCAATTATTTTAATGATTACATCATTGGCCAAGTGGGCAAACTTGGGCAGGTAACGTCAATGACTAACAGTGAGCCATCATATTCATCCATAAAAAACAAATCATGAAAGAAAAGTATTGGAAGTTTGAATTTTGAAAAGTTGGTTATCGATCAATAATGACAAGCCTCCTGGCATTGACAACTTAGATGGAAAGCTACTGAGGATGGTAGCTGACTCTATAGCCACTCCTATGTGTCATATCTTTAATCTGAGCCAAGAGGAAAGTCTTTGTGTCACGCCCAGGCCATAGAGAGGTTTTTATTCTCTATTTTGGTTAGGCCAGGGTGTGACTAGGGTGGGCATTCTATGTTCATGTTTCTATGTTTTCTATTTCTTTGTGTTTGGCAATGTATCGTTCTCAATCAGGGACAACTGTCTATCGTTGTCTCTGATTAGGAATCATACTTAGGTAGCTTTCTTCCCTCCTTCAGTGTGGGATCTTGTTCTTTTGGTTGTGTGCAGGTAGTTGGCACAACAAAGCTGTTCGGTCGTTCTATTCTTTATTGTTTTGTTTTTCCCCCAAAAGGTTTCACTTCATTATTAAATTATGTGAAACTCAAGGAATGTTGCGGCTTGGTCTCATCCTTCCGATGACACCCGTTACACTTTGTCCTCAGGCCTGGAGGGAAGCCAAAGTAATTCCGCTATCCAAGAGTGGTAAAGCGGCCTTCACTGGTTCTAACAGCAGATCTATAAGCTTGCTGCCAGCTCTTAGCAAACTGTTGGAAAAAAATGTGTTTGTCCAAATAAAAGGCTATTTCGCTGTAAACAGATAAACAACAGACTTTCAGCATGCTTATAGAGAAGGGCACTCAACATATACTGCACTGACAGAAATTACTGATGATTAGTTGAAAGAAATTGATAATAAGACAATTGCGGAGGCTGTACTGTCAGATTTCAGTGCAGCCTTTAATATAATTGACCATAAACTGTTGTTGAAAACAACCTATGTGTTATGGCTTTTCAACATCTGCCAAATCGTGGATTCAGAGATATCTATCTAATAGAACTGAAAGGGTTTTCTTTAATGGAAGCTTCTCTAATGTCAAACATGTAAAGTGTGGTGTACCATAGGGCAGCTCTCTAGGCCCTCTACACCTTTTCTATTTTTACCAATGACCTGTCACTGGCATTAAACAAAACATATTTGTCCATGTGTGCTGATGATTGAACCATATACGTATCAGCAACCACAGCTAATGAAGTCACTGAAACCCTAAACAAATAGTTGCAGTCTGATTTGGAATGGGTGGCCAGCAATAAACTAGTCCTGAACATGTGTTAAACTGAGAGCATAGGATTTGGTACAAATCATTCAAATCATTCATCATTCAAATCAAACTTATCCCACCAGATATGCCACCAGGTGTCGTTTCACAGTCCCCAAATCAAAATCAAATCAAATCAAATCAAATTTATTTATATAGCCCTTCGTACATCAGCTGATATCTTAAAGTGCTGTACAGAAACCCAGCCTAAAACCCCAAACAGCAAGCAATGCAGGTGTAGAAGCACGGTGGTTAGGAAAAACTCCCTAGAAAGGCCAAAACCTAGGAAGAAACCTAGAGAGGAACCAGGCTATGTGGGGTGGCCAGTCCTCTTCTGGCTGTGCCGGGTAGAGATCATAACAGAACATGGCCAAGATGTTCAAATGGTCATAAATGACCAGCATGGTCGAATAATAATAAGGCAGAACAGTTGAAACTGGAGCAGCAGCACGGCCAGGTGGACTGGTGACAGCAAGGAGTCATCATGTCAGGTAGTCCTGGGGCATGGTCCTAGGGCTCAGGTCCTCCGAGAGAGAAAGAGAGAGAGAAGGAGAGAATTAGAGAATGCACACTTAGACTCACACAAGACACTGAATTGGACAGGAGAAGTACTCCAAATATAACAAACTGACCCCAGCCCCCCGACACATAAACTACTGCAGCATAAATACTGGAGGCTGAGACAGGAGGGGTCAGGAGACACTGTGGCCCCATCCGAGGACACCCCCGGACAGGGCCAAACAGGAAGGATATAACCCCACCCACTTTGCCAAAGCACAGCCCCCACACCACTAGAGGGATACCTTCAACCACCAACTTACCATCCTGAGACAAAGCTGAGTCCAGAACAAATCCAGAACACATTCAAGAAAGTGTGCATTATTATATAGAGCCATTATTTCATGGAACTCCATTCCATCTCATATTGCTCAAGTGAACAGCAACCTGTTTTTTTATAAAGCAACACCTCAAGGAACAACACCTCTCTCCTATTTGACCAAGATAGTTTGTGTGTATGTATTGATATGTAGGCTATAGTACCAGTCAACAGTTTGGACACACCTACTTATTCAAGGGGTTTTCTTTATTTTTACTATTTTTTACATTGTAGAATAATAGTGAAGACATCAAAACTATGAAATGACCCATATGGAATCATGTGTCTCTTTGCCTTGATGACAGCTTTGCACACTCTTGCCATTCTTTCAACCAGCTTCATATGCTGAGTACTTGTTGGATGCTTTTTCTTCAATCCGCAGTCCCCACTTATCCCAAACCATCTCAATTGGGTTGAGGTCAGGTGATTGTGGAGGACAGGTCATCTGATGCAGCACTCCATCACTCTCCTTCTTGGTGAAATAACCTTTACACAGCACGGAGGTGTGTTTTGGGTCACTGTCCTGTTAAAAACAAATGATAGTCCCACTAAGCGCAAACCAGATGGAATGGTGTATCACTGCAGAATACTGTGGTAGCCAGTCTGGGTAAGTGTGCCTTGAATTCTAAAAAAATCTCCAACAGAGTCACCAGCAAACAACATTGCATCGCACCCCCACAACATCGCATCTCCTCTTCCATGCTTTACGGTTGGAACCATACATGAGAAGATCAACCATTCACCTATTCTGCGTCTCTCAAAGACACAGCGGTTGGAACAGAAATCTCAAATTTGGACTCATCAGACCAAAGGACAGATTTCCACCGGTCCAATGTCCATTGCTCGTGTTTAATGACCCAATAAAGTCTCTTCTTAGTATTGGTGTCCTTTAGTAGTGGTTTCTTTGCAGCAAATCGACCATGAAAGCCTGATTTATGCAGTCTCCTCTGAACAGTTGGTGTTGAGATGTGTCTGTTACTTGAACTCCGTGAAGAATTTATTTGGGCTGCAATCTGAGGCTGGTAACTGTAATGAACTTATCCTCTGCAGCAGAGGTAACTCTGGGTATTTCTTTCCTGTGGCGGTCCTCATGAGAGACAGTTTCATCATAGCGCTTGATGGTTTTTGCGACTGCACTTGAAGAAATGTTCAAAGTTCTTTAGTGGTTAGAGTGTTGGACTAGTAACCGGAAAGTTGCAAGTTCAAACCCCCGAGCTGACAAGGTACAAATCTGTCGTTCTGCCCATGAACAGGCAGTTAACCCACTGTTCCTAGGCCGTCAATGAAAATAAGAATTTGTTCTAAACTGACTTGCCTAGTTAAATAAAGGTAAAATAAAATAAAAAATGTTCTGTATTGACTGACCTTCATGTCTTAAAGTAATGATGGACTGTTGTTTCTCTTTGCTTATTTGAGCTGTTCTTGCCATAATATGGACTTGGTCTTTTACCAAATAGGGCTATCTTCTATTTACCACCCCTACCTTGTCACTACATAACTGATTGGCTCAAATGCATTAAGAAGGATATATATTCCACACATGAACTTTTAACAAGGCACAACTGTTAATTCAAATGCATTCCAGGTGACTACCTCATGAAGCTGGTTGAGAGAATGCCAAGAATGTGCAAAGCTGTCATCAAGACAAAGGATGGCTACTTCAAAGAATCACACTTTTTTGGTTACTACATGTTTCCATATGTGTTATTTCACATTCCACAATGTAGAAAATAGTAAAAATAAAGAAAAACCCTTGAATGAGTAGGTATGCAGTGGTAACATCCTTGCATTTGCTAAATGCAGTAAATACCTCCTTCATATTTCCCAGCCCTCACAAAATGTTCTCTGTCTGCATATATATTCTTATTATTCTGATTGTGCTAGTTAATATTATTTATTACTTTTTTGCCTTTAATTGTACACAACTGTAACAGGATTGCTTAATCTTTGTTTTGCTTCAAGAGTGGTTTACGGAGGAAGGTTTTTATTTATTTATTGGGCAAGTTAGCATCTGTTAGCATGGCCACTGGGAACTATTGTCTGACAAGGCAATATCCTATTTAAAACATGGCAAATGCCACTTAATACTATGCAACTGAAGAATTCCTTTCGCAAGCAAACAGTTTATTCGGAAACTTATTTTCTAGTCAACATTTATACCACAGCTGTACAGGAACATCTGAGATGGCAGGAAATGTGTCAGCTGTCAGTGTGACGTGCAAAGAATGTTTGTCTAAGTACTGCAGAGGATGAGCAGAAAATTCAGCCCCTCACCCTTCAAAGCCCTGTAGAATGTTCAGTAGACTCCAGCAGCAAGTGGTTCTCTTAAACCATGTCATCTCCTTAACAAATTGCTGTGTTTGTCTCACATTTGGGGTTGTACTTATTATGTTATTTACCCCATGTTGTGTCCCAGCCCCTGGACAATTAAAATTAGCATGTCTAATTTCCACAGCAGTTCAATCTGGATCTTCCCAGAGCATTTATACTACTTTCCTTCTTAGATTAACTTTCAGTTAAGTTTAATTACTTATTACTTACTTATTACTTACAGAATGTTTAATGGCTATCAGAAAGTTATTGGCCATGGACTCTAGATTGTATGGTGAATCTGTGACTATTATCAACCTACTTTCTTGCAAAGCTGCCCCGAACCCCAAGGGCCAAAACAACAATTTAGTCGAGAGAGAGAAAGATGTGAGAGACATGAGGAATCCCCCACCACCGTGCAAGGAGAGGCATTCCAGTTGGCATAGCTAGCCATTATTAACAGCCTTCATCTGGTTTTGTTTGGCAGTGGGGAGCTGAGAATTATTCAGAAGGAATTAAGGTATAAATTGTTCCTCAGACAGGAGAAATTAACTGAGTGCACCTAGACGGACATAGCTGTTCTTTCAAGGTCACGTGTGTGTATAACAAGTGCTTCATCCCTTTACAGCATTTACAGACATTTAAGCTCCTCCTGGGTTGAATAGCAGACACTGTACATTATAGAAAATACACTGACTATTAATCAGAAAATGCTTCAGACCATGTAGCCAGACTAGCCAACACTGTGCTAAAGATATGAAATACAGTATATAAATATGGAAGAGTTGACTTCCTATTCACCAATCACCCCTCTTGCATTACAAGTTATAATGCTTTATTTACACACATCTCATATTTTTTTTAATCCCGACTAGTCACATATTAGTGACTGCAGCAGCTGTAATTCATTAGCTGTGTGAACACTGATCCCCATTAGAACTGAGTCATCAGCCAAGCCAATCTCTGTTGATGGTGTGCTGCGCTCCAGTGGGCCATGCCAAGCAGGACACAGTGCTAGTACAAGGGCACAGATGAGAGGAGGCTCCCCTCATCCATGTGTATCTCAGTTCAGGTTCTGCATACCAGCCATTCACTCAAGGCTCGAGTGTGTCATCACTTTCAAGGGTAATTTTACTGTGGCTCTGCCATGGCATATAGTCATAACTATAATAACAACATTTTGTTTTTGTCATAAACATCACAATTATCCAAACCACAAGCTAGAACTAGCACATTTTCATTTCACTGGTAGAATCAGGAAGTAAATACTTTCTTTGTATTTGTCTGCTTATAGTGAACCACACAGTCCGGCATTCATTGCAAATGCAGATGCCGCTGCTAAAGAAGACGGGGCCTGCCCACAAACGTGGATGATGACATTGTGTACTTCGAAGGAACAATACAGAACTTCTGCAGGGAAGATCTGTTTTTACAATGTTTGTTTGTCATCATGCCTACAGTGGGGCAAAAAAGTATTTAGTCAGCCACCAATTGTGCAAGTTCTCCCACTTAAAAATATGAGAGAGGCCTGTAATTTTCATCATAGGTACACTTCAACTATGACAGACAAAATGAGAAAAAAAATACAGAAAATCACATTGTAGGATTTTTAATGAATTTATTTGCAAATTATGGTGGAAAATAAGTATTTGGTCAATAACAAAAGTATATCTCAATACTTTGTTATATACCCTTTGTTGGCAATGACAGAGGTCAAACATTTTCTGTAAATCTTCACAAGGTTTTCACATACTGTTGCTGGTATTTTGGCCATTTCCTCCATGCAGATCTCCTCTAGAGCAGTGATTTTTTGGGGCTGTTACTGGGCAACGTCGACTTTCAACTCCCTCCAAAGATGTTCTATGGGGATGAGATTTGGGGACTGGCTAGGCCACTCCAGGACCTTGAAATGCTTCTTACGAAGCCACTCCTTCATTGCCTGGGCGGTGTGTTTGGGATCATTGTCATGCTGAAAGACTCAGCCACGTTTCATCTTCAATGCCCTTGCTGATGGAAGGAGGTTTTCACTCAAAATCTCACAATACATGGCCCCATTCATTCTTTCCTTTACACGGATCAGTCGTCCTGGTCCCTTTGCCGAAAAATAGCCCCAAAGAATGATGTTTCCACCCCCATGCTTCACAGTAGGTATAGTGTTCTTTGGATGCAACTCAGCATTCTTTGTCCTCCAAACACGACAAGATGAGTTTTTACCAAAACGTTATATTTTGGTTTCATCTGACCATATGACATTCTCTCAATCTTCTTCTGGATCATCCAAATGCTCTCTAGCAAACTTCAGACGGGCCTGGACATGTACTGGCTTAAGCAGGGGGACACGTCTGGCACTGCAGGATTTGAGTCCCTGGCAGCGTAGTGTGTTACTGATGGTAGACTTTGTTACTTTGGTCCCAGCTCTCTGCAGGTCATTCACTAGGTCCCCCTGTGTGGTTCTGGGATTTTTGCTCATCGTTCTTGTGATCATTTTGACCCCACGGGGTGAGATCTTGCATGGAGCCCCAGATCGAGGGAGATTATCAGTGGTATTGTATGTCTTCCATTTCCTAATAATTGCTCCCACAGTTGATTTCTTCAAACCAAGCTGCTTACCTATTGCAGATTCAGTCTTCCCAGCCTGGTGCAGGTCTACAATTTTGTTTCTGGTGTCCTTTGACAGCTCTTTGGTCTTGGCCATAGTGGAGTTTGGAGTGTGACAGTTTGAGGTTGTGGACAGGTGTCTTTTATACTGATAACAAGTTCAAACAGGTGCCATTAATACAGGTAACGAGTGGAGGACAGAGGAGCCTTTTAAAGAAGAAGTTACAGGTCTGTGAGAGCCAGAAATCTTGCTTGTTTGTAGGTGACCAAATACTTATTTTCCACCATAATTTGCAAATAAATTCATTAAAAATCCTACAATGTGATTTTCTGGATTTTTTTTCTAATTTTGTCTGTCATAGTTGAAGTGTACCTATGATTAAAATTACTTGCACAATTGGTGGCTGACTAAATACGTTTTGCCCCACTGTATGTGGGATTCTGTGCCTGGCAGTGCTAATTACAAACAAACCTCAACTACGTAGAGTAAAAATCTTATGCCACTTGTTTGGGAGGCAGTCATCCCATCCAGAACAATGTTTCAATTGATATAAACTAAGACAAGCTTCGATGTCTACTAAACAATATACTGTATAACTGGAGGTGTTTTTTGGATGACATTTGATATGAATTTTTGTAAGTGTGAGTAATGTGTTGCTTCAGAGAATGCTCAGAAGTACAGTTGAAGTCGGAAGTTTACATACACATTAGCCAAATACATTTCAACTCAGTTTTTCACAATTCGTGACATTTAATATTAGTAAAACAATCCCTGTTTTAGGTCAGTTAGGATCACCATTTTATTTTAACAATGTAAAATGTCATAATAATAGTAGAGAGAATGATTTATTTCAGCTTTAATATCTTTCATCAAATTCCCAGTGGGTCAGAAGTTTACATACACTCAATTAGTGTTTGCCTTTAAATTTTTTAACTTGGGTCAACCGTTTCTGGTAGCCTTCCACAAGCTTCCCACAATAAGTTGGGTGAATTTTCACCCATTCCTCCTGACAGAGCTGGTGTAACCGAGTCAGGTTTGTAGGCCTCCTTGCTCTCACATACTTTTTCAGTTCTGCCCACAAATGTTCTATGGTTTTGAGGTCAGGGATTTGTGATGGCCACTCCAATACCTTGACTTTGTTGTCCTTGAGCATTTTGACACAACTTTGTAAGTATGCTTGGGGTCATTGTCCATTTGGAAGACCCATTTGCAACCAAGCTTTAACTTTCTGACAGATGTCTTGAGATGTAGCTTCAATATATTCAATTAATATTCCATCCTCGTGATGCCATCTATTTTGTGAAGTCCACCAAGCCCTCCTGCAGCAAAGCACCCCCACAACATGATGCTGCCACCCCCTTGGTTCACAGTTAGGATGGTGTTCTTCGGCTTGCAAGCCTCTCCCTTTTTCCTCCAAACATAACGATGGTGATTATGGCCAAACAATTATATTTTTGTTTCATTAGACCAGAGTACAAACTTTGTTCCCATGTGCAGTTGCAAACCGTAGTCTTGCTTTTTTATGGCGTTTTTGGAACAGTGGCTTCTACCTTGCTGAGCGGCCTTTCAGGTCGCTGTTTAAAGGCACAGTCAACTTAGTGTATGTAAACTTCTGACCCACTGGAATTGTGATAGAGTGAAATAATCTGTCTGTAAACAATTGTTGGAAAAAAGTACTTGTCTCATGCACAAAGTAGATGTCCTAACCGACTTGCCAAAACTATAGGTTGTTCACAAGAAATTTGTGGAGTGGTTGAAAATCGAGTTTTAATGACTCCAACCTAAGTGTATGTAAACTTCCAACTTCAACTGTTGGTCAATACAATTAGAAGGGAGGTTAAATTGTGTATTGCTATGTATTTTGTTGTAGATGGTACTGATCTCATGAATTATGTGAAAATAAGCACAATGTTTTTCAGACTGGGTTGTTTAAATTAAAGGAGAGGATATCCATGTTCTCCCTCTCCAAATTCACAAAGGAAAGTGCTTTTATGCTTTTGTCTACACAGACGTCTCCCCACCGAAACTCTAACATGTTCTAAAGGGAATACTGGAACAATATTTCTAACATAGAATGTGGGGAATGGTCAGAGGTGATCTAAATGATAATAATGTAATTTGGGTTGTTATATTGTGATGTCATTAAAAATGTTATTAAGGAAATACTGTAACTTGAAAAGTATAAAAACTTTATATATGAAGTTTCCATTCTCTACATCGTGTATGAAATATGAACAATTATGAAAGTGTTTTTGTGAAGAGAGGGATGTGATCTTAGAAACTATAAGAGGACATTTTCTCCCCTTGTGTGAGGTCAGAGAGCGTGTCAGCCTGACGAACCGCCCCTTTTGAAGAGCTGTATAAAATGAGGGGTTACGAATTAACATATTAGACCAGAGAGGCGTTAAACTGCAGCTCACATCCAAACTTGTTCTAACTCTGAAATCTCGACACGAGGCAGAGAAGATAGTCACCTCCCGGACAATCCCAAGTTTAATTTGGGAGATGGTAAACAACCGCTCTCAAGGTGCCCCAAATTCCTAATGAGTTAATTATTAATATAATCAGGTAACAATTAAACATAGTTAGTTGATTGGATAAATAACAGTCATCAGATTAATGAAAGTAAAGTACCAACATATGCTTCCAACCCCTAGCTCTGCACAAGGTAAGCTGGCAAAAATATTTACAAGCTGTCGGCTAAAATAGCTACATTTACAGTAAGCATGCATACACATGAATTGGGTAGTGTTTGTATGGTTTGTGTTTGTGTTATGGGGTTACAGGTGGTTAGAGGTAGCCTGAGGACCACAGAGTACTTTCTCGACCATCAATTTAGTTTACTCCTCTTTTTACTTTTTCTCTTTGTAAAACTCTGGAGTCATTCCACAGTGCCCCACTGAAAAATACCCTAAAGTGGTATTTTGGTTACACAAGCATAAGGGAGCAGACACACCTTGCAGTAATGAAGAACAACAATATCATGTGACAGAAACCAGCAAGGGACACTGAAAGGTATAAAATCAAGACTACACCAGTAATGAAACAATCACTTCATTCTTCTCTCTGTAGATTCTCAAAACAATATACAAAGAAAGATATGTCTAGAAAAATCACCATGCAATGGGCTACAATTGACAAAAATGTTGTGTCAGTGGGCTAGGGGAGGTTTACAGACAGTGTATGAGAGCGATTTAGAGGTGCCATTTCTCCTCAATCTTCCATACACAACAACGCATACTGTGTATGAACTGCCCTCCTAAGACTTTTCACACCTTCTGTAGCCACCAGCCCATTCAATTTGTTGACTAATCTTTCCTCTCAAAAGCAGCTTGTCCATAAACAATACACTAGCTGTTCCCATTCAGTTGACACCTTTACCAACAAAGGTGTGTTGGCCTATGTCCCGTTCACATTAATTGGTCTTTTGATCAATCAGATCCGTTCTGAAAAAGACAGATGTGATTAAGACCAATTAGTGGAAAAACGATCAGAATTGGGTTGCCTATGCAAACACAGCCAGCGTGCTCAGCATAAGACCATGTAGAACAGAGGTCTCCAACCCTGTTGCTCGAGAGCTCCCCTCTTGTAGGTTTTTTCTCCAACCCCAGTTGTAACTATCCTGGTTCAGCTTGTCAACCAGCTAATTATTAGAATCAGGTGTGCTCGATAACCAACAGGACAGTTTTTTAAATGTATCAATTTATCCATACCAGGTAAGTTGACTGATAACACATTCTCATTTACAGCAATCTGGGGAATAGTTACAGGGGAGAGGAGGGGGATGAACAAGCCAATTGTAAACTGGGGATGATTAGGGAGCCATGATGGTTTGAGGGCCAGATTGGGAATTTAGCCAAGACACCAGGGTTAACACCCCTACTCTTACGATAAATGCCATGGGATCTTTAATTACCTCAGAGAGTCAGGACACCCGTTTAATGCCTGACTTCCATGCACCAGCTACACCCACCATTGACAGAATGCTAATTTGTCAAAATCTAAAATACAAGGAAGTATACATTATTTAATGCAAACTTAAAGACAACAGGTTATTCAACAAGAATGTTATATGGTAAAAGAAACACACAAAATGTGCAGAGAACTGTAGCTACAGATTGTTACACCATACATCTTGTCTATTTCAAGTCTTCTCTCATTGATCGAGACAGGCAAAGTGCTGCATGTCATGATGACAGAGACCTGTCTCAATCAATGAGAGAAGACTTAAAATAGACAAGATGGCAGCGCACACATTGTTGGGTTATTTCATGGAGCAAAAAAAATATTTATTTTAATAATGGAGCATTTTCTAAATTCAAACGGACTCCCTGCAACTGGACATAGACATTTTATGAGACTCCTGTTTCCTCGAATCGAGGACAAAGATAGCATCGCTAAGGTTGATCGAACATTCTCTCTAATGCACCAAACAGTACTTATCTTGTAACTCCCAAATCTTTGGTTAAACCACATTATCTGTAGCTAAGAGAACTGGTGATCAACTACGCCAAACAGTCTGTTGCTAAGAGAACTGGTTGTCATGGTGAAATTCTCATTCACAAAGAAACATACCGTCAGAAAATACAGTATGATCTGTGTAGTAAAGTTCAGGGAATACATGCAAAGCTGTTGGAGGAGTTGTCATGATCAAACTGCCATTCAGCACCTCAATAATCATCTGCTTGAAACACAGCATAATGTCTAATCCCTCGAGAAGGATAAAGTTCACAGGATACAGTTCTGCTACAATGACACACACAGGCAACTGAATTCTGTTTCTGTATCTATAATCCACTCCATATAATCCACTCCGGGAAGGCAATAAATTATACTCTATTGTGTAGTTTGAACGACAGTTGAAATATGCCAGCATAACATCAACGTTAGTGTAGACTAGTTGAACATGCACATATTACATTTATAACAATATCTACCCTAATAAAGGAAAGAAATATGGCATAACCCTCAACCTTTGCACAGTGACCAGACTGTACAAATATACCTAGGTAGGTAGGCAGACAGTATCTACCTATAGCCATGTCTATCAGGCATGATTAGGGAAATATTTTGTATAGTAAAACCAGTTTCAGTTATATAGCTATAAAATCAAATCAAACTTGATTTGTCACATGAATGTAGACCTTACCGTGAAATGTACAAGCCCTTAACCAACAGTGCAGTTCAAGAAAGAGTTAAGAAATATTTAACAAATATACTAAAGTAAAAAAATAATAAAAAGTAACACAATAACATAACAATAACGAGGCTATATACAGGGGGTACCGGTCAGTGTATGGGGGTACAGGTTAGAGGTAAATTGTACATGTAGGTAAGGGTTAAGTGACTATGCATACATAATAAACAGTGAGTAGCAGCAGTGTACAAAACAAATGGAGTGTAGGGGTCAATGTAATAGTCCGGTGGCCATTTGATTGATTGTTCAGCAGTGTGATGGCTTGGGGTAGAAGCTGTTAATTAAGGAGCCTTTTGGTCCTAGACTTGGCGCTCTGGTACCGCTTGCCGAGAAAGCAGTCTATGACTTGGGTGACTTGGGTGTCTGACAATTTTATGGGCTTTCCTCTGGCACCGCCTATTATATAGGTCCTGGTTTGCAGGAAGCTTTGTCAGGACCCGGTTACGAACCCGGGTCTCCGGAGTGAGAAACAGTCACTTAACCAACTGAGCCACGAATAGTCAGCAGAACCCAGAAGATGAGGCAGACACAGCAGTACTTGAGACGGTGTATTTAATAAAGTGAAAAGTGAAGTCCTTCAGGAAAACATGTAACTCCACAACCTCAAAAGGAATTCCACAAGAACAAGGTAATCCACAAGGTAATCCTCCAAGACAAAAAGGTAAATCCACAAGGTGGTAGGTAAAGCATAAAAAGCCTCAAAAGATACTCAAAAATAAATAAACAAGAACAAAAAACAGAATTCCACAAGAGCGTCCACCGGGATCAACAAGAGTACACAGAATACTAGGGCTGGGTGCTAACATAAAAACACAGAGCAAAGAACTGAGGGAAACTAAGGGTTTAAATACAATCAGGGGAAAACAAGGCACAGGTGCAAATAATAATGTGGATCAAGGGAAAGCAAAAGGTCAAAAAGCACAATGGGGGCATCTAGTGACCAAAAACCGGAACAACCCTGGCCAAATCCTGACAAGCTTGGCCCCAGTGATGTACTGGGCTGTACACACTACCCTCTGTAGCGCCTTACGATCAGATGGCGAGCAGTTGCCATACAGGCCGGTGATGTAACTGGTCAGGATGCCCTCGATGGTGCAGCTGTAGAACTTCTTGTGGATCTAGGGACCCATGCCAAATCTTTTTAGTCTCCTGAGGGGGAAAATGTTTCGTTATGCCCTCTTCACGACTGTCTTGGTGTGTTTGTACCATGATAGATTGTTGAGGATGTGGACACCAAGGTACTTGAAACTCTCAAACCATCTCCACTACAGCCCCGCTGATGTTAATGGGGGCCTGTTCGGCCCACCTTTTCCTGTAGTCAACGATCAACTCCTTTGTCTTGCTCACATTGAGGGAGAGGTTGTTGTCTTGGCACCACACTGCCAGTTCTCTGACCTCCTCCCTATAGGCTGTCTCATCGGTGTCGTGATCAGGCCTACCACTGTTGTGTCATCTGCAAACTTAATGATGGTGTTTGAGCCATGCGTGACAACGCAGTCGTGGGTGAACAGGGAGTACAGGAGGGGACTTAGTACACACCCCTGAGGGGCCCCAGTGTTGAGGATCAGCATGGCAGAAGTGTTGTTGCCCACCCTAACTACCTTGCGGTGACCGGTCAGGAAGTCCAGGAGACAGTTTCAGAGGGAGGTGTTTAGTCCAAGGGTCCTTAGCTAAGTGATGAGCTTCGTGGGCACTATAGTGTTGAACGCTGAGCAGTAGTCAATGAACAGCATTCTCACTTTAGTGTTCCTTTTGTCCAGGTGGGAAAAGGCATTGTGGAGTGAGATTGAGATTGCGTCGGGAGATTGAGATTGCGTCATCGGTGGATCTGTTGGGGTGCTATGCGAATTGGAGTGGGTTTAGGTTATTCGGGAGGATGCTGTTGATGTGAGCCATGAACAGCATTTCAAAGCACTTCATGGCTACCAACATGAGTGCTATGGGGCTGTAATCATTTCGGCAGGTTACCTTTCCTTCCTTGGGCACAGGGACTATGGTGGTCTGCTTGAAACATGTAGGTATTACAGACGCGGTCAGTGAGATGTCAGTGAAGACACTTGCCAGTTGGCCCGCGCATGCTTTGAGTACACGTCCTGGTAATCCATCTGGCCCGGCAGCTTTGTGAATGTTGACCTGTTTAAAGGTCTTGCTCACATCGGCTACAGAGAGCGTTATCACACAGTCATCCAGAACAGCTGGTGCTCTCATGCATGCTTTGGCGTTGCTTGCCTCGAAGCGAGCATAAAATACATTTAGCTCGTCTGGTAGGCTTGCGTCACTGGGTAGCTTGAGTCTGGGTTTCCCTTTGTAGTCTGTAATAGTTTTCAAGCCCAGCCACATCCGACGAGCGTCAGAGCCATTGTAGTAGGATTCATTAGTAATCCTGTATTGACGCTTTGCTTGTTTGATGGATCGTCTGAGGGCATAGTGGGATTTCTTATCGGCGTCTGGATTAGTGTCCCGCTCCTTGAAAGCGGCAGCTCTAGCCTTTAGCTTGATGCGGATGTTGCCTGTAATCCATGGCTTCTGGTTGAGATATGTAGGTATGGTCACTGTGGGGACAACGTCGTTGATGTGCTTATTGATGAAGCCGATGACACACAGCCCCATCCCTCGTCTTACCAGACATAGCTTCTCTGTTCTGCAGGTACATTGCAAATCCCTCCAGCTCTATATTATCCATGTCGTCGTTCAGCCACGACTCTGTGAAACAGAAGATATTACAGTTCTTAATGTCCCGTTGGTAGGATAATCGTAATCATAGGTCATCAAATTTCAATCTCCAATGATTGCATGTTAGCAAGTAGAATTCATGGCAGTGGGAGTTTACTCGCTCGCCTATGGAATCTCAAAAGGCAGCCCGATCTGCATGCTCTTTTCCTCCATATTTTCTTCATTCAAATGAAGGGGATCTGTGTCACGTTCTGACCTTAGTTCTTTTATTATGTCTTTGTTTTAGTATGGTCAGGGCGTGAGTTGGGTAGGTTGTCTATGTTCCTTTTCTATGTTTTGGGATTTCTGTATTTGGCCTGGTATGGTTCTCAATCAGAGTCAGCTGTTTATCGTTGTCTCTGATTGAGAACCATATTTAGGTAGAGTGGTTTTACTTTTGAGTTGTGGGTGATTATTTTCCGTGTTAGTTACCACACGGGACTGTTTCCTTTGTGTCACTTTGTTATTTTGTATTTTTGTAGTGTTCAGTTTGTCTTATTAAAATGGACACTTACGACGCTGCAAATTGGTCCGACCTCTCTTACTCCTCATCAGAGGAAGATGACGAACGTTACAATCTGGGCCTGTTCCAGGGAGAGCAGTAAATCTTTCTCGTCTGACTCATGAAAGGAAAAAGCTTCTTCTAGTTTGTGGTGAGTAATCCCAGTTCTGATGTCCAGAAGTTATTTTTGATCATAAGAGACGGTAGCATCAACATTATGTGCAAAATAAGTTACAAAAAAACAAGTATTATTGTTTCTCCTCTCTTTTTGATTGTAAACTTAACTATCCAGCTTTCTTGATATACAATACTTGTTATTTACATCTGTTTGGAATCCTATCTTGCATCATGCCTATAATGTTGGGAAATCGAAATATCTAAGTATCCACGGTCATAACCATTGTCAACCCTCGTCAATTATGTTACATAGCTAGCTCGTAAAATAATTTCGTTTCTGATGTTACACATGTTTGCTAACCAGTTACAAACACGAGGTGTGGTGCATAACAAGTTAGCAGGCACCAGGCTAACTAGCTAGCCAACTCCAGTCATGTGCTAACATTTTCTGGTAAATGTAGCTTTAGGTAGCTGGTTGTAACATTTTAGCTTGCTGTTTATCACCCACATCTATGACTAAAAAGCAAAGAGGCTATACAATCGAGATACAAAAGATCTCAGATTGTAAAACCTCTTCTATTTTTTGTCATAGCTAAAAACTACCCATAGCCATATCTAACTTAACTAATGTTAGCTAGCTAGGCTAACTACCTAGCTAAGTTGGCAAACAGAAACATTGTTCAATTTCCCCCCACTGTAACACAGTAGAATGTTAGCCAGCAATACATATGGGTTTCAGTAGATAAACTAAAGCTAGCTAGCTAGCTACAGTAGGTGGCTTGCAGGAAAAATAACTTTATTATTTGTCTGCCCTCTTGGTGCTGGCATTGGCTGTGAGCTTCTAAATTAGCTAAATTGTCACGCCCTGATCAGTTTCACCTGTCCTTGTGATTGTCTCCACCCCCTCCAGGTGTCGCTTATTTTCCCGGATGTATTTATCCCTGTTTCCTGTCTCTCTGTGTGCCAGTTTGTCTTCTTGTATGTTCAAGTCAACCAGCATGTTTTTCCCGTGCTTCTGCTTTTCTATGCGCTTTTACTAGTCCTACCGGTTTTGACCTTTGCCTGTTTTTCTGGACTCCCTTCCTGTCTGCCCTGACCTCGAGCTTGCCTGCCATTCTGTACCTCTGGAACTCGTTTTGACCTTTTGCCTGTCCATGACCATTCACTTGCCTACCCCTTTTGGATTGTTAATAAACATCTTGGACTCTAACCATCTGCCTCCTGTGTCTGCATCTCGGTCTGGCCTTCTGCCCATATATAAATCAAATATAAATCAAATAAATCTCTTTGTTTGAAAATATGTATGGTTGAATGTCACTATCTATGTAATAGAACATCAAAAATTCTCCATCGTCAAATGTGTGTTGCTGAGAGGAATCGCTTGAAGGCATTGCTTCTGGTCAGTACTTTGAGTTTTGCCCAAAGGATTGTGTTGTCTGTGTCCGTGTCCTTTAAAAAAAAGCCCACCTTGGGGGAGGGACAGGGGCCAGAGCATGAAGCACCACCCAAAAGTTGTAGTCTTTCAGATATTGGAAAAAATGTGTCTGCTTGTATATTTAGCAATTTATCTGCAGATTAAAACTATCTACACACATTTCTACGCACACAAAAACGTATAGTGCGATCAGTATTACATAGAGCCTTTGAAAAATGCCACAAAGCAGGACTACATTTATTTTTAGATCTCACCCCCCCATCAGTACTCCATAAGCCGTCATAGGGGGTATCATTCAGCGTGCGAAGCACGGACATGCCTTCCTCAATTAAGTGTGAAACACATCTCACTGTCCTAGAAATGCTTTGGACATGATGTAAACAAGCACAGCTTCCCCCAGGTTGAAATTCCCCTTTAACCACTGCCCCAGTTGACTGACAAACATGCTGCTCTCAGCACGTTTTAAACAGGAAAAAATGTGGTTCCTCTGTACAGCAAGGGGACATGTACTAGTAGATGGCCTTGTTTTTAGAATATGTTGCGATATAAAGTGTCCATATCAATGAGACGCAATAGATGGGTGCTTACCACTACTGTAAGTTGCTCTGGATAACAGCATTTGCTAAATGACTTAAATGTAATTGTAAATGCATGAGACAATCTGAAATAATGTTGACAGTTATTTTTGCCAGTAACTGACAACAGGTCTCCCTAATTAAACTACCCAGCCATAAAAAAGATTTTCCTATTGACTTTGCTAAGTTTATTGAGGGAAAATTTACTTGCTACGACTGTGATATGTGGTTGTCGCACACAGCTAATTTAAGATGAATGCACGTATTGTAAGTAGCGCTGGATAAGAGTGTGAGCTAAATTAATCATTTGTAAATGTAATCATTGAATGCAGGTTGGCATTTATTGGGATGACTGAAGGCAGCTCTGCTGAGCGTTCACTAGCTGGACCAGCCAAGGTCATAAGATCTGATTTTAAATCTATCCCTAACCTTAACCACAGTGCTAACCTTAATGCCTAACCCTAACCTTAAATTAAGACCAAAAATCAATAGCCAATTTTTACTTTTCAGCTGGCACATCTAGCGGAAATCGCTCAGATCTGCCTCCATGGCAAGATTCATAACAATAAACGTCAACCTGCATAAAATATTAAATAATGAGGTGCAATGTTGTTTCTATATGAGAGTGCTTCTTCCAGTCAGTATGCTCTGTAGCATCTAGAAATCCCAGTGACGACACTGTGTCAAGCGTTACTATATATCCATATCCATGTTATATGGATTTTCAGAATGGTAAAATATGTGTGTGAGTATTCAATTATGTCTGGGTAGCTTTGGCTGGAAGCATTCCTTGTTTCTGGAACTCTTGGCCCCCCGGTGGAATGCAAAACAGGTGCCGCACCATTGGTTCCCTCCCAGCGGGGTTGGAAGAAAAACACCCGCCCCCGCTGGAACATGACTGGCAGCACATCACAATCTCCAGCCAGCGGTGTCTCTCACTGATCCTTCAGACAAACACATGGATACAGACAAGGTGAGAGCGCTCTCTAAAACAGGGGTTCCCAACACTAGCTTAATTTTGTTTTATTTGAAGGAGCTAGGAAAAAGTTACTTTCCTGCAATTCTACGTAGTTTAATAAGACTCATGACATGTTTTTAGGTAAGCTATTTAATAATAATAATAATAATTGATAAGGGAAAAAAAGTCTTGACCCGATTTTCCCAATTGTTATTCTGCAACCAAATATGTATCATTATGATTATGCATATGAACCAGTGGAGGTTGGTGGGAGGAGCTGTAGGAGCACAGGCTCAAGATAATGGCTGGAATGGAATCAATGAAACCGAGTCAAACATGGTTTCCATATGTTTGATACCCTTCCATTTATACCATTCCAGCCATTACAATGAGCCCATCCTCCTATAGCTCCTCGCACCAGCTGATATGAACCCTATCACCAACTGATATGAACCCTCAATTTAATTTATTATAATGTACAGAAAGTGACTCGATCAATTGATAGATACAGAGTCACCCATGGTTTAAGATGTCTTCCCAAGCAAAGTCCATTTTTTTGACTCCTCGACTTTAGAAGCTCGTAGCTCAGCTTCTGAATTGCATAGTGACAAAACAGTGATATTCCTATGTGTATCAGTCACGTCTTTTATTTTACCCCCCTTATCAAGGAAGGTCCCCCTAGGTTGAGAACCTGCTCTAAGAGCAGAGAAATGGTCAGAAAACATTCTACATGTGTTTGAAACTGAATCGAACCAAACAGACAAGTTTTTTTCAAAGCGTCTTCTCTGATTTTATGCTGCCCTAATTAATCATCAATGTTGCAGTATTTTCACTGGAGGAATTCCAATCTCACAGATGCTGTCCTCTGATATGAATTAAAATATGTTGATAAAAGGGAATTAAAGAATCATATATTTCCCTTGACACTCCATGTGTGTTTCTTGCGGTGATCTCACGTCTGGCATAACATTATACGTTATAATTTTGGCAGAGAATCCAATAGTGGAGTTTCTATTTGAATCCACACCAAAGCCTATGAGATTAAAATTAAAAAGACTCCTGCCATGAACCGCCAAATGCACACTCGTTGCTTCATCATCTGGGACAAACTCTCCCAGATTTATTTATTTTTTACAAAAAAAAAAAAAGAAGTAATTTTCTTCTCATCTGAAATCAAACCAATGATACACTATATCAAATCATGTAACGAACACATATTCAATTTCAATATCGATCTTTAGGTTGTGCTGGCTCGAGGCACAACAGATTTAACAATCAATACGATTCTGCTATGTGACACAGATATTGCTTGGAAATTATGCACATGGCAGGGTGAAGAATGAGCAGAGAACATGTACATCATGAACCCATGCACTGCTATGTTGAGCAGCTTTGAGCTGCAACATTTTTAAAGGAAATTTGCTAATCAAAAGGTGACATTAGCATTGAAATGTAGGAAAGTCCATAAACAAGCTCTGCTCCCTCTATGGGGTTCTGAATGGGAATATCTTGAACTTTGGTTGTTGATGCATGGGGAAAAATTACTCATGACATCCTGTATGCCTTCACTGCTATGGAATTACTTTTGTGCCTTTATCAAGCAAACATTATAATTCGATAACAAATGTCTTATTATTGCAAACAAAAATAATGACATTGAAGGCAAAAAATGTACCCAAAAGTGTTGAGAGCAAAACTAACAATATTGCAAGGAAATATTTTTTAAAGGCAAGAACAAATTCATTGTAAATTTATGCAAAGAATATGTTTTCATTGAAACAATTTAAATTATAATGCGATTGCTAACCCTGGCTTTTGCTGCGTTTTTTTGCATTTCCAAAGTTTTGCCACCTTTACTCCATGTAAGTGGGGTTTAGAGGGAGGCATAGATGATGCATCCATTGGTCAAATGGTTTTGGAGGTACAGTTCATAACAATAATATATATCCCAGCTATCAGGTTAAAACATGGCCAGTACAGCTATGTTATATAGCAATGGTGAGAGCCTACAGTGTTTTCTGCTAACTAGCAACCTAGTTCATAAGAAAAAAAACATTTAAATTGATTTAACTCTTCCAGCCCACTGGGACTGACTAGCCTAGCTAGCTAACGGTAGCTACCTTTACAGCAAGGAGGACATCAGGAAACACCCTTAGGTAAGTGTATTTTCTGTCTTGTAATTTCACATTTTGGAAGATGCATTGGAACAATCAGCTAGCTAGCTAAATAGCATGGTTGTTGACACATCCATGATGACCCATGATGATTGTTGACAAATCATCCAGGATTAAGGGGCAGGGCAATTTGTGACAGTTATTTTGGTAGTCAAGGGGCTGTATTGGATGGGGAGTGGTTGCAAACTATTTTCTGAGCATATAACCAGCTTCTCAGGCTCCATCTCAGTGTACTTCCTTTTATAGCTAGAGGACTCCTGATGTCTATCTACATATAATTGTTGTCTAGTACTGTCTTTTTGCTAGCTAGGGCCATCTACTTTAAGCGCTGCCTGTCTTCCCAGTAGCCAACTTGGTGCGTGAACTTCTGACTGCTCAGAACTTGCAGATGAATGTTGATACATCAACCAGGATTAAGGTGCAGGTCAATTTGGGACTTGTTGTTTTCATAATCAGTGGCTTTATTGGAGGGGGAGTGGTTTCTCCTCTCTTAGGCAATCAGCAATTAGTACCGGGAGGTGTGCTCTTCCCCTCTGTAAGACAAGTAGCAATTAGTGTTAATACTTCAGTCTCCTCTGTTTTCTCAGTGGCGGTCGTGTCAGTGGCGGTCTCCTCACAAAACTAAGGTCCTGCAGAGTTGTTCGGACAAGTTATTTGAGGAAGGCTCTACACCACTCTCTCACTTGAGTATCTTACCTAGTTATTTTCGGATCTCCTTTTTCCTATTTTGTAGGGTTGGCTACTGTGTGTTTTCTAAACCTGTTTGCTCCTCTCCCTGTAGGCGTTATAGACGCTCCAAACTCCCTAGTTGCAACTTTTCTAATTTAGTGTACCCTGCATGCACAACCCATGTGGAATTCCTGGTCTCTGGCAGTGCTTGAAACTGCTGAGCTACAATCAAGAAGATCATCTCAGCCTATGCTGCCCTTCAGTTCCTTTTACTTTTGGGCCATACGGAGACATTGATCACCCGAAAGAACAAAGCTACTCCAGCTGCTCTCTTTTCAACAGACTGTTCTCTCATAGTCTGTGAGCATCTGGTTCTCGCAGTGGTCGCACAGGGCTACTAATTTCTCTTAAGTGGAGATTTTCTCTGTTCTCCCTCAATCACCTGTCTTGCTCATGTGAATTCCCTGCTGTCGCTAGTCCACTCAAGCTGTACATTGTTTTCATATATCGCCTACCAGGTGCCCTTAGTTCCTCAATGAGCTTGACACCTTGATAACCTCATTTCCTGACGATGGCTGACCGCTCTTCGTACCCTGCCTTCGATTAATTTCTTTCCAACTAGTTCCTTGCCTCTTGACCTTTCCCTGTCTTCTCCCACTCATAAGGCAGGCAATACACTAGACCTCATCTTTACTAGAGGCTGTTCACCTACTAATCTCACTGCAGCCCCCTCAGATCTGACTACTACTTTTTCCTTTTCGGTCTCCCCTTCCACCAACATTAGCCACTGAGCCCCTAACCATACAATCATGCGCCATTGCAGCCTTTGCTCTCTCTACTCTTCTATCCTACCATCTCTCCCTTCTAAATCATTCTCGCTCCTGTCTCCTGATTCTGCCTCTTCGTCACTACTCTCCTCCAGCATCCTATGACTTGCATTACTCTGTTTCGGCTCAGCCCTCCCCTCCTGCTTTGTGGCTGAGGTGACTTATTGTGATCACAAATCGTCCTTTCACTCCTTCTCTCTTCCCCTCTATCTGCTGCTGAAGCCACTTTCTGTTGTTCTAAATGTCAAGCTTCTGCCTCTAACCCTAGGAAACTCTTCCACCCTCCTCCTCAATCCTCCAACCACTGCCCCTCCTCCCTTTCTATGGACAACTTTGTTAACCACTTTGAAAAGAAGGTTTAACGACATCCGCTCGTGATTCACTCAGCCTATTGAGTCCACTGGTCCCACTCACACAGAACTACCCTACGCATTGACCTCTTTCTCCCCTCTCTCTCCAGATGAAATCCTGCAACTAGTGAGGTCTGGCTGGCCACTCGATCCCACCACTTGCTCCAGACCATCTCTGGAGACCTTCTCACTTCCCTCAGCTCATCCCTGACCACTGGCTGCATCACCTCCAACTTCAAAATGGCCTGATTCGCTCCCCTCAAGAAACCAACAAAAAAACTACAGACCAGTATTATTTTCTTTCCAAAACACTTGTGTGCTGTCTCTGACCAAATCTCTTGATATCTCTCTCAGAATGATCTTCTTTACCCAAACCAGTCAGGCTTCAAGACAGGTCAATCAACCAAGACTGCTCTTCCATGTGTCACAGAGGATCTCCAGACTGCCAAAGTTGACTCTTTCTCCTCTGACACTGTGACCCATCAGATCCTCCTCTCAGGGCTGGGTGTCTCAGGCTCTGCACACTCTTGGACTGCATCCTACCTGGCAGGCTGCTCCTACCAGATGTGGAGTGGATCTGTGTCTACACCATGTACTTTCACTACTGGTGTCCCCCAGGGTTTGGATCTTGGCCCTCTCCTCTCTATACAACTAGTCACTGGGCTCCGTCATATCCTCACATGGTCTCCTGTCATTGCAATGTGGATAACACTCAACTACCTTTGTCTTTCCGCCCTTGTGAGACACAGGTGGCAAAATGCATCTCCAGGTAACTGGCAGATTTCTCAGCTTGGATGTCGACCAACCACCTCAAGCTCAGCAAAACGGAACTGCTCTTCCTTCCAGGGAAGGCCTTCCCGCTCCAAGACATCTCCATAATGGTTGACAACTCCACAGTGTCCCCCGCCTAGAGTGCAAAGAACCTTGGCGTGACCCAAGACCACACCCTGTTCTCTGAAAACATAACAGGAAGCTGCGCATGTACTAATCTGGGCACTTGTCTCCCGTCTGGACTAGTGCAACTTGCTGTTGGCTGGGCTCCTCACTTGTGTCATCAAACCCCTGCAACTTATCCAGAATGCTGGCTGCCTGCCTGTCTCTGTTTAGGAGTACCAGATGTGGCTGGAAGACAGTGGTGATGAACAACAGTCGAGGGCATCTTCACTGAGTAGTGAGCACGTAGGAGCTCATCTTCATGGAGCAGCTGGAGTTCATCTATACAAGTAGGTATCTTATATTAGGTAGGCCTACTTCTACATGAGCGCGACAGGTAGCCTAGTAGGTTGCTGGTTTGAATCCCCGATCAGACTAGGTGAAACATCTGTCGATGTGCCCTAGAGCAAGGCACTTATCCCTAATTGCTCATGAAAGTCGCTTTGGATAAGAGTGTTTGCTAAATGACAAATGTTCAACATAGATAGGAGGTAGAGGTTGCAAATGTGTGTGTGTGTGTGTGTGTGTGTGTGTGTGTATATATATATATATATATATATATATATGACACAATCTAACTCTGTGATTGCAAGTCATTACTTGGTACTGATTCTCCTCATAGGCAGTACCAAAATGAGTTTGACCTAGAGTTCATGTTACTTCATGAGTTGCACCCCGATTCGCCACCCTTCTCCTTAAGTGCACTTGCACACTTTCTTGCATGGCTTTAGCAATGCTGGAAACTCTCTCCTGCCAATGCTTACACACCTCTCCTATGCTTTTAAATCCATGAGGAGTGTGCAAGAGCACATTTCAGGAGAAGGGTGGAGAAGTGAGATGTTACCCTTGTGTGCTCTCAACAACCTCCACAGCTAGCCATGTAGCTGAAGCCTACAGCAATATTCCAATTTAAGTGCTACTCTATGGTATGGTAGTGTTCACGGTAGAGTTAAATTTGTATTATATTCTTATTGTAGTCCCATCCTCCACTGAGTTCTTGTGACATTTTGTTTGTTGCGAGTCAAGTTTCTGTTTGCAAACAGTAGTAAATATTGTCAACAGTACCAGAGGCTGATTTATCTGTCCGGCTTCTTCACCCTTCCTCCCAAAGTGTGCACTAATTCAGTGTTCATCATTCTTGGTCCTGAAGGGCAGTAGATAGTAAATTGTCATCCTTACCTGTGCTATAACACCCAATTGAACTATAATAAGTCCATACTTGGGTAAATCAAAGTTAATTAATGGTTGGTTGTGACAACATGCACCAAACTAGAACATACAGTTATTGTGAACAATAAAAACAGTAATCGAATGACTAGTGCACTTATTGTAGGTTGTACATTGATAATTGGCAGTAGAATGGCCCATGACGAAGAGCTCAGTGACTTTAAACATGGCACCGTCATAGGATGCCACCTTTCCAACAGGTCAGTTGGAAAGGTGAGGGGAGGGTAGGGAAGTGTACTGGGTGCAGCTTTCTCCCAGGGTTAGGGGGCTGCAGTGGAGAAAGGAGGCACTGCACCGGGACAGGTTAGCCCCATACAGAGGGGCGTCTTCTCCTCAAACCCCCACAACATTCCCCAAGCATCCACACCCAGGTGCCGCAGACAAGGCTCCAGAAGGACCACTCACCTTCTTCCTCCCTGTGTCTGAGTGGTTCCCCGGAGCCATGGACTGTATCCCATTCCCTCATTCTTGTCCCCCATGTCCCTGCCTTCATCCCCTGGGCCCCAGAGGGGCAGCCCCCTGTCACGGACTGAGCCCCCTGTCCACATCTGGACTCTCTGCTCCCATCGCGGCCACGCAGGTAAAGGGGACATCTGTGACACTTCAGAGACTTTGTTCTCTCAGGGATGAGGGAATTTGTGGTTGGGGGGCTGTGTAGAGACCCGCACAGACTGCTGTGTGTTATAAGTTATGCTGTTCGTTTGTTGTCGTACTTACCAGTACCCAGTGTTTGCAGGGCCAGTCAACCTGCTATCTGCCAACCACGGGAATGCCTGGAATGTTCCGGTGCCGGACATCCTTGTGGTTGGTGGCGCAGCAGGGAGGATTTGGCATGGGGTTGGAGCACTGCAAGTTTAAGACCATGCTTAGCCATTGTTCTCTTACGTTTTGTCTTAACAAGAGCAGGTCAGTTTTAGACTGTGATCCTTGATTTATATGGTGTGGGCTATGGCCGAACATTAGCCTATGTTGGGTTAATAAAACGGAAATTCGTAAGCTCAATCGTCTGTCTGGTCAATCCTGTCTTTTATGATCTAGCCTGGTCAATACACCTTTCTCATTAATTTATTGCATTTCAAAGTGTTTTCTTATTTTACTCTCAATACTTTGGTATTGACTTTGGGTTAGTGATTTCCTTAAATATATGTCAATATTCAAATGTTTTGCTTAATAAAGGCACAAAAGTAATTCCATACACTACCTCCCATTTAGACCTGTCCCAAACAGTGTATACCATAGCCACCTACATGTCACTGTGCAACAATGCTCATATTCACAGACAGCAAATTGCTTGTCTCATTCCCCAACATGCCCAGCTTTCATTCTCAGGCACCTGCTAAACCAACCCTGCTGGAAATTGCACTACAAATTACAATGTGTCTGCCAAAGCCCCTGGGGAGTTGAGGAAAATCAAAACTCTGGTTTTCCAAACTGAAACAGGCCTTACCTAACACAGAGGGAAAGAGTTAATTGTTTGTACCTTCTGTTATTTAAGTCGTTGGATTTTTTCTTTCCCTAAATGATCAGCGGGGATTCAAACAGAACCCACAATTCAAAGCCTTGAGTTATGTTTTCACTTCTGTGGCAAATTAAAGCGAAACCTACCTTGAGTGAGAAATTCACAAGAGACATCTTTTTTATTTAAGGGCAACACTGTCTCCTGGTGGCAGCTCTGCGGAACTAGACAGTGACAGGAATGTCAGAGTGAGGGAGTCGGCCAACGTGCCAGAGAGATGAGCGCTGAAAGCTTCTTGGAAAAAGTATTAGGGCTGTTTACGTGGCCAAGTGTGCAAACTTCTTAAAGCTGCAGCGCTTGGAGTTGTCCATGAATCTATTTACACTCAACCCAAACAGTACAGATGGTCTGCTTTATTCAGGGGTTGGGGTGTCATAGAGCTCAACTGCAATCCCCATCTCTCCTGCATGATCTACAGCAGTTTCCCAACTCCAGTCAAGGATGATCAATGGAAACAGGATGCGCCTAAGCTCAATTGAGTCTCATAGCAAATGGTCTGAATATGTAAAAACGTAATACATTTGCAAAAATGTAAAAACACTTTTCGCTTTGTCATTATGGGGTATTGTGTATATTGAAGAGGGTAACAATACATTAAATCAATTTTAGAACAAGGCTGTAGCTCAATCTTTGTTGTAGCCCCAGACAAGCACACCTGATTCAACGCAAGTTTGTCTGGGCCTACAACAAAAATGTGTGCTGTTGGGGGTACTCGGACTGTAGTTGGAAACACTGATCTACAGGTTGGAGAGTTCACTAAAGCAGAGTGGAATTAAAATGACTATACATGTACAAATATCAACCTATACAGTATGTATCACTGGACATTTCTTTATTTTGTAGGCTTACAAACATTTTTTGATTTCAGTTTTTTTAAAGGGTTTGAAGAAGGCCCAACTTGAATCAAATACAATACTCCGAAGTCCTACTGTGCTTTTGTCTTAATCTAAAACAGTATAGGGCATAAAGTAAATGCATTTTTCATCCAGGAAAACTATTGAAGGTATGTACTATTTTTAAATCCACAAATAAATGCTTCAGTAAATCACACCAAATTAAGTTTTTTCCCCCCATTTAAAATGTATTAAACTGGTGGATTATAAAAACGGTTTAATATTAACTCAAAAGTTAACTTGTGTAATTAATGCATTCACATATTCACACTGTTTTGGATTTAAATGGAACAGACAATAGCAATATCAGGCTACATTTTTCCAGGAGTAACATTAACTGATTGGCACAAAGAGTGAAAGCACCTGATTGAAATGGATTGTGACTACTAAATATAAATGGCAGCTTCGCTTTCTCGTGGGTGCTTATACAGTGCCTTTAGAAAGCATTCGCACCCCTCAACTTTTTCCACATTTTGTGTTACAGCTTAAATTTAAAATTGATTAAATTGAGATTTTTTTACTGGCATACACAATAACCCATAATGTAAAGTGGAAAATGTTTTTCAAAATGTATATGAATTAATAAAAAGTGAAAAGCTGAAATGTCAAGTCAATAAGTATTCAACCACTTTATGGCAAGCCTAAATATACAGAAAAATATGAACGTAACATGCAACAATTTCAAAGATATTAGTTACAGTTCATATAAGTTACAGATTCCTTAAAATAAGGTAGGGGCGTGGAACATAAATCTGATGTGACCACCATTTGCCTTATGCAGCACAACATCTCCTTCGCATAGATTTGATCAGGCTGTTGATTGTGGCCTGTGGAATATTATCCCACTCCTCTTCAATGGCTGTGGGAAGTTGCTGGATATTAGATCCAGAGTATCCTAAACATGCTCGATGGGTGAGTATGCAGGCCATGGAAGAACTGGCCTTTCAACTTCCAGGAATTGTGTACAGATCCTTGCGGCATGGGGCCGTGCATTGTGCTGAAAGATGAGGTGATGACGGCTAATGAATGGCACGACAATGGGCCACAGGATCTCGTCACGGTATCGCTGCATTCAAATTGCCATCAAAAAATGCAATTGTGTTTGTTGTCCGTAGCTTATGCCTGCCCATACCATAACCCCACCATGGTGCACTCTCCTTATTACATTGACTTCAGCAAACCGCTCGCCCACATGACACCATACATTTGGTCTGCGGATGAGAAGCCGGTTGGACGTACTGGCAAATTCTCTAAAACAATGTTGGAGGTGGCTTTGGTAGAGAAATTAACATTAAATAATGGTGGACATTCCTGCAGTCAGCATACCAATTGACATTCCCTTAAAACTTCTGTGGCATTGTGTTGTGTGACAAAACTGCACATTTTAGTGGCCTTTTGTCCCCAGCACAAGGTGCACTTGCGTAATGATCATGCTGTTTAATCAGCTTCTTGAGTTGCCACACCTGTCACGTGGATGGATTATCTTGGCATAGGTGAAATGCTCACTAACAGATGTAAACAAATTTGTGTAGAAACTTTCAGAGAAAAGCTATTTCTGGGATCTTTTATCTCAGCTCATGAAACATGTTGCGTTTATTTTTGTTCAGTGTATGTTCAGGAGTAGAAATTTGCTTAACAAGTCACAATAAGTTGCATAAACTCGGTGTGCAATAGTGTTTAACACTTTTTTTTAAATGACTACCTCATCGCTGTACCCCACACATACAAGTGTCTGTATGGTCCCTCAGTCGAGCATTGAATTTCAGACAGATTCTGTCACACACGGGAGGTTTTCCAATGCCTCGCAAAGAAAACAAACATCTCTATAAAATGGCACTACATTTGGATATGAAGACTAACAAACACACAGATATTTTACAATCAGTTCAGAATGTTTAAGCAAGTCCGAAACTGAATATCCATATTCAATTGCAGTTGTAAGGTTGTCACACAGCAAACGTGTTAAAATGTTTTCAAAAATAATTAGCACAAAGAAATAACCATTGACTGGATAAGTCAGACATCTGAAACCATGAAGTCCAATGTCTGTGGTAAAACACTTACAGAAATCCATACTACAGCTTCAATCTTTTTTTGAAAGAAATGTTACACAACAACACTTCTTTGATGACCTTTAAGCAGAACACTGGTTTGGTTCTTAGTGACGTTAAGCATGAAGTCCATAGACATTCTTTCCCTGAACTATGTGTTTGGTTCGTTCAGACTGAGGGACATTTTCCTGGCTGCTAAAAGTGTTCCTAGGGCTTTCTGTGCTGAAGCCTGTCCCTGAGCTGTTTGAGGTCGCTACAGCAGCAGGCACTCCAGTGTCTTGTGTTTTGATATAAACAACATAAAAGACAGGCAGGATAATGCCTATCAGGAGCATGGCCACCACAGCGTTCCACCACTGGATGCCCCAGTCTGCTCCATAGCTGGTCAAGCGCTGGCCTCTGTAGCCCAAATTTTGTGGCCGCCCTGCGGCCTCTAAAAAGACCTCATTCTGTGCATCTGTGGTTTGAATCAGTCTCTCGATGTCATGATCCACTTCCTTGAGGAAGTCAGTGTATTCCTGTAAATGTGGCCTACCAGATGAGCTGGCTGTAGGTCTGTCCTGTGGTGTGGATGAATTTGAGGTTCTGTGTTCTGTGTTAGTCAATAAGCTGTGTTTCTTCACAGGGATTTTGATTAATTTCAATGCAAACATATCCTGTTCCTGAATCAGGTTGTTCACCCTCTTTATGTCGGCCACCTGTTGAGAGGAAGAAGAGAGTCAATATTGGCATAATGTGAGCACACATTATCAGTAGCCTATGCAGACACATACAGGTGACTCAAAATAAAGAAAACACGAGTACATGAGGGGAAACATTTTGAAAGAAGTTGCTTCTACAGATGTGGTTCATGAATTAAGCAATTAACATTCCATCATGCTTAGGGTCATGTATAAAATGCCCAGTTGCCCATTATTTTGGCTTCCAGGGCTAGAAGAGATTTCAATGACTTTGAAAGTCGGAGCATAGGGGGCTTAAAGGGTGTGTGTGTGTGTGTGTGTGTGTGGTCCCCGATTCAAATGTTAAAGATAGAAGTGCATCAGTCCACGGAATCAGTCCACGGACCCCGAACCAAACGTAGCATGCATTGAATCACCGGTTCACATTTTTTGGGGGGCCTCATATTATATTATTTTTACTTTCCAAAAACAGGCCTACTTCATCTGTTGTCAACTGATGCATCCTCTCCTTCAGTGTCAAACTGCATATAATGGTGTTAACATTGAGCTACAAGTCATTTTGCATGCCGAACAACCCCAGGCAACATCAGTAGCCTACTCAAACTGAGCACTGTGCCCAGCTTCGAGCGCTTACCAACGCAATGTAGGCTTGCGTGATGTTAAGCATTATTAGGCGAGTGCTAACTAAGGATATTAACGGTTAGCCGGTCATGCTTATCAGTCTATAGGTTAATTTGCATAATTTCGTGGAATTAAAATTGGTTTAAGAATTTAACAAATCTCAGTCATGAAACAGGAACAGTGTCTTGGTCGAACGTAAATATTAGTTAACGGGGGTTGGTTAGTCTGCAATTGATAGACATTTGCATCCCTAGTGACAACCTATGTAATTTATTGTTAACTATATGCTGTTTAAAATGGTGTTTTACTGAAATAAAAGTAAGCTACTGGAGACAACTCTTCTGGCGACACCTGCTGAACAGGACTTACAATAGATTTATTTTGATTGTTCCAGTTCACCATCAGAAATAGTTCTGCTTTAAACAATCAGTGTATATACCTATTTTTAGATATGAAATTATCAGCACTACCCTGTATAACAAGTACAGCAATCCCTTTTGTGAGGTGCAGTGCATGGCCGAAATGAGAGGAAATCACTAAAAACTTCAGAACCGTAAAAAACATTCTGAGATGGTTTGAAATCTAAAGTTGTGCTATAATATGCTGTTCATCGACTACAGCTCAGCATTTAACACCATATTACCCTCCAAACTCGTCATTAAGGCCCTGGGTCTCGACCCCACCCTGTGATACTGGGTCCTGGACTGCCTGACGGGCCACCTCCAGGTGGTGAGGGGGCGGCCCTCCTGTACTCCCATGACTGCGTGGCCTTGCACGCCTCCAACTCAAATCATCAAGTTTGCAGACGACATTACAGTGGTAGGCTTGATTACCAACAACGACGAGACGGCCTACAGGGAGGTGAGGGCCCTCGGAGTGTGGTGTCAGGAAAATAACCTCAATGTCAATAAAACAAAGGAGATGATCGTGGACTTCTGGAAACAGCAGAGGGAGCACCCCCCTAGCCACATCGACGGGACAGTAGTGGAGAAGGTGGAAAGTTAAGTTCCTCGGCGTACACATCACAGACAAACTGAAATGGTCCACCCCCACAGACAGCGCCTCTTTAACCTCAGGAGGCTGAAGAAATTCGGCTTGTCAACCAAAAACACTCAAACTTTTAGAGATGCACAATCGAAAGAATCTTGTCGGGCTGTATCACCGCCTGGTACGGCAACTGCTCCGCCCACAACCGTAAGGCTCTCCAGAGAGTAGTGAGTAGAGGTCGACCGGTTTAATCGGAATGTGCGATTACAAGTTTTCATAACAAAAGGAAATCGGTAATTTTGGACGCCGATTGACGATTTTTTTTTACACATTTATTTAACTAGGTAAGTCGGTTAAGAACAAATTCTTATTCCCCTTGCTCTGCATGGGTAACGCTGCTTCGAGGGTGGCTGTTGTCGTTGTGTTCCTGGTTCGAGCCCAGGCAGGAGCAAGGAGAGGTACAGAAGCTATACTGTTACACTGGCAATACTAAAGTGTCTATAAGAACATCCAATAGTCTAAAGGTATATGAGTATGATTTAAGTAATTAAAAATCATACATGATTTTCAGGATTTTTGTTTTCAATTCCGTCTTTCACAGTTGAAGTGTACCTATGATAAATTACAGACCTCTACATGCTTTGTAAGTAGAAAAACCTGCAAAATCGGCAGTGTATCAAATACTTGTTCTCCCCACTATATATATATATATATATACACACACACACACACAGTACTCTATACCATCTACTGCATCTTGCCTATGCCGTTCGGCCATCGCTCATTCATATATTTTTATGTACATATTCTTATTCATTCCTTTACACTTGTGTGTGTATAAGGTAGTTGTTGTGAAATTGTTAGATTAGATTACTTGTTAGATATTACTGGATGGTCATTAGCATAAGCATTGCGCTACATTCGCATTAACATCTGCTAACCATGTGTATGTGACAAATAACATTTGATATAGCACTATAGGCTATTCATTGGCTATGTCATAACTCATTTGTAAAAAATTGATACATTACTAGCGCTAACACATAATCTGCCTACATAGTACATACACATACAGTATATCACAAAAGTGAGTGCACCCCTCACATTATGTAAATATTTGAGTATATCTTTTCAGGTGACAACACTGAAGAAATGACACTTTGCTACAATGTAAAGTAGTGAGTGTGCAGCTTGTATAACAGTGTAAATTTGCTGTCCCCTCAAAATAACTCAACACAGCCATTAATGTCTAAATCGCTGGCAACAAAAGTGAGTACACCCCTAAGTGAAAATGTCCAAATTGGGCCCAAAGTGTCAATATTTTGTGTGGCCACCATCATTTTCCAGCACAGCCTTAAACCTCTTGGGCATGGAGTTCACCAGAGCTTCACAGGTTGCCACTGGAGTCCTCTTCCACTCCTCCATGACGACATCACAGAGCTGGTGGATGTTAGAGACCTTGCACTCCTCCACCTTCCGTTTGAGGATGCCCCGCAGATGCTCAATAGGGTTTAGGTCTGGAGACATGCTTGGCCAGTCCATCACCTTTACCCTCAGCTTCTTTAGCAAGGTAGTGGTCGTCTTGGAGGTGTGTTTGGGGTTGTTATCATGTTGGAATACTGCCATGCGGCCCAGTCTCCAAAGGGAGGGGATCATGCTCTGCTTCAGTATGTCACAGTACATGTTGGCATTCATGGTTCCTTGAATGAACTGTAGCTCCCCAGTGCCGGCAGCACTCATGCAGCCCCAGACCATGACACTCCCACCACCATGCTTGACTGTAGAAGACACACTTGTCTTTGTACTCCTCACCTGGTTGCCACCACACACGCTTCACACCATCTGAACCAAATAAGTTTCTTGGTCTCATCAGACTACAGGACATGGATTACTGGAACCATGTCCTTAGTCTGCTTGTCTTCAGCAAACTGTTTGTGGGCTTTCTTATGCATAATCTTTAGAAGAGGCTTCCTTTCTGGGACGACAGCCATGCAGACCAATTTGATGCAGTGTATGGCGTATGGTCTGAGCACTGACAGGCTTACCCCCCCCCCCACCCCTTCAACCTCTGCAGCAATGCTGGCAGCACTCATACGTCTATTTCCCAAAGACAACCTCAGGATATGACGCTGAGCACGTGCACTCAACTTCTTTGGTCGACCATGGCGAAGCCTGTTCCGAGCGGAACCTGTCCAGTTAAACCGCTGTATGGTCTTGGCCACCGTGCTGCAGCTCAGTTTCAGGGCCTTGGCAATCTTCTTATAGCCCAGGCCATCTTTATGTAGAGCAACAATTATTTTTTTAAGATCCTCAGAGTTCTTTGCCATGAGGTGCCATGTTGAACTTCCAGTGACCAGTCAGTATGAGAGCGATGACACCAAATTTAACACACCTGCTCCCCATTCATATCCGAGACCTTGTAACACTAACGAGTCACATGACACCGGGAGGGAAAATGGCTAATTGTTGCCAGCGGTTTAGACATTAATGGCTGCGTGTTGAGTTATTTTGAGGGGACAGCAACTTTACACTGTTGTACAAGCTGTACACACACTACTTTACATTGTAGCAAGGTGTCATTTCTTCAGTGTTGCAAATATTTGAGTATATCTTTTCATGTGACAAAAATGTGAGGGGTGTACTCACTTTTGTGATATACTGTACATAATTTACATTCACACACATTGATCCAGCTCAGAGGCCTAGCTCATGAACTCCATCAGCAGAAGATTTGAATTTACAATGGAAAATATGTAGATATGCAAACGTTAATGCATCGAATCGATTCGTTCTCTAATCTAACCAAATTGCATCGAATTGTTTCAAGCTAAAACGTTTCATTCCTTTATTGTAGCCAATGCATCTACATAGATACATATTGAATTGTCATGAAAGGGAAAGATGCACATCACTATTGTGTGTGTCTCAGTCATAAAATCTCAACCCAACTGAAAACTTATGGGAGATTCAGGAGCAGCACCTGACACCGCATTTTCCACCACCATCAACAAAACACCAGATTTTAGAATTTTCTGTGGAAGAATGGTGTTGCATCCCTCCAATAGAGTTCTAGACACTTGTAGAATCTTTTCCAAGGCACATTGAAGCTGTTCTGGGAACTCGTGGTGGCCCAATTCCCTATTAAGACACTTTATGCTGGTGTTTCCTCTATTTTGGCAGTTACCTATATGTACAGTGTCTGACGTTAAGTGTACTGTACAGTACACTATGTACAGTTTGCTGACAGCAAATAAATGGGCTCAAGGACTTACCTTGCAGCCATATTGCAGAGCAAGTTTGTTGAGGTTGTCCCCAACCAATACATCCCTCTCTAGCAGCATGAGGCTGCCCAGTCTGTCCTGGTCCGGCTCCTGCCGCCCCCGGGGCCTAAGCGCCATCACATTGAACTCTTCTTCCTCTGAAGAGCCTGCAGAGTCATTTGGCTGGCCGTTCCTGAACATGTACACCTGGCCATCTACACTAGCATGGACATCCACTGGGGCCTGGAAGGCCCGGGGAACAAGGTCTCCTCTCCGCATCACAATTAGCTACTTTAGGTGGAAAGAAGACACAAAATTATCAAGTGTGATAAGGGTTTTATAATAAGTAGCTTGCTATGTAAACTGAATACAAAAATACCTCAGACTGTTTCTATAGCTAGTGCACAGACAATCACAAGTACATTGTTTGAACAGTAAGTTGCCAAACTTTAATTCCCTTATTTTTTATATTCTTCATTAGCGCAACTGACATCAACGTTACAGGTATGAGTTTACCTTTACCAAAGCCACTTATAACCTCTCTAAATTGAAAGCTACCTATGCCTTTACTCAGCTATAGCTAGTATACTCTTTGACACTGTGTTACGCAAGATATGTGATAACAATATTTCCATACTTGACGTTGCAGGGCAGATTATAGATTCTCCAACTAACCTGCTCTTGGCGATACCTTTTTCGTTCTTGATTCAGGAAAAAGGTTATCCTTTAAAATGTCAGTGTCCAGTTGCATGTGGTTCTACAAAAAACAGAAAACTCTGAAAGATTAAATCCATGTTTTGTACCACGTGAGGAGGTTCCTCGCCATCTTAGCTGCCGCACATCTAGCATTTCCCAACATCTTTTCAGGAACTAGTCGTTTCCATGAGACGCAGCAACGTGAAGATGACAGCACGTCACATTGCGACCACTCCAAAAACCTTGTTTTCATTTTTTATTTAGTACAAAAAGTTGGACATAAAGACATGACATTAGGTTACCTTTAAAAAACTTTTTTGGAGTGCTGCCATTTCCCAATGTTTCTTGAACTTGGGATTTAATTTGAAGTTAATGTCATATGGCAGAGCACCCAGCTATTAAAATGAGGCCGCGCCCATGTTACCCACTCAACTCATAGATATTAAATCCATGTGTTCTCTGGTTTTTGTAGAACCACCTGCAACTGGACACCAACATATTAGATAACACTTTTTCCCCAAATCAAGAACAAAGAAAGTATCTCCAAGAGCAGGTTAGTTTAAAAATATATGGTGGTGTTTTGTATAAGCTACCCTGTAAAGTTAAGTGTGGAAACATTGCTAGCTAGTTATCGCATAATCCATTCATAGACGCTAACTGCTTTAGTGTCCTTTGATGACATATCTTCTGTTGAATTCCACCTTGTAGTGCAGTCTTGTTTAGGCCTCAGCTCAGGCATCCTCATCTGGCGTTGTGTAGACTTTAGTTTTTCAGCACCTACTGTGCTCCTGTGGAAGCATTCCACAGCTGCTTTCACTTTGTCCACAGTGGGCTTCATTAACTTTAGAGCATCTCTTACAATCAGGTTGATTGTGTGGGCAAGACATGGATGATGGGTCCATTTTAACGGCTTTGGTTATGTTAGCTGCATTGTCGTTAACACAGACTACTTTTCCATCTACTTGTCATTCTCTGGCCACTCAACAGTTCCTCTGCCAAGTTATCTGAGGTGTCTGTCGCTGAACTCAAAGCAGTCCAGAAGACAGACATTGAAAAATCTTCAATGAAGTGACATGGTGGTGGTTACCCTTGATGTCCAGCAGTCAGTGGTAAGGCTAACTGCAGTAGCTTTTTGGACTCTTTCCCGCACTGAATCCTGTGTGCTCTTGTACAGTCGTGGAATAAGTGACTTTGAAAGGGTTTTCCAGCTGGTAATGGCATACATTGGATTTAGAGTACTGCTACAATTTCTAAAACCTCTATCCTCCACAAATGAAAATGGCTGGAAATCGGTGGCAATCATTTTAGCCAATGCAATATCAATTTGGTCTTGTTTTGCTACAGACATAGACTTTGGCATAAAGTGGTCCATAGAAGACTGCATTGCTGTGGGTCGCGGAGTAGGCCTACTTGACTGAGTGGATACACCTCCACCACTATCACTAGCAGGCACGCTAGTTTCTCAAAGCTCCGCTACAGCTAGCTTCACAGTTGGGTGCACAGTACGCATATGCCGGTGTAGGTTGTGCATAGAACCGGCTTTATATGAGATTTTGTTTTGGCAAATTCTACACTAACATTGTCTACATTATCAAAATGCTACTATGCTTCAGACTAATTTTCCAGCTGTTTTCACAGCTGTCCTCCCGCTCTCTACTCGGCTGCTAAGTGTGTGACTGAGTGAGTTGGCTCGGCCCTACCTCACGCATCTTTGGTTGACACTGTGTGTCTGATTGTCAGGAAAACCAGGTGAGAAGTATGAGAAGACAGCCAGAACGAATGTGTGTGCGCTTGAGCATTGGGCAATTTTATTATTATTTTGTTATTTGAATTAGTTAATTATATTCACATAAATAGTTTTGTTTATAAATAGATTCGGCTCTTCTGATATGCGAGCCTGCTTCCAAATTTCACCTACAAGAGCCGACTCGTTCGCGAACGACCCATCACTAATAACTGGAGAGGAAGTGTAGTTCGTCAACTGGATGCACACACAGCTTGTGGATTTGTGTAAAACTACTACAGTAAGTATCTTTATTTGAAAAACATTTTTGCTGACATGACAGATAAGCGGCACATCAGCATATGTTTCGAAAACAATAATTAGACGTTTCTAAACCTTTAAAAACACAACACATTGTAGTTCACATCGAGCCAACCGTGGGCGAATTTAACCGCTAAAAACTATACTCTGTAAAGTTAAGGGTTTTCGAGAGCTGGCTAGTTATCACATTCAACGTACCTAGTCAGACCATGCGAAGTTGCATACAGGCAACAGACAGTCCTGAAACTAGCCTAGATGTGTTATGAATTAGTTGAGAAATCTCAACTCCAGGTAGATACAGAACTACCTGGAGTTGAGATGTGTCAGCTAGCTTCTGTACCTACTAGTTATACATGTGACTAGCTAACGTTAGCAACAGGTCAGACATGAAGTTTCATAAAAACTATGACAATCGCTTGCAAGCTACTATACATACTATCAAAACGAAAACAGATTAACAAAATAACCAGCAAGTTACGTGGCGACTGGTACGTAGCTAGTAACAGCTAGCTGTTTAAATTAGCTAACAGGCAGAATATATTATGACCTTGCACACTTAACGTTACTTGCTTCACTCACGGACTGTGGACGTGACATTATAGTAAGCCTAAATTACATAACACATTACAGTAGCTAGCTTGACCCAAATGTTTATCAAGCAAAAAAAATGTACAAAAGTCATTTATTCATTTCAAATCAGATTGGCTAATAAAGTTTGAGCTTGCAACTCACCTTAAAAGTAACTCGTCCAGTTTTCCCATAGTGTCAAATCCCCCGCAACTCTCACTTTTTACAGAGCTGCAAAGACGGGACTCTCCTTTCAGTTTTGGAAAATCCAGTTTAAGGCATAGTTTTTCTTCTTCGTGTAGTTTTCCTGCAGACTAAATTCTTTGGTCGTTTTTCTTCTTCGATGAGATTTAACGGCGGTTGGCATCCAATAAATGTTGAATTACCGCCACCTTCTAGAATGGAGTACAACTCCCTTATACTTTGCTTGAACTACAATCTAAAACTACACTTATATATATATATATATATATATATATATATATATATATATATATATATATATATATTTATATATATATATATATATATATGTGAGTGTAGTTTGAAATAGTGGAATATATATATATATAAATATAAATAAATAAACAAACACTAAACTCCACAATTTAGTCCTACTTCAGGCCAACAGCCTTGAAAGGATGGGACACCACCACTCAAAACACCCTGTAACTCTGACGTCAGGTCTAGTACACCCAAACACCTCTCTGCACCTGCCACCACAACATCAATTTTCTGCAACTTTATGTTCCATCCCTTTAGCACAGTTGATCACCATTGCTATAAATGCAAAAAAATTCAATCTTACTGAAACATATCACTTGTTGGTTTATCACTCTGTACTGGTACAGATCTACTACTCACACCACTCCTATTAGGATCCCTGCCTCTTGACCCATCTTCCTCTACTATCTTCACTGCCTCAGCATATGACAACTTCTGCACTACTCGAACCCTGGAAACCTCAACCTGCCTCACTTGCACCAGACATTTCTGATCCCCAGCCCCATGGGCACCCCTACAGTTAACACATACCACTACTTTCCCCAATGCTACACATTCATTTGTCTCATGCCCTTTTGCACATTTCTCACACCTAGGAACCCCCCTCCTACACACTGCTGCAACATGCCCATACGCTTGACACGTGTAACGACATAATGTATTTGGCACAAAAGCTCATACAGCATAAGTTATATATCTTAACATCACTTTGTCAGGGCAAAGAGTCAACATCAAAACTCAAAAACAGACAATGACTTCTGTTTCACCACTCATGCCACCCTGTCTGAATCACACCAAACAATGAGCATCACAAACACCTGGAATCTTCACCTTTAGCTTTCACATTTACCACTAGCCGAGTAATCACTCCTTTCAATGCCACCCTTTTCTTGGGAGGGAAAATATTCACATCTCTTTCCCCCATTCATTAAATGTGGATCAGCTGCTCCATCTGACCAGCAGAAACACAAACAATTATCACAAGACCACTTCTGTTTACCCAATTCCACAGCACCCAATTCTGTTTTCACCCACCCTGAAACCACAAATGAATCAGCCAAAAGGCAAGCGTCGACTTTTTCCAAAAACTTCAAGCCTACTGTCACAGACTCATCTTTATCCTGACCCTCGGTGCAAGCCTCAGGCTCCGAGAACTTCACCACACCTACCACCTCCAATACTTCACCCTCATACACTTCCATTTCTCCTCCGGTCTTCAGCTCACTCAGTTTACACTTTCTACCATTCTTCTTTTAACAAACCATTTCCCCTTTCCTGCCATTTTTTACCAACTCAAGCAGGCCAGGTCATCTGATACAGCACTCCATCACTCTCCTTATTGGTCAAATAGCCCTTACACAGCCTGGGGATGTGTTTTGGGTCATTGTCCTGTTGAAAAACAATGATAAACCCACTAAGCGCAAACCAGATGGGATGGCGTATCGCTGCAGAATGCTGTGGCAGCCATGCTGGTTAAATGTGCGCGCTTCATTGTGGGAACCACACATGCAGAAATCATCCGTTCACCTACTCCGGGTCTCACAAAGACAGAGGTTGGAACTAAAAATCTCACATTTAGACTCATCAGACCAAAGAACTGATTTCCGCTGGTCTAATGTCCATTGCTTGTGTTTCTTGGCCCAAGAAAGTATCTTCTTATTGGTGTCCTGTAATAGTGGATTCTTTGCAGCAATTTAACCACAAAGGCCTGATTCACGCAGTCTCCTCTGAACAGTTGATGATGAGATGTGTCTGTTACTTGAACTCTGAAGCATTTATTTGGGGTGCAATCTCTGAGGCTGGTAACTCTAATGAACTTATCCTCTGCAGCAGATGTAACTCTGGGTCTTCCTTTCCTGTTGCGGTCCTCATGAGATCCAGTTTCATCATAGCACTTTATGGTTTTTAACGCTTTTTTGTTTACTACAAGATTCCATATGTGTTTTTTCATGTCTTCACTATTATTCTTCAATGTAGAAAATAGTAAAAATAAAGAAAAATCCTGGAATGAGTCGGTGTTATATACACACTACATGGTCAAATTAGTGGATTCAGCTATTTCAGTCACATCCGTTGCTGACAGGTTTATACAGTCGAGCACACAGCCATGCAATCTCCATAGACACACATTGACAGTAGAATGGTCTTACTGAAGAGCTCAGTGACTTTCAACGTGGCACTGTCATAGGATGCCACCTTTCCAACAAGTCAGTTTGTCAAATTTCTGCCCTGCTTGAGCTTCCCCGGTCAACTGTAAGTGTTGTCATTGTAAAGTGGAAACATCTAGGAGCAGCAATTTGTTTTAGGCTTGCCATAACAAAGGGGTTGAATACTTATTGACTCATGACATTTCAGGGTAAGTTTAATTAATTTGTAATGCAATTTGAAAAACACAATTCCACTTTGACATTATGGGGTATTGTGTGTAGGCCAGTGACAAAAAAATATAAATGTAATTAATTTTAAATTCAAGCTGTAACACAACAAAATGTGGAAAGTCAAGGAGTGTGAATACTTTCTGAAGGCTCTGTTATTATCTTTCCTGTACCTGACTCAAAGGATAAAGTACACGGCTTGTATTTCGCAGACGTCGGTTTGTAAGATTTATACTTCACGCCCTTCTTTCGGGCCTCGCGTAAGGTCTCCATCCAGTAACTGGTTTCCGGGTCACAGCGGAGAGAGGATGGAGGGTGGTCTGTTGACCAAACCAGAAAACCCCTGTAACAGTTTAAGCCAATCATACTCTAAAAGGCATTCATTGAATCATGTTATTCTCAGTCAAACCAGTTACTTACTGTTCAGTCAGGAAATACACATTTTGAGGTAAAAGAGTGAAATTACTTTGACAGGGTGAGATTGAATGAACTATTTCATGTTGTCTTGCCTTCCCTGTGGATAGTTTTCAATGCAATTAAATACTTGTGTTTCTTCACGTCAGTAAGAAAAGATCAGCAGTTTACCTGTGCCACATCCCCCAGGACTGTAACCAGAGAGGAAGAAGTGAAGCGAGAGGGTTTAGTCCGCCAAAAAAACACAACACTTTTATGGAGGTCAATGAGAGTGTCGAGTTTGGTGAACAAAAAAATGTATTTTCAAATTTGCTACTTGAGGCTTATTTGATCTAATAGAAGTTTAGTAATCCTTAGGTTGTTACAAATGCACTGATATAACTGAATACACACGGCATTTCAGCAACTTAAAAAATATATATACTTACGGAGTTGTGCTGGTTGTTCAGGAGTACCTGCCCTCTCATTGGCTAGAATGGTCCCACCTCCCATCCCGCCTGTCTTCCATTTTGAGGACTTGTATTTCCATCACTAGAGCGGTCACTCGACTATCTTAGATCATCTTTGCTGTAGCATAACATCCCGATTAGAGGGAGGGCAGGAGCAGCTCACAGGTAGGCTTGAAAGTTGATCAGGACCTGGGAAAGAAAGTAAGCCTAAAATAATTTTTTTAAATTATATTACATGGTAAATTATTAACACTAGTGCGTAACCGGACTATGTAACTAGGATGTAACACTCAATGAGTGAATAGGTGTGGAGTCAGGCGCAGAGAGCAAAGGATGCGGGGAAAAAACACGCTTCAATGTCCAAAATAATCACAGGAACAAAATAGTATACCAAACCTGGTATAACTACAAAACAAAAATGTACCCTAACGTGAAATATAAGGACAGCGCGAAAACCCGATGAAACCACTCTAACACATAAACAGAAGCGGGCTAAAAGAACTTAAATAACCCCACCCTAACAACCAAACAAGGAACAGGTGAAACCAATTAGACAAAACCAAACTAACACAGCACAAAGGATCCGTGGCAGCTAGTAGACCGGCGACGACGACCGCCGAGCGCCACCTGAACCAGAAGGGGAGCCACCGTTGGTAATATTCGTGACATAGGACTCTTTAAAAGTAGGGTGATAAGAAAATAAAAGCTGAGGGTGTAAAATCAGCTTAAAATCCAAGTTGCGAACAAGCCAACAACTGAGTGGCTGCTGATCTGACTTCTCTGGACCCCTCTTCCCGACAGCTAAAGGTCAGAAGTTCTGTGCATGTGCGGAATTCTCTACTTTATGCAGTCTCTGCTCTACTTGTTTGGCTGCCCAGAGAACAGGCTACTCTGGCGTATGGTGGATTAGCTGAATGAATGTATGCAAGATCACATAATGAGTGTATTCTACATAACAGAGCCAAATATAATAGCTTAGTTGTGCAAAAAAAAAATTCTTATGAGATTTCAGGATGATTGTGCGGCAGGTCACTTCTTTTTCTCATGCGGCGAAAACTCAACAGTGCGTGAACTCAACAGTGCGTGTCAAGAGGCAAAATGTGCTGCGACTTAAACAAAATGCAGGCATGCCACAGTTTAACACCATCTAAATTAAAATTTGCTCACTGTACATAGCTAATTCAAAACACTACTGTATGTCTATATGCTAGGCCTACTTTGAAACAAACATCGTAGTCTATATAACTCAAAAAGATATTAAATGCATATGCCCATGATACTGATTGTGGTCAAATAATTGTCATGAAGATGCTGCATGGACGTTTCACCAGTAAAACTTGAAGAATTGTCATTCACGACTTGACAGTGAGAAATGTGAAGGGTGGGTGACAACAAAGATTTGTGCGTAAAGTAGGCCTAGAGCCTCTAGGGGTAAAGTAACACATGCACAGAATGTGATTTGGAGCTCTGGGGAAAAGGGATCCAGGGGACAGGGTCTGGGGCGGTTCGGTAGCCTCCAGATATGCAGCCTCCTCAGCCACAAACACACGACTGAGCTATACAAACTAGACCGAGGACCTTCCGTTGTTTTCATTGTAATCTACTTACGATCACATACAGTGCTTTTGGAAAGTATTCAGACCCCTTGACTTTTCCCACATCTTGTTATGTTACAGCCTTATTCTAAAATGGATTAAATTGTTTTTTTCTCTTATCAATCTACACACAATAACCCATTGTTGGGTTCACCTTGGGGTCTGTACCAAATGTTTGATGTATTATAATAATTGATTGATAATTGATTATGCTTATGTTGTATTAATGTAAGGAGGGAGGGGCCTCTCCCTCTATGTATAGGGTCCTATACTACAGATTAACAATATATACAATCTTTATGATGTTTAATATTGTTCCATAGACTTTTCTAGTCTCTGCCTCTTATAAAGAAACAGTCTGAGAGATTTGTGACTGTGACACAGAACTCTGCAGTGGAGTGTAAGAGATAAGAGACTAGTCAGACATTCCACTATAAATCAACTTGGGGAGTGGACATTTACTGCTGAGCCTTTAGATAACACTGAAACTCTTGTTTGTATAGTTGTGTAGGCATGGGTTTGGTCTCATGAGTAGAAGGTAATGAAGTAGGCAGTGTCACCCCTTAGATATGACTGCAGGCATAATAAAACAACTCAGACACTTGTCTATTTTGCAGAACTTACTCAGAAACATGCTACAGGTATTTAGAAATGTTTGCAAACGTAAAACAAATGAAAAACTGAAATATCACATTTACTTAAAGTATGCAGACCCTTTAATAAGTACTTTGAAGCACCTTTGGCGGTGATTACAGCCTGGAGTCTTCAAGCTTATATTTGGGGAGTTTCTCCCATTCTTGTCTGCAGATTCTCTCAAGCTATGTCAGGCTGTATGGGGAGCGTCACTGCACAGCTATTTTCAGGTCTCTCCAGAAATGTTCGATCAGGTTCAAGTCCAGGTTCTGGCTGGGCCAGGCCACTCAAGGACATTCAGAGACTTGTCCTAAATCCACTATTGCGTTGTCTTAGCTATGTTCTCAGGGTCATTGTCGTGTTGGAAGGTGAACCTTCTACCCAGTCTGAGGTCTTGAGCTCTCTGGAGCAGGTTCTCATCAAGGATCTTTCTGTATCTTGCTCCGTTCAGCTTTTCTTCGATCCTGACTAGTCTCCCAGTCCCTGCTGCTGAAAAACATCCCCACAGCATGATGCTGCCACCATGCTTCACTGTAGGGATGGTGCCATGTTCCAGATGTTACACTTGGCATTCAGGCCAAAGAGTTCAATCTTGGTTTCATCATACCAGAGAATCTTGTTTCTCATGAGTCCTTTAGGTGCCTTTTAGCAAACTCCAAACAGGCTGTCATGTGCCTTTTACTGAGGAGTAAGACGGCTTCGGTCTGGGCACTCTACCATAAAGGAATAGTGGAGTGTTACAGAGATGGTTGTTCTTCTGAAAGATTTTCCCATCTCCAAGGAGGAACTCTGGAGCTCTGTCAGTGTCTATCGGGTTCTTGGTCACCTCCCTTACCAAGTCCGTTCTCCCACGATTGCTCAGTTTGTCCGTCCGGCCAGCTCTAGGAAGTGTCTTGGTGTTTCCAAACTTCTTCCATTTAAGAATGATGGAGGCCACTGTCTTCTTGGGGACCTTCAATGCTGCAGAACTTTTATGGTACTCTTCCCCAGATCTGTGCCTCGAGACCATCCTGTCTCGGAGCTCTATGGACAATTCCATCGATCTCATGGCTTGGTTTTTGCTCTGACATGCACTGTCAACTGTGGGAACCTACACAGGTGTGTGCCTTTTCCAAATCATGTTCAATCAATTAAATGTACCACAGGTGGACTCCAATCAAGTTGTAGAAACAGCTCAAGGCTGATGAAATGAACCAGCATCCACCTGAGCTCAATTTCGAGTCTCATAGCAAAGGGTCTGAATACTTATGTAAATAAGTTATTTGTGTTTTTTATTTTTAATACATTTGTAAGCATTTCAAGAAACCTGCATTCCCTTTGTCATTATGGGGTATTGTGTGTAGATTGATGAAGATTTAAAAAAAAAATGTTATCCATTTTAGAATAAGGCTGTAACATAACAAAATGTGGAAAAGGGGAAGGCATCTGAATATTTTCCGAATGCACTGTATGCCAATCAGTGGTTGTCTAGATCCGGTTTTAGAGAGTCCATAACGCCTGCGCATTAGCACTAGAGCAAGCATGAGCAGATGCTACTTCATCACCTCATCCAGAAACATGACAGACATTGGATGAATATTGATAATCAATGAGGGGCTATGCGTTCTGTGGAAAATAATGCACTCCGTGGAATGTGTGTGCCACACTGCACTAGCGGAGTGGCACACATCTTCCAGAGAGTTGCATTATTTTCCAGAGAACGCATGGAGTCCTGAGTTGATTGTCCCGCATATACCACAGTTAAATTTAACACATTTGCTGCTAGAAATGTATTCAAAATCCACAAAAGTAGCTAGCAAGTTTACTAGATGGCTACAGTATTTGCATTGGTAATCCAATCCAATTTATTTATATAGCCCTTCTTACATCAGCTGATATATCAAAGTGCTGTCCAGAAACCCAGCCTAAAACCCCAAACAGCAAGCAATGCAAACAAACAGACTTGCTAGCTTAGCTAACCAAACCATCAGTCCTGCTAGCTTGCTGTTATGAAAATACAATTAAACAATACCATATTTCATATTTTCAATTTGACCTTTGCTTTCAAAAGCAGCTCAAACATAGAACATGTAAGACTTTAGAATGAACTGTCTATCCATGGAATATTTCCATGCATTATAGGGAATTAGAAAATGGGTGAAAATGGGTGTGTCTAATCTTGAAAGTTTATTGATTAAAACCGCATTCCAGCAGTTGTCTATTCCACATTCCAGCAGGCGTCTATTCCACAAGTTACCACCGGCTAAAGCTATGCCATTAAAACGCCTATTTACTATGTTCCATCGACCGCACAATCCACTGTCTCACTGCCCAACCAGGCAATTTATAAACTTGATCTCCACCATAAAAAGCATCTAGACATTATATCACACTATTTTAGACCTACGTTTAGTTTTCAACAGAGGACATTTGTATAAACCTGTCTCTCTGACATTTGCACAAAAAACATCTAGATTAGAATTACTTCTCCAGCTGTTGCATAGTAATGAACGTGTCGGGAGTCGTGCACAAAAAAAAAATCTAGATTAGAATTACTTCTCCAGCTGTTGCATAGTAATGAACGTGTCGGGAGTCGTGCACAAAAAAAAATCTAGATTAGAATTACTTCTCCAGCTGTTGCATAGTAATGAACGTGTCGGGAGTCGGCATGAGACATGTAGGAAGGCAGCTTTTCTCAGTCAGTCGAAATCATGAATCAGCAGCATTTTTATGGCTATATACAAAGAAATATCAATAGAGAACAGGTAAAATGAAACGAAGTGCAGCTAGTTTGCAGTCTTTCCAGGTTATTTTTGAAGTGATTATTTTAACTGTGGTGTTGACTAGGTCCTCTGAACAGCAGTGTCCTGGTGAGAGAGCACATTTTCTATGCCAGGTGAAATTGTGCATCATTAGCTCATTGCTATGGATGTATCCAAATAAATGTCACTGGGAAACAGCTTAAACAAATGCAAATGCAGCCACTTAGTTGTTATTCTTGCTGCACTGTTTGAGGTGACTAAGTTAGCCATAGTTGGCCAGCTAGCAAGCAAGGGATAAGAATGTTGCCAGCCAGTATGGCAATAGAACATTTAGAACAAATGACTGGGTCGCGTCCATAGACTAGGTCGCCTCCACAGAACAAAAATACTTAATGACTGGGTGTCTGTCAACCGAACCGATAGAATGAATGACCAGCCAGCTTTGGTAGCAACCCTAGATTTATGTCAGGACTATATCTTATGGAAGGATTAAATAGTATGACTAAATGAATCAAAATAACTTTTTTAAATTAAAATATGTAATTCAATATTTTAATATGTAACCCGTTGTATAAAAGTGATAATTCCCTCGAAGCTGGTGTTTGGAGGATATATTGTCATGGTTTGCTGGCCCTCGACTTCATTTCGGGCTTAACAACATCCGTGCCAATATATCCTCCAAAAATCTGATTCGAGGGCATTATCACTTAAATAATGCACACTCCATAATGCATGCTCTAGAATGCCTTTCAAGCCAATCAGAAACTAGTATTCAACAATGGCATGGTATAAAAATGTCTTATATCTTTGGTTGTGAGTGACAATGTTTTTTGTGCAAAGGTGATGACTGAAGTGTCTTGTATGCAATTTAAACATTTCTCTATGGGGCTGTCTATGGGAATTGTATTTTTGGGCTTAAATTCAGCTAAACTGCAGTACCCAAAGTTGTCCTCTGGGTACAGTGGAAACCACGCTTCTAGACCAAAACCCTGGGGCCTTGAAAGAAACAGTCCCTCGAACTGGGAAATAAATAATGATACGTCACGGGATGGAATACAATTTATTTATTTGTTAGTCCTGGGCTGCATTCAGTTTGCTTCAACGTTTGCTATGTTGTGCGACAGTTTGTACTGAACCACATGTTTCCCCAAAATGGTGAGCACCGTTCTTTAACAGCCTTTGAGGTACATTTGCTCCCATTTGGTGGATATGGCGAGGTGTGGCCTGATCAATATGGGTGTGACCATCTGAAATTACAAATCTTGTGCTAAACACCATATGGTAACTGCCATCTGGGCCATCATAATTACAATGTTTTTTAATGGGTCATTCAGTAAAGTACTGTTTCTGTTGAATTCAACATTGCATAATGTTCTGTCGTACTGAACGCAACCCTGGTCACCCCCTGGATTATAACTGGGGCCAAAATGGCCTAGAGCAGTTAAACCTGTTGGTATCCTTGAATTAGAGAACCCTATAGGAAAGAGTATTTGCAATGAGAATAAAATCCTCTAGTATTGGCCCTGTAGTCTATTTTCAATGGAGACCAAATTGGCTCTACTAGCAGACAATTGAGCCTCTAGATGGTGCTGTTTGACTTTAGAAAGAACATCTGTGGGGATTATAGGCTGTGTTTACACAGGCAGCCCAATTCTGATAATTCCCAAATTATTATTGGTCTTGTGACCAACCAGATCAGATATATTGCCAATAATTGGGCAAAAGATCAGTATTGGGCTGTCTGTGTAAATGCAGCCTAAGAATGGCATTTTTCACTTTCTTGCAAAATGCTTATACCGACAGAGGTCAGAATACTTCATTCTTATTTTCAACAAGTATGTCTGAATTTCAGAGACTACTGCCTAGGACCAATGGATGCTGAGGCACAGGGTTGAATTACAGTGCATGTCTTAATCAGGAGGTAGATGTGCTAAGGATGTGCTTATGGAAGGCTATCCACAGGTTAGTGAGCAGCCTTGTAATACTCAGGGGGAGCCTGACTGTCTCCACTCATCCAGAGACAGACACTGATGTCTAGAACAGTGGGACAGTTGTCAGTCCTCTCTTTGCCTGGCTATGGGGTAGTTCGCAGTTGCACACACATCTTCCCTCTAGAACTGATGAAGAATGGGCTGTGGAGGATCATAGGGTCATCATGACAATAATGTGTCAATACATGTGTATTGTATGTAGGCCTTTTGCTGAGTTGAATAATGGTTTCTCGGCTATGGTCAATCAGAACTCTTTATTATGTTTAATTCAATTTAGAGTATAATTTCTAGAAAAGTGAAACTAGTTTTTGGGCTCAATTTAAATAACACAAATAGATTGTAATTGTTTTTTTAAAGAGATGTTGTAGAATAGAACTGCATCAAACCTGTTGATGTGTGAAGGACCTCATCTGCAGTGGCACTATTACTGGAAAAGAAACAGGATTTTTACGAACACCTTTTTAATAACAGGAGGAATAGGTCTGTTAACGGATCAGTTGCTGCAGCAAAGGGACAATGCCTGAGTTAATTACACAATGTAAGATGTAATGTATTCTCCCGGGCCATTAGGCATACATTTTTCTAAACCATGACATCTTGTTTATTAGCTTCAGTACAGTACAATATAATGCTTTTTCTAAAGCTTTTGGAAATGACAGTGAAACAGGTGGAAATGTGGTGGATACCCCCACCCACTGGCTCAATTATCTAACCTATCTTTACAAACACCACCCACCGCCACCATGCAATCGGGCATGTGTGCACTTTTAACAACAAATCACTTTCACTGCATGATTTAATGTGTGAACAAGCCAGTGTTTCCCCTATATGCAGTTAGCAGCAGCACCTTTTTTTTAAGTAATTGTTTTAATAATTTTTATTTATAGATGTATCTCCCAGGAAGACACCACCCCCCAGGAAGAGCCCCCCTCCCGTGCAAACTCTGCCACCGCTGCTGAAAAAATCCTAGGGGAAACACTGCAAGCTGTCAACTAGGTCAACGCTTGTCTCATATTTCACGCCTGGAATGATCTTGCATGCCTGCATTATCTCAATTCTAAGCCACAGTGAATGGTTCCTTACAAATATGAGAACATAGATACACTTCTAAGATAGTCTTCCCTTGACATCATCATACAACACTGAGTTATGAGCATGCATATGACTAAACGCTAAGTTAATAGTAGGAATGCATATTTCAGTGTATTCCCCCATATAAAACTCCCATCCATCCAACCAGCTGAAGCCCACAAGACACCTCCAGACAGTTGACCCCTTTAACATGACAGCAAGGCAACAGCATTTCAACCAGTCTTTTATTTGGCATCCTATATGTCTATTTGATACAGGCTTGATCTTCATGTCAAGTTTATTTTCCTCATGTCCCCTATGTACTGTTTAGCTCTATGGTCTCAAAATGCCTTGGTCTCCCACTTCCGTTAGCTGGAAGTGAACCTTGCTCTTTACGTTATAGTCTGTCAACCTTTGCACTTTGAAAAAGCTAAAGTAATGTAAATGCTGCCTTAGAGGAATTCATCATATCATTTACATCACATTCAGATGCAGGGAGCAACACTGAACGATGATCAACGGAGCGGCATAACATGCTGTGTTTCAGGGCCACTGAGCAGCTTGTGTGTGTGCGTGCGTGCGTGCGAGAGAGACCAACAAAAAGGGCCTCACTTTGAATGACTCATAACAAAGATCAAATATTTATTGACTTTAATGATTAATGTAGGACATTTCTATGAACTCAGCCGCAGCCCACGTTAAAATCTCTGTGGTGATGTGCTCGGTTGTTCATATTGTGTTGTTGTAGCTACAGTGCGAAAGCTAACACTGTAGGCACCATTTAAAAGGTGAAAGTTTGAAGATATCATCTCACCTTTTGCTATAGAGCCAATGTTTTGTTTAAAAAGAAAATTATTACAGCGCCTAGGCCCTTCTTTGACTATGTAAACTCATCATAATGACCCATAACAAATATTTGGTTTTATGGGCTCCTTTTGTAGTGAATGTTATGTTGAAGTATTGATTATGTCTTTATGTGATATAGCTGGCACTTTATTTGGAGAATAGATCAGTAGATGGCAGTGGTTGGCCTTGTTTGCAGAGCAGAGCCCAGGATGAACGGAGCAATCAGAGGTCTCAGGAAAAAGAGTCATGACAAACACATGGGCTACCACTAAGGAAGGAGGGCTATAATGTAGATCTGTTCTTTGAGGATTATGCAGTAAGCGCTGTCTGTAGCAGCCGATCATCCACAGGTTGAAATGTTTCAAATAGTTAAACTCGGATGAAAGACAGACCCCCATTTTCTGTCAACAGTATACGGTAATGAGAGACTTGAATAGCAAAAATATGTTCTCTTGATTAAAGCGTGATGCTGAAGTGTGAAAGTGAAAATGTGCACAGTGAGAAAGGGGGGGGGGATATATTTATTTTTTCTACATACTTAACTTGGGTGCAAAATAATAAACTTGGCCAATAACTCGACTCCTATAAATAAGGCAGAGTGTGACAGACCAATGACAAAGCGTCAATATAAATGTCGTTTTCGAAAGTTCAATTAGGAAGGCTGGTCTAAATGCTCGTTTAACTTCATCCAGTAAGCATAACGTAATTCACTTCATTTCCTAGTCTACAGGCATAGTGGGAATAAATACAAACATTATTATAAGTTCTTATACCCTGATGAAGACAGCTTGTCTGTCGAAACGTTGGTTATTAAATTATTGCATCTGAGCTCCTAGAGTGTGGATATTTTCTTTTCAAATGAATACAAATGTAGCATCATCAGCATAGCATCTTGTTTCTTTGCCTCTTTTCTATCAGCCTTGTGCAGAATGTCATTCACCTATTTACCTTAAAGAAGGGCTCTCCAACCCTGTTCCTGTAGAGCTACCGTACTGTAGGTTTTCAATCCAACCCCAGTTGCAACTAAAGCCTTGTTCACACTGCAGGCCTTAATGCTCAAATAATTTAGGGGGGTACTTTTTCTCCCAAATTTTGTGATATCCAATTGGTAGTTAGTCTTGTCCCATCGCTGCGACTCCCATATGAACGATGGCGATGGTCCCCCGAAACACGACCCTGCCAAATCGCACTGCTTCTTGACACACTGCTCACTTAACCCGGAAGCCAACCGCACCAATGTGTAGGAGGAAACACCGTACAACTGGTGACCGAAGTCAGCGTGCTTGCGCCTGGCCCACCACAAGGAGTCGCTAGTGCGCGATGGGTCAAGGAAGTCCCAGCCGGCCAAACCCTCCCCTAGCCTGGGATTGAAATGTAGTAACGCCTCTTGCACTGCGCTGCAGTTCCTTAGACCACTGCGCCACCCGGGAGACCCCTTAGTTTTGTTTTTCAAATCCATTTTGGACTACTGACTGTCCAAACAGCAAGTTACAAGTGACCAAATCAGATGTGTGTGTTCAGACAGCAGTTATTTGCTGATTTTATTTGTCACATACATATCTTTAGCTGATGTTATTGTGGGTGTAGCGAAATGCTTGTGTTCCTAGTTCCAACAGTGCAGTAGTATCTAACAATTTGCAAAAATGCACATCTAAAAGTAAAATAATGGAATTAAGAAATATATAAATGTTAGATTGAGCAATGTCAGAGTGGCATTGACTAAAATACTGTACAATAGAATACAGTATATACATATGAGATGAGTAAAGCAGTATGTAAACATTATTTAAACATGATTAAAGTGACTAGTGTTCCATTATTAATGTGGCCAGGGATTCCAAGTCTATGTATATAGGGCATCAGCCTCTAAGGTGAAGGGTTGCGTAACTGGGTGGAAGCCGGCGAGTGATGGCTATTTAACAGTCTGATGGCCTTGAGGAAGAAGCTGTTGTTCAGTCTCTCAGACCCAGCTTTGATGCACCTGTACTGACCTTGACTTCTGGATGATAGCGGGGTGAACAGGCTGTGGCTCGGGTAGTTGATGTCCTTGATGATCTTTTTGGCCTTCCTGTGACATTGGGTGCCTTTTGGGCAGACTGCAGCACCCTCTGGAGAGCCCTGCATTTACAGGTGGTGCAGTTGCCGTAACAGGCAGTGATACAGCCCGACAGGATGCCCTCAATTGTGCATCTGTAAAAGTTAAGAGTTTTAGGGGCCAAGCCTAATTTCTTCTGCCTCCTGAAGTTGATGAGGCTCTGTTGTGCCTTCTTCACCACACTGTCTGTGTGGGTGGAACATTTCAGATCGTCAGTGATGTGTACGTCGAGGAACTTGCAGCTTTCCACCTTCTCCACTGCAGTCCTGTCGATGAGGATAGGGGCGTGCTCCCTCTGCTGTTTGAAATACTTGGTCATAAAATATTGTCCTTTTTACCTTCCAAAAGTGTTCACTATGATTATCGTCATGGCTGTGTACATCCCGCCCCAAGCAGACACCAAAAAGGCTCTCAATGATCTTCATTGGACCCTGAACAAACTGGAGACTGCATTCCCGGAGGCAGCATTTATTGTTGTGTGGGAGAACCGTGCTCCCAAATTATTACCAACACATCAACACAACACTGTCTAACTCGCGGAAATTCTACTCTTGACCACTGCTACATGCCTTTTTTTCGACAAGGGTATAAGGCCCTCTCCCGTCCACCTTTCGGGAAATCTGACCATGACTCCATCTTGCTTCTCCCCGCCTACAAACGAAGACTCAAGGGAAGTTCCGGCGACCAGGTCTGTACAGCGTTGGTCTGACCTATCAGAATTCACACTCCAACACTGTTTTGATCACATGGACTGGAATATGTTCTGGGTTGTCTCTGGAGAAAATCTCAATGAATACGCCGACTTTGTCACCGGATTTTAAAAAAAACGACATGATACCGAAAGTATATTTCAAATCCTACCTGAATCAAAAACCGTGGATTGATAGCAGCCTGGGGAAAACTAAAAAAGATAGATGCTGCTTATAAACAAGGGATGGAGAACAGGGACAATAGTTTGGTTAAACAGTACAAATATGACTTATGCAGATCGATCAAGATGGTGAAACACAAGTATAGAGACAAAGTGGAGGAGCAATTCAGCAGGTCGGACACAAGGCGTATGTGGCAGGGTCTCCTAACAATCACTAACGCCACCCTACCAGACGAGCTAAATACGTTTTTCTCAAGCTTCGAGCACAATGACCCTGAGGTGCCGAGGAGAGCCCCCGATGACAACGTGGGCTACACACTGTCTCCACTGAGGACATATGTAAGTCTTTCAAAAGTGTTAGCGCTCACAAGGCTGCCGGCCCAGATGGCATCTCTAGGAAAGTAACTGAACTGAATGACTACCGACCAGTAGCACTCACTTCCTTCATCATAAAGTGCTTCGAGAGGCTAGTCAAAGACCATATCGCCTCCTCCCTCCCTGACACACTCCACCCTCTCCAATTTGCCTACCGCCCTGACAGATCCATGGATGACACATCGCCATTGCACTGCACACTGCCGTGACCCACCTGGACAAAAGGAATGCATATCTGAGGATGCTGTTCATCTACTACAGCTCGGCCTTCAATACCATAGTGCTCTATAAGCTCATTACATTGCTCACAGCCCTGGGCCTGAACTCCCTATGCAACTGGGTCCTGGACTTCCTGATGGGCCGCCTCAGGTGGTGAAGGTAGACAATATTACGACACTGATCCTCAACACAGGGGCCCCACAAGGGTGCGTACTCAGACCCCTCCTGTATTCTCTGTATACCCACGACTGCGTGGCCTCGCACAATTTCAACTCCATCAAGTTCGCTGATGACATGACAGTTGGACTGATCACCAACAACGACGAGATCGCCTACAGGGAGGAGGTAGGCACTCTGACAGCGTGGTGCCAGGTAAACAACTTCTCCCTCAACATGTGCAAAACAAAGGAGCTGATTGTGGACATCACTGTTGCAGTTGTTACTATGTATATTAATTATTTTTTTTACTTCACTCAATGATCATGCTGCTGCTCCCAGTATGGTCATTCCACCCCACCCCGTCGACAGTCTTTACTCTGCCTCCAAACCAATGGGCATATATTGATTCATGCCACTGCCACAGTTATTATTATTTAAATAGTGATCTTTCTATTGTTTTTATTACCATTTTCATTATTTATTTTACTAGTCCTGCATGTTGGATGATTTTAACTGTACCCTGCAATCACACCTGCAACCGTGTACATATGACTATTAAGCAATCTGAATATGATTGGTCAAGACACAGACCAGAACGCAAAGAACCTGCAGCACTCCGATATAAGGGAAACATAGGCTTACATTGTGAGATGACAAATCTAGTCTCTGGAATCATACAGCTCAAGTCCATGTTAATTCACGAGTCAGAGATGCTCGAAAATGACAATGGAAGCAGCTTATGGTAGAGAAATTAACATTCAATTATCTGGCAACAGCTCTGGTGGATATTCCTGCAGTCACCAATTGTAATCTCCCTCAAAACTTGAGACATCTGTGGCATTGTCTTGTGTGATAAAACTGTACATTTTAAAGTGGCCTTTTATTGTCCCTAGCACAGGTTCACCTGTGTAATGATCATGCCGTTTAACCAGCTTCCTGAAATGCCACAGGTGGATGGGTTATCTTGGCAAAAGAGAAATTCTCACTAACAGGGATGTTAACAAATTTGTGCACAACATTTGAGAGAAATACATTTTTTTTGTGGAACATTTGTTTTATTTCAGCTCATGAACCATGGAACAAATACTTTACATGTTGTTTATATTTTTGTTCAGTGTATTTACTACAGTGAAGTGGGTCCAATTAAATGGGACGAATGGTAGCCTATCCTAACTTGTTCTAGGCCTATAGGCTATTTCATAAGTATGAAATGATCATAGTAAAAAGAAGTGAGGGATTTGTTCTGCAATGTTCATGGACATAAAAAAAATCATTGGAAATAGATTTCTAATTATTTTAGAATGCAAAGATAAAATAAATAGATTTTCGCTCTTCTCACTAACAGAAAATGATTGCATATTGTTATTATATTTAGCTACCTGTTTTATTTTATATTCCTCAATTGCACAGGGCTACTAGGCTACTTTTGCTTTCTTGCAATGCAAATACTTCAACCACTAGAAACTGTGAGTGCCCATGGTCTAAAGTTTGCAGGAGGATAAGCGCATTTTCATGTCAAGTTATTTCATAAATTACAACTTTTGCCTGAAAACTGGTGCACGCATGTTTTAGGGCATATTTTGTGCATAGGCTATGTTTATAAATGAGGCCCCATGCTCTCACCTGCCTGGCATAAACCAACTTTGAAAACACCCGTAAAATGGGAGAAACCAAATAACAATTGGCATGCATACAGTCGTTTCTAACTAAATAAATGTCTATTTATATGATAACCACCAGTACATAGCACACGTTTCAAGGGACTAAAAATAAAAAAGTTAGATTGGAAACAAGTCAAGTTTGTAGCAACCAATTAGTCTGTTTGTGTGGAGAGAAGTAGGCATATCATCCAAACTAATTATTTATGTGATTTGGGGCAGCAGGTAGACTAGTGGTTAGAGCATTGGGCCAGTAACTAAGAGGTTGCTGGATCGAGTCCCAGAACTGACAATGTAAAAATCTGTTGTTCTGCCCCTCCCCCTCCAAACAAGGCCCATTGTTAACCCATTGTTCCCTGGCAGGCTGTCATTTTAAATAAGAATTTGTTCTTAACTGGCTTGCCTTGTTAAATAAAGGTTACATATTTGTTTTTGTATATAAACCCTGGATTGCTGATGCTATGTATTGTGAGAGGCTTTGAAACCATCGGTTGGCCATATTGGCACTCCCCAGGAGAGCAGTCCTCCATTTTTATTTTATTTTATTTCACCTTTATTTAACCAGGTAGGCTAGTTGAGAACAAGTTCTCATTTGCAACTGCGACCTGGCCGAGATAAAGCAAGGCACAAACAAACATACAGTAGAAAAGGTTTATATACAATATGTGCAAATGAGGTAGGATAAGGGATGTAAGGTAATACATAGGCCATGTTGGCGAAGTAATTACAATATAGCAATTAAATACTGGAATGGTAGATGTGCAGAATATATATATTTTAATTAATTAATGTGCACGTATAGATATTGGGGTGCAAGGGAGCAAGATTAATGAGGTAGTTGGATGGGCTATGTACAGGTGCAGTGATTTGTGAGCTGCTCTGACAGCTGGTGCTTAAAGCTAGTGAGGGAGATATGAGCCTCCAGTTTCAGTGATTTTTGCAGTTTGTTCCAGTCATAGGCAGCAGAGAACTGGAAGGAAAGGCGGCCAAAGAAAGAATTGGCTTTGGGGGTGACCAGTGAGATATACCTGCTGGAGCGCGTGCAACGGGTGGGTGCTGCTATGGTGACCAGTGAGCTGAGATAAGGCGGGGCTTTACCTAGAAGAGACTTGTAGATGATCTGGAGCCAGTGGGTTTGGCGATGAGTATGAAGCGAGGGCCAGCCAACGAGAGTGCACAGGTTGCAGTGGTGGGTAGTATATGGAGCTTTGGTGACAAAATGGACGGAACTGTGATAGACTGCATCCAATTTGTTGAGTATTGTGTTGGAGGCTATTTTGTAAATGAAATCGTCGAGGATCGGTAGGATGGTCAATTTTACGAGGGTATGTTTGGCAGCATGAGTGAAGATGCTTTGTTGCGAAATAGGAAGCCGATTCTAGATTTTATTTTGGATTGGAGATGCTTAATGTGAGTCTGGAAGTAGAGTTTACAGTCTAACCAGGAACCTAGGTATTTGTAGTTGTCCACATATTCTAAGTCAGAACCGTCCAGAGTAGTGATGCTGGACGGGCATGCAGGTGTGGGCAGCGATTGGTTGAATAGCATACATTTAGTTTTACTTGCAATTAAGAGCAGTTGGATGACATGGAAGGAGAGTTGTATGGCATTGAACCTTGTCTGAAGGTTAGTTGACACTGTCCAAAGATGGGCCAGAGGTATACAGAATGGTGTCGTCTGCATATAGGTGGATCAGAGAATCCCCAGCAGCAAGAGGGACATCATTGATGTATACAGAGAAGAGAGTTGGCCCAAGATTTGAACCCTGTGGCACCCCATAGCGACTGCCAGAGGTCTGGACAACAGGCCCTCCGATTTGACACACTGAACTCTATCAGAGAAGTAGTCGGTGAACCAGGCGAGGCAATCAGTTGAGAAACCAAGGCTGTTGTGTCAGCTGATAAGAATGTGGTGATTGACAGATTGGACAAGGCATATTGCTATTAGTGAGAAGCATGCGTAGCCCAGTGACCATATGGTTCCAGTGAGTGGTTGGACTGGCTGGAGACACAGTGATTCAGCTAGCAGGCAGGGGCTAGTAAGCTAGCAGAAGTACCTTGGAGGGATGTCTCGACAGGGGAAAGTCTATTTTAGCCCCAGAGTGCGGTGGTGTCGATACACCAGACGTGAGGAATTAGTAGGGTTCCGAGAAGCAGAGGGGTCCAAGTCCATTTGGCAAAATAGGTATAGTGGCCCAAGAAATTGGCTGATGGATCTCTTAAGCTAACAGTCCAATATGCTCTAGACAGCTAGCGGGCCGCGAGTAGCAGGCTAGTAGATGGGCATTCAGGGGACGTTGCGATGTAGGGGCCAGTTGAGTACACCCTCGAGCAGATTACGTCGCAATCCAGTCGTGAAGGATAGGCGGGGTTCCGTGCCCTGTACCGGCAGTAGAAGGGTTCCGGGTTTTGTAGCTCAGGAGTGGCTGATGGGCCTCTTCAGCTAGCTGGGAGAGTAGGCCTAGCATGGGCTAGCTCCAGGCTAATTGGTGCTTGCGTCGGGATAGATTTTAGCCAGGAGTAGTCACTCGGGTAGCAGCTAGCTAGCTGTGATGATCAAGTTGGAAAGGTCCAGAGCTTGCGGTAGGAATCTGGGGATATGGAGAGAAAATAGGTCCGGTATGCTCTGGTTTGAGTCGTGTTGTACAAACTGGCGAGAGCTTTCCGAGCTTAAGGTTAGCTGACTAGTAGCTAGTGAGCTGGCTAGCTACTGTTGGGGGATTCTGGTTCTGAGGTAAATAAAAATACTTTAGAAAAACAGATCAGTATTTTGAAGTTGAGGTTTAGAAAAAATATAAGAAAGATATGCGAAGAAAAATATATATACACGACAAGACGAAGGACAAAGACATCTGACTGCTACGCCATCTTGGATTCTGATTCTCTTCTTTTAAAGTATATTATTGTATTTTAAATGTTTATGTTTAGCTCAAATAATATCATTTAAAAGTGTTCTTTAAGGTGTCTACAATTAGAATAAATGTGGCAAAAACAAATGTAAACATGAATAATGCATTTCTATAGCTTCCAAAATATTTTTTACAAATGTGGGGCAGTGCCAAGATGGCTTTAAAATAGCGCCTCCTGACAGTCACCTAGTGTACTGTATATATAAATAATTGGTCCCAACAGGCTTGATTGTATTTCTACACGCCTCATATATACAGTCATTGCTTCACGCTGTGCGAAACCCAACTGGATTAGTTGATTATTCTTTTTTCCCACACAGACTCCTGCGGACCCCATGGAGCTCAATGACCCACCCCAAGCATATCGTCAAATCACCTGTAGTACGTGTCCAACCACCCAGCAGATGAAACAACAATCTTCTGCTCTATTTTTTTGCAAAACAAATCTTCACAGCTATGGGTCACGACAACAGGTCAGATGTGTATTGATTAAACATCAGCTTCCTAGGTGAAGATGATTCATAACTCAGAGGAGGCCTCCGAAGACAATCAATCACACAATATCTACAGGAAGATTCAAACAAATAGAAAGCAGAGCTGGAGTAAAGGCTTGAGCCATCAGTCTGACCTGCAGGGCCTTGGGAAAGCGATCTACAGAAGAAGGCAGAGACACTGCAACAGGGGTAGTTTGGATCCTCAACACAACAAGCCTAATGGTAGTCCTTCTCATGACTCCCACGTCCATTTTGATGAGCTGAGGGTAGATGCACCGACGGTCCGACACTGAACCAAAGCTCTTTCTAAATGTTGATATTCCTCGTTTGCGATTCGTTTTTGGATGTATTTGGAATTTAACTTTCATAAAAGCAAATGTTTTTCTTTAAAAAAAAGAAGGTTAAAATGCAATACACCTTTATAGGGTTAGTTCCCACACAGCCATTTTTCCATGTTACAGCTCTTTTTTTATACCAAAGACAGACGAATGAGAGATGGAGTACAACAAAAAATATATATACATCTTTCTTACATTTATGAATATTGAACAATATAAATGTAGAATATATACCATTTTTGATTTGGCATGTTTATATTTTTCAATATTCATAAATGGATGTAAGAAATGTGTTATTTAAATCAAAATACTACTTACAGTTGAAGTCAGAAGTTTACATACACCTTAGCCAAACGCATTTAAACTCAGTTTTTCACAATTCCTGACATTTAATCCAAGTAAAGATTCCCTGTTTTAGGTGAGTTAGGATCACCACTTTATTTTAAGAATGTGAAATGTCAGAACAATAGTAGAGAGAATGATTTATTTCAGCTTTTATTTCTTTCATCACATTCCCAGTGAGTCAGAAATTTACATACACTCAATTAGTATTTGGTAGCATAACCTTTAAATTGTTTAACTTGGGTCAAACGTGTCGGGTAGCCTTCCACAAGCTTCCCACAATAAGTTGGGTGAATTTTGGCTCATTCCTCCTAACAGAGCTGGTGAAACTGAGTCAGGTTTGTAGGCCTCTTTGCTCGCACACGCTTTTTCAGTTCTGCCCACAAATTATCTATAGGATTGAGGTCAGGGCTTTGTTATGGCCACTCCAATACCTTGACTTTGTTGTCCTTAGCGATTTTGCCACCGCTTTGGAAGTATGCTTGGGGTCATTGTCCATTTGGAAGACCCATTTGCGACCAAGCTTTAACTTCCTGACTGATGTCTTGAGATGTTGTGTCAATACAGTGGGGCAAAAAATAATTTAGTCAGCCACCAACTGTGCAAGTTCTCCCACTTAAAAAGATGAGAGGCCTGTAATTTTCATCATAGGTACACTTCAACTATGACAGACCAGCTATTGTCGTTCTTCTAACGTAGCTAGCCAGCTAGCCCCCGAATAGCAGCACTGTAGAAACTATTACACTCGACGGAACGACTTGATTAGTGTAGTGTCAACATCGCAGCCACTACCAGCTAGCCTACTCCAGCAGTACTGTATCATTTCAATCATTTTAGTCAATAAGATTCTTGCTACGTAAGCTTAACTTTCTGAACATTCGAGACGTGTAGTCCACTTGTCATTCCAATCTCCTTTGCATTAGCGTAGCCTCTTCTGTACCCTGTTAACTATGTGTCTATCTATCCCTGTTCTCTCCTCTCTGCACAGACCATACAAACGCTCCACACCGCGTGGCCGCGGCCACCTAATCTGGTGGTCCCAGCGCGCACGACCCACGTGGAGTTCCTGGTCTCCGGTAGCCTCTGGAACTGCCGATCTGCGGCCAACAAGGCAGAGTTCATCTCAGCCTATGCCTCCCTCCAGTCCCTCGACTTCCTGGCACTGACGGAAACATGGATCACCACAGATAACACTGCTACTCCTACTGCTCTCTCTTCGTCCGCCCACGTGTTCTCGCACACCCGAGAGCTTCTGGTCAGCGGGGTGGTGGCACCGGGATCCTCATCTCTCCCAAGTGGTCATTCTCTCTCTCTCCCCTTACCCATCTATCTATCGCCTCCTTTGAATTCCATGCTGTCACAGTTACCAGCCCTTTCAAGCTTAACATTCTTATCATTTATCGCCCTCCAGGTTCCTCGGAGAGTTCATCAATGAGCTTGATGCCTTGATAAGCTCCTTTCCTGAGGACGGCTCACCTCTCACAGTCCTGGGCGACTTTAACCTCCCCACGTCTACCTTTGACTCATTCCTCTCTGCCTCCTTCTTTCCACTCCTCTCCTCTTTTGACCTCACCCTCTCACCTTCCCCCCCTACTCACAAGGCAGGCAATACGCTCGACCTCATCTTTACTAGATGCTGTTCTTCCACTAACCTCACTGCAACTCCCCTCCAAGTCTCCGACCACTACCTTGTATCCTTTTCCCTCTCACTCTCATCCAACACTTCCCACACTGCCCCTACTCGGATGGTATCGCGCCGTCCCAACCTTCGCTCTCTCTCCCCCGCTACTCTTTCCTCTTCCATCCTATCATCTCTTCCCTCTGCTTATACCTTCTCCAACCTTTCTCCTGACTCTGCCTCCTCAACCCTCCTCTCTTCCCTTTCTGCATCCTTTGACTCTCTATGTCCCCTATCCTCCAGGCCGGCTCGGTCCTCCCCTCCCGCTCCGTGGCTCGATGACTCATTGCGAGCTCACAGAACAGAGCTCCGGGCAGCCGAGCGGAAATGGAGGAAAACTCGCCTCCCTGCGGACCTGGCATCCTTTCACTCCCTCCTCTCTACATTTTCCTCCTCTGTCTCTGCTGCTAAAGCCACTTTCTACCACTCTAAATTCCAAGCATCTGCCTCTAACCCTAGGAAGCTCTTTGCCACCTTCTCCTCCCTCCTGAATCCTCCTCCCCCTCCCCCCCTCCTCCCTCTCTGCAGATGACTTCGTCAACCATTTTGAAAAGAAGGTCGACGACATCCGATCCTCGTTTGCTAAGTCAAACGACACCGCTGGTTCTGCTCACACTGCCCTACCCTGTGCTCTGACCTCTTTCTCCCCTCTCTCTCCAGATGAAATCTCGCTTCTTGTGACGGCCGGCCGCCCAACAACCTGCCCGCTCGACCCTATCCCCTCCTCTCTCCTCCAGACCATTTCCGGGGACCTTCTCCCTTACCTCACCTCGCTCATCAACTCATCCCTGACCGCTGGCTACGTCCCTTCCGTCTTCAAGAGAGCGAGAGTTGCACCCCTTCTGAAAAAACCTACACTCGATCCCTCCGATGTCAACAACTACAGACCAGTATCCCTTCTTTCTTTTCTCTCCAAAACTCTTGAACGTGCCGTCCTTGGCCAGCTCTCCCGCTATCTCTCTCAGAATGACCTTCTTGATCCAAATCAGTCAGGTTTCAAGACTAGTCACTCAACTGAGACTGCTCTTCTCTGCATCACGGAGGCGCTCCGCACTGCTAAAGCTAACTCTCTCTCCTCTGCTCTCATCCTTCTAGACCTATCGGCTGCCTTCGATACTGTGAACCATCAGATCCTCCTCTCCACCCTCTCCGAGTTGGGCATCTCCGGCGCGGCCCACGCTTGGATTGCGTCCTACCTGACAGGTCGCTCCTACCAGGTGGCGTGGCGAGAATCTGTCTCCTCGCCACGCGCTCTCACCACTGGTGTCCCCCAGGGCTCTGTTCTAGGCCCTCTCCTATTCTCGCTATACACCAAGTCACTTGGCTCTGTCATAACCTCACATGGTCTCTCCTATCATTGCTATGCAGACGACACACAATTAATCTTCTCCTTTCCCCCTTCTGATGACCAGGTGGCGAATCGCATCTCTGCATGTCTGGCAGACATATCAGTGTGGATGACGGATCACCACCTCAAGCTGAACCTCGGCAAGACGGATCTGCTCTTCCTCCCGGGGAAGGACTGCCCGTTCCATGATCTCGCCATCACGGTTGACAACTCCATGGTGTCCTCCTCCCAGAGCGCTAAGAACCTTGGCGTGATCCTGGACAACACCCTGTCGTTCTCAACCAACATCATGGCGGTGGCCCGTTCCTGTAGGTTCATGCTCTACAACATCCGCAGAGTACGACCCTGCCTCACACAGGAAGCGGCGCAGGTCCTAATCCAGGCACTTGTCATCTCCCGTCTGGATTACTGCAACTCGCTGTTGGCTGGGCTCCCTGCCTGTGCCATTAAACCCCTACAACTCATCCAGAACGCCGCAGCCCGTCTGGTGTTCAACCTTCCCAAGTTCTCTCACGTCACCCCGCTCCTCCGCTCTCTCCACTGGCTTCCAGTTGAAGCTCGCATCCGCTACAAGACCATGGTGCTTGCCTACGGAGCTGTGAGGGGAACGGCACCGCAGTACCTCCAGGCTCTGATCAGGCCCTACACCCAAACAAGGACACTGCGTTCATCCACCTCTGGCCTGCTCGCCTCCCTACCATTGAGGAAGTACAGTTCCCGCTCAGCCCAGTCAAAACTGTTCGCTGCTCTGGCCCCCAATGGTGGAACAAACTCCCTCACGACGCCAGGACAGCGGAGTCAATCACCACCTTCCGGAGACACCTGAAACCCCACCTCTTCAAGGAATACCTAGGATAGGATAAGTAATCCTTCTCACCACCCCCCCCCTTAATGATTTAGATGCACTATTGTAAAGTGGCTGTTCCACTGGATGTCAGAAGGTGAATTCACCAATTTGTAAGTCGCTCTGGATAAGAGCGTCTGCTAAATGACTTAAATGTAATGTTAAATGACAGACAAACTTTTTGACCAAATACTTATTTTTAATTTTATCTCTACTTTGTTATATACCCTTTGTTGGCAATGACAGAGGTCAAATGCCCTTGCTGATGGAAGGAGGTTTTCACTCAAAATCTCACGATACATGGCCCCATTCATTCTTTCCTTTACACGGATCAGTGGTCCTGGTGCCTTTGCAGAAAAACAGCCCCAAAGCATGATGTTTCCACCCCCATGCTTCACAGTAGGTATGGTGTTCTTTGAATGCAACTCAGCATTCTTTGTCCTCCAAACACGACGAGTTGAGTTTTTACCAAAAAGTTATATTTCGGTTTCATCTGACCATATGACATTCTCCCAATCTTCTTCTGGATCATCCAAATGCTCTCTAGCAAACTTCAGATGGGCCTGGACATGTACTGGCTTAAGCAGGGGACACATCTGGCACTGCAGGATTTGAGTCCCTGGCGGCGTAGTGTGTTACTGATGGTATGCTTTGTTACTTTGGTCCCAGCTCTCTGCAGGTCATTCACTAGGTGCCCCTGTGTGGTTCTGGGATTTTTGCTCACTGTTCTTGTGATCATTTTGACCCCACGGGGTGAGATCTCGCGTGAAGCCCCAGATCGAGGGAGATTATCAGTGGTCTTGTATGTCTTCCATTTCCTAATAATTGCTCCCACAGTTGATTTCTTCAAACCAAGCTGCTTACCTTTTGCAGATTCAGTCTTCCCAGCCTGGTGCAGGTCTACAATTTTGTTTCTGGTGTCCTTTGACAGCTCTTTGGTCTTGGCCATAGTGGAGTTTGGAGTGTGACTGTTTGAGGTTGTGGACAGTTATCTTTTATACTGATAACAAGTTCAAACAGGTGCCATTAATACAGGTAATGAGTGGAGGACAGAGGAGCCTCTTAAAGAAGAAGTTACAGGTCTGTGAGAGCCAGAAATCTTGCTTGTTTGTAGGTGACCAAATACTTATTTTCCACCATCATTTGCAAATAAATTCATAAAAAATCCTACAATGTGATTTTTCTGGATTTTTTTTCTCCTTTAGTCTGTCATAGTTGAAGTGTACCTATGATGAAAATTACAGGCCTCTCTCATCTTTTTAAGTGGGAGAACTTGCACAATTGGTGGCTGACTAAATACTTTTTTGCCCCACTGTATATCCACATAATTGTACTACCTGATGATGCCATCTATTTTGTGATGTGCACCAGTCCCTCCTGCAGCAAAGCACCCCCACAACATGATGCTGACACCCCCGTGCTTCACGGTTGAGATGGTGTTCTTCGGCTTGCAAGCCTCTCCCTTTTTCCTCCAAACATAATGATGGTCATTATGACCAAACAGTTCTATTTTTATTTCCTCAGACCAGAGGATATTTCTCCAAAAAGTAAAATCTTTGTCCCCATGTGCAGTTGCAAACCGAGGTCTGGCTTTTTTTTATGGCGGTTTTGGAGCAGTGGCTTCTTCCTTGCTGAGTGGCCTTTCAGGTTATGTCAATATAGGACTAATTTAACTGTGGATAACAGATACTTTTGTACCTGTTTCCTCCAGCATCTTCACATGGTCCTTTGCTGTTGTTCTGGGATTGATTTGCACATTTCGCACCAAAGTACGTTCATATCTAGGAGACAGAACGCGTCTCCTTCCTGAGTGGTATGATGGCTGTGTGGTTCCATGGTGTTTATACTTGCGTACTATTGTTTGTACAGATGAAAGTGGTACCTTCAGCCATTTTGAAATTGCTCCCAAGGATGAACCAGACTTAAGGAGGTCTACAATATTTTTTTCTGATGTCTCGGCTGATTTCTTTTGATTTTCCCATGTCAAGCAAAGAGGCACTGAGTTTGAACGTAGGCCTTGAAATACATCCACAGGTACACATCCAATTGACTAAAATGATGTCAATTAGCCTATCAGAAGCTTCTAAAGCCATACATTTTCCAAGCTGTTTAAAATCACATTCACCTTAGTGTATGTACACGTCTGACCCACTGGAATTGTGATACAGTGAATTATAAGTGAAATAATCTGCCTATTAACAGTTGTTGGAAAAATTACTTGTGTTATGCACAAAGTAGATGTCCTAACCAACTTGCCAAAACTACTGTATAGTTTGTTAACAAGATATTTGTGGAGTGGTTTAAAAACTAGTTTTAATAACTCCAACCTAAGTGTATGTAAACTTCTGACTTAAACTGTATATTACCGAGTAAGTGGTGAAGCTTTATATGACACCAACTTTGCTTTGTACCACCGACAGATGAAACATTATGGAGTCTTAAATTAGGCCTGGGTGAGGCCAAAATGTCAAACATTCCAACTTCAAATCATTATTTTTCAATTGTGCATAAAGATACATATGATAACAATATGTCAACAATTCTTACTCCAAAGAACCATTCTATGGATTAGATTTTGTGAAAATCCCCTAAATTATGGTCTTTTTTTGTCCTAGTTTTGTGAGGAATCATCCTAAGGGACCCCCCAAGTCCATATTGGACAAATTCTAGGGAGAACCATTCTAAAGAGAAGCACTGGCATGATCTCCGAGCTGGCCATGAGCGTTCAGTGACACATAACCTTGCCCTGTCGCCACCCTCACCAGTGTGTCAGCTGATATTACTGTGATTGACGTTGACCCAGCACTCCAGTCCTATGAGTTTTGAGGCTCTGTATAACCTCTCCCTGACACACAGTCAGTTATAGAGGTTAGATGTGGGCCCTGGTACTGTGTATGATGAGGCCGTCTTCAGCTGTGCCCTGTATCCTATGGGAGACAAGACCAAATGCTTTTGCAGCTTCATGTGAATTAGAATAGCACATTCCTGGTTTTAAAGTTTGGGACATGTAAGCTAGGGTTGTACAGTACATGAACACAAAGCTTTTTACCCTAGGTCGTTTTGTTTATTTGTTGGCTCATTGTTGTCAATTCAGATGAATCTTGACATTGCCTCTGCAATCATTTGAATATCATGAACAGATTTGTGACAAATAGCTGCATATAACTAACTCAGTTGTTACCATTCCCTTTGTGAAAGATAAACAGTTTTACGTTCAAGCGCAAACAATGTCCAGAAACAAATATAAATGTAATTCTTTATATCAATGTTAGATAACTGAAGTGTGCACCATACTTCCACATTGTGTATTGTAAAAAGCTTCAGAATAGACTGACTGGGCCCGCTCTGTGTAGCCAGGGACAGAGCTGCATTAAAGATGGATGACAGACAGTAGAAAGAGGAGAGCTTCTGTTTCCATGATTCCCTGTTAAAATATGCAATGACCCGCACTGTAAACAAAACTGATATCATGAACATTACGTTTCAGAGTTAATGTTGTGTGCTGTGCTGGGTTACCCCTGCACTAAGAACATGCTTTGATATGCACATGCAAACAACCACTAACACTGTTCTGTGGGGAGTTCTGTGTGGTTCTTAGAATTAGGACGGACCCCATATTGAAAAGATATAGAAGAATATAACGATTCCTGTATGTTCTACCTGGACCTTGTAAGTAATACACATGGCAGCAAATACACATACAAAATTCAGAGAAGTCCCTTGTAATAACTGACTTATATGGATGCGTAACATTTAGACATAACAGAAATAAGGCATGTATTGTATAAAAAACATATAAGAGACTTGTAAGCTAAGCCTTCTAAGGTCTCACATGCATGGGACATACACATTTCAAAGCACTTGCATTCCACTGTTGGACTTCATTGACACACGTAACGTCACACTTATTGAAGAAGAAGGAGGAGGAGATGTAGGAAGGGGGAAAGTAGAAGGAGAGGAAGTGGAAGTGAAGGAGTAGGAGGGGGAGGAGGGATAGGAGAGGAGGGGGAGAAAGAGAAGGAGGTGGAGGAGAAGAGAATAACAAGGAGAGGAGGAGGAGGAGAAGGAGGAGGTGGAATGACTTCGATAGCAACAGGAGGTGGAATGAATTCGATAGCAGCAGTGAATCTATTTCATTGTTAAGTGGAGATCCTTCAACATCCATTCTCACTATAGCACATTGGTAGTAGTCAGTAGTGATGTTACGTTTGATTGCAGAGCTCTGAGGTGTGCGTCGAAATCGCTAAGCAGCTTTGAAGCAGTGTGCCGATTCCTGTATTAATTTATTATAAATACATCATTAATGACGTCTAAAGCTTTGCTTGATCATATGCTTTCTTAAACCGCATGTTGCAAAATGCGAGAGCCCACTGATTTCGCCGTTGTTCTGGTGCTTTCTTCGATTGCAAGCAGCTTTCAACCAGCAACCTCTACTGGACACCATACTTACCAATATAGTTATAATTTTGTACATGTAGTTTCACCTGACCGGCAGCTTAGTAGGTAGAGTAGGGAACTTCATGGACAGAGTATGAGGTTGAATCCTGTTGATGGGACACTATTTTGATTTTTTTAAATGTGAAACCACACTTTCTGCACTGTTCAAATAATTTGTTTTATTAAGCTTCTGTTTTAAGCATCCTAAATAATGCCATAGATTCCGTTTGGAAAAATAGTCAACTTGAAGGCAAAAAAGGGAAGCATGATGTAAGATGCAAAACTGGTATACCAACTGAATATAGGCTACGAAAGCAAACTACTTACAGTTGTGCCACAGCACTTCGATGAAAACAGTGGAGAAAAAAAATGATATCTGAAAATGACATGCTGCAATTTATTTCTGACCAGCAGTTGTCACTAAAGTGCATTCTGGCCCAATAAAGAAATTCCGAGTAATGAACCGTCTGACACAATTTGGTGAAAGTTCCAAGGCCTTCAGAAAGCCTTGGTTTCCCATCACTAGTAGTCGGTGACAACTATAAACACTAAGCAGGGCTGGGCTTGGTTAAAACCCTGGATGGGAAGCCAAAGGCATAGCTGTAGATAAATCAACTTTCCAGTAGGAGGTGCTGCCCAGCCGTAACCATGGAAACTCATACCTGAGACTGTACTGTATATGCAAATATTGTATTTTTATTATTGTAATTGTCATGTTTTTTTATGTTGAATTATGAAAACAAAGTAAAACCTATGAGGAAAGCATTTATTTGGAAGAGGTTACATTGTCAGAACATACTTTTCTTTTAATATT